>NC_091259.1:29110909-29413939 GCF_042477335.2 Ovis canadensis | reverse complement strand
TTCATCACCTTCTTATAAAAATTACAAATTCATGGGAAATGCTTTGGATGTTTTTGCCCTTGAAATATCTTGACTTTTAAATCCTAACTTCCTTGATATTCTGTGTGGCAAATATTCAGGATTTCAGTCCATCATGGCAATGTTAGTAAAGTAATAATGCTTTATTTGGTGAGTTTTATTTTCCTATCAGCATGGCATAATTAGCTTGGCCTCTGACCTTCACTTGGGATGGGCATTCCTGAGAAAGTTGTGCAAACATTTTAAGTCCCAATCCTTTGAATAACTGCATGATAATACTATTTATAAGAAAAGCTAATGCTTTTTATGGAACACTTAAAATGTACCAGACATCGTGCTAACTAATCACTCAATGTGTGTTACTGGGTTATTATCTAATTTAATGCTCACAATGAGTAGAAGTAGGTGGTGGTCCCACGAGGCAAATCTGGGTTCAAATCCACTAGCATTAACTGAGCCCAAGTGCCGGGCTGGGCCCAACTCTCTTGGGGCATAGTCTTCTCTTGGGTCTGGTAAGTGAGACCAGAATGAGCAGTTCTTGGCTTGAGAGGAAGCAAAGGTTGTCATGCACTCCTGACCTGCTTTTGGAAACCTTCACTGGGATTGAAACCAGAGCTCTTGAACCATCTAGAGCTTCCTATCTATTTATTTTTGGCTGTTCTGGGTCTTCCGTTCTGTGGGGGCTACTCTCTAGTTGCAGAGGAGAGGCTCTAGGGTGTGTGGGCTTCAGTAGTTGTGGCTCCTGGGGCTCTAGAGTGCTGGCTTAGTGATGGTGGTGTGCTGGCCTAGTTGCTCCGAGGTGTGGGGAATCTTCCTAGACCAGGGATCAACCCCCTGCATGGACAAGTGGACTCTTCACCACTGAACCACCAGGAAAGCCCCATCTTGAGCTTCTTAAACCACCATCTCCCTTCTCCATCTTTCCCTACACCAAACTCCAGGTGCCAAAGCAACAGTGCCAAAGTCTAGTCCCCCTTTTTCCAGCTTTTGAACCACTGAAACCCAAGTGGCGGGGGGAATACCACAGGAGGAGCAGTACCTCAGCATCTGGGCACCGTGGAGCCTGTCAGAACTGGTTTCGCGTCAGACAGAAGTGCTGAGAATAGGCCAGTGAGGGCACGCCACAGAGGTCAGGTGTGGTGGTGGAGAAGTTTGGAGACTTGTGCTGTGAGGACAAGCCTACGCTTGGAGCCAAAGAGAGATGGAGACAGAGAAAGAAGGGGCTTCTGAAGAAGTCTATATGCTTTGCTTGGTGACCATCCCTGCCCTGGTGACTCAGTTGTCCACCCATCACCCTGGGACCATGAACTCCCTTCTTGGGAGGTGACAGCTGTCTTACTGTCCTCCCTGGGCAAACTAGCAGCTCACGTGGGAGCTCTGCGTGTTCAGGTGCCTCCTGGAAACTCCTGTTCCCTGAGCGAGCAGGACATGGAGGGGAGCCGGTCACAGGAACGTGGGTCTCTCTGGGCTTCAGAGGCTCTTTATCTGTAGGAAACCAGACATCCCAGGGCCCTTTCAGGG
Organism: Ovis canadensis; assembly: GCF_042477335.2. Classification (NCBI taxonomy): domain Eukaryota; kingdom Metazoa; phylum Chordata; class Mammalia; order Artiodactyla; family Bovidae; genus Ovis; species Ovis canadensis. The sequence goes on along the minus strand of NC_091259.1, from coordinate 29,412,400 downwards.
TCATGGCCAACAGCTCTTGGCTCATCGCCATCTTGAAAGGAAACCCATTTCTGGTGGGGGTATGCCTGGGAGCTGTCCCCTTCAAATTCAGCACAGTGTTCTGGCCCAGGGTGTGGCTGACTGAGCACAGGATTGGAGGCCCCAAGACCAGGCTTTGATAGTCGGTGACCCTGGGCAGGTCTCTTTGGTGTTGAGCTTCAGTTTGCTTCTCAGTGGAGTGAAGGGCTGGCTGAATGGGGCGGTGGTTGCCCCACAGTGGGTGAGGTTGGAGGCAGTGAACCAGCTTCAGCAGAGGAGGCACGTCTCTTCCTTGGTAAAACTGACAAATAACTCTCTTTGCGCAAAATTGACCTCTTCAGAGGTCCTAATGCAAAGCGAGTGAGTCTGAGGGTCTCATACAGGGTGAGGTCTGGGCTTCCAGACCTCTGTCTTCTCAGGGGAACTGTTTCTAGGGTGCCTAGCTGTCCCAGTTTGCCCAGGACTAAAGGAGTCCCAGAAGGGTGTCGGGGATGGAACAGGCTGGAGACCAGAGAAAAAAGGATGAACATGAAAAATGAGGCACAGAGAGGTGAAGTGACTTACCCAAGGGCACACAGCAGTAAGAAGAGCCAACATTGTAACCCAGGAGATTTTCTGAGTGCCAAAATTGGGAAAGATGGGCAAAACATGTCAGATTGGTCACCCTGACTATTCCCCAAGCCCGCCTCCTAGAGGCCTAGGGCAGGACCCTTCTGCCTTTGGCCTTGGGCTAAGTTCAAACCCACTTGCCCTTGGCTCTGACCCACTGGAGTCCAGCACTGGACCTTGCTTTTCTTACCCACGGGCTTGGTTTCTTTCTCTCCTCTGTACCTGCTCAGTTTCATCTCCATCACCCACTCGAGTCAGACAGTCCTGGATTTTGACCCTTGGAGAAGTTACTTGACCAGGTATTCTCATCCATACAGCTTAAAATGACACACATTGTGCTCTCATCAGGTGCCAGGAAAAGTGCTAAGAACTTTCCGTATCTTAACTCATTATCCCTCACAGCAATCTCATAAGCATTATTATTATCTGTGCTATCAGGCATTATTATTATTATCTGTATTAGTCAGAGTTCCCCAGAGAAACAGAACAGACATCTACCTGTCTGTCTGTCTAACTATCTACCTGTTTATCTATCTACCTACTGGAAAGATTTGCTTTAAGGAATTGGCTCTCATGATTAAGGAGACTGGGAAATCCAAAATCTGTAAGGAAGGGGCCTCGGGGAGCAGAAGGCTGCAGTCCAGGAAAGAACTAATTAGCTTGGAAAGTGAGGCACAGAGAGGTGAAGTGACTTGCCCAAGGGCACACAGCAGTAAGGAGAGGAGCCAACATTTGAACCCAGGCAATTTTTCCTTCAGAGCCTAAGCCCCTAATTACTATTGTAAATGGCCTTTGTAATATGGGGCTATTACTGTAACTGTTACCTTGCTGAGTTCTTGGGAGGATTAAAATACATACATTGCATACTTGGTGACCGACAGAAAGGAGATTCTCAATACTTGCTACTGGCCTTCTCCCTGAACTTTTCTGTTGCACAAAATGAGGCAGGTGGCCACAGATAGTCTGGCTGCTATTGCTATTAGACTCAGAAGGCTCAGCTCCCCTGAGGAATGGGTTTTTATCCAGGGGCGCATGTGCGTTACACGTGCTTGTGACGTTGGATGGCTGGGGCCACAGGGATGCTGAGTCAGTGACCTGCATTCTTCTGTGTGTCTTTAAACCAGAGCAGGGCCACGCCCTCAACCAGCCAGGAGCCTGGAGAAAGATAACAGGGTGTGAGGTGGTCTGTAAAGCCCAGGGCCCTGCAGCCAGCAGGGAGAGAGGGGCCAGGTGGCTTCAGGGCCCTTTGGGAGCCTGCCCTTTGTCCAGGGCTGTGGCCTTGGTATGCACCCAGGCTGGTCTCTGCTGCCAGACACTGTGGGCATTGGTAGAATGTAGAACTGGTCAGACGGTGACACCTCACCTGACCTTCCACCCGAGTTATCGGTCCATTTGACCTGAGACTCAGGATGAAATGATTGAACTGCTGGCTGTGGTATGTGCAGGTAACATTTACGCTTACATCTACACGCTATCGTGCCTACCTTTGTGACGCTGGTCAAGCCAATTGACCTCTCTAAAGCCTCAGATTCTGCTTCTCTAAAGTGGGGGTAATATGACTGATCTCTGAACTGGTTGGTTCAGTTAAAGGGGCTCACATGTGTCAAATGGCTTGGGCTCCTTTCTCATCTCTGCTTGGAATCACTCCTCATCTGCTTACGACGCTGCTCTGGGGCCACCTTCTCTGATCATCTGCTTTGTATTCTTTGAGTCTAGAAGCATCAAGAAGGGCTCATAGCACCTTTGGCTGGCCCCATGCTTGGAGCCTAGGTTTAGAGTGATGGACAAACCCAGGCTGAACTCCTGAGTGGGGGGACAAAACTCGGCTGAGACCCAGACAGTGGTGACAGTCTCCCTGCAGGGAGAGCACCCCACGCTGCTGGGGTGGATTCTTGTACATTTCAGTTATATCTCCTGGGAACAAGTTCTGGCTGGTTTTGATCTTTTTTTTTTTTTTGACTTTCAAGATATAGCACATGAATTTCTAAATTTCAAAGCCCTCTAGGCAATATGCAAATAGTTTTAATTTGAAGTGTAACAGACAGGTGGAATTGACCCTAGAAAGTCAGCACTTTTTTGATTCCTGCCATAAAGATGATCTCTGAAAAGCAAGATGATATTTATAGAATAATTTTTTTGCCTCTTCTGTCCTATGATTTCTCTAGGCTGTGGTGTTGAGGAAAACATTTAAGGAGAAGCTTCTAAGAAAAAGGAAGATCCTCCTTTTTGGGTTATGGCTCATTGTTCTCTGTGTCAGTTTAGCAGGAGAGGGTTAGGGGCTGTGGTCTGGATGGCAGGGTGTCAATCCTGAATCAGAGAGGAAGATGCCAGGCAACTCCGGGGCTTCCCCTAGGACCTGTTTTGATCCTTACTCGTCACATTTTCCTTTGTCTTTAACTTCTCATGGTTTTGTGTGTGGGTGGTGGGGCGGGGGCTGGGGGGAGCATCTGACCCTACAGAACAGACCTTGGCTGAGTAACTGGAATTAAGATAGCGATTAAAAGCATGAGCTTCCAGGATGGAATTTGTGGATTCAAATCCTGACTTTTCCCGCTACCTAGTCTTGTGGCTCTGGGTACTTCATTTAACCACCCTAAGACTTATACCTGTAAAATGGAAATAAAACCAGCATCTGCTTCATTTTGCCAGGGTGAAATGCATTAATTAGGTAACGCACACAGAATAGCACATGATACTTAAAAACCCCCTCACAGAATGTTTCCTTCTTTGTTTCATGCATTATTAACCAACTTGGGAGCTCCAACCCAACAGGTGATTGGTCCTATTGTGGTCCCAAATGGTGCTGAGTGCTCTGTGGGGAGACAAGAGGAAGATCAGCCTTATTTTTCGGCTCCAAGGAGCTCTAGGAGAGACAAGATGAGAATAGAAAATCATGAGCTAAACAGCCAAGCCAGTGTCTAATAAAATGCTAAGCTGAATGAACCTGGTGATGGAGAAGTTAAAATTCAGGGAAGGAGGCCTCTATAAGAAGTGAGGAGGTGCCCAGCATTTATTGAGCACTTACTATGTGCTGGCTTCATACAACTGGACCCAATTTTACTCACCAAGGGACACTCAGGCTCAGACACATGAAATAACTCACTTCCAGGTAGAACTGGCTGGAGTTGGCATTGGAGTCTGGATGATGGAGAATGGGCCTGAGCTGACCTGGAGAGAGGGATGGGGTGCAGAGAGGCAGAGGTTAAAGGGGATCTCTGTTCCTTGGTTTGCTGCCTTATTCCTTGGTTGCTCTCTTGGAACTGTGCCCTGCCCCCTAGAAAGACATAAGAAGTGCTGCCTGGGGCCCACTGCTGGTCTAGCCATGCTGGGCAGGCTATGGGCATTGGTGCCAGCCAGTCCTGGCTGGTGGAGACCACATATGGCTCCTACTGTGTCACAGCCCAGCAGTGAAACCTGACATGTGTCTTGGCTCCGCAAGGTGCTGGACATTTGCCTTCTTATCAGACTGGGCACATTCCATGACCAAGTGACCACCTGGGTTGCCTGTCAGGGTAGGGCCGCTTCCGGCTGTGTGTGGATTTGCATTGCTGCCTGTCCTGCAAGGTTTGCATTTTTGAGAGTCTGGCCTGGTGATGTGGGGGCTGGCACTGCAGTCAGCATGACTGAGGCATACGGCATCCTGGGACAAGTGTGGTTCTGGTAGAGAGGAACAGGCTTTGAATCCTGCCCACCTTTCTTGATTGTACAACCTGGAGCAGATCACCTCACCCCTTTAGGCCTCACCTTCCTTTACCATAAAATGAAAATGGTAAAAAAAAAATACCCACCCTCAGTTTCATTTTGAGTATCAAATATTATAAGGAGCCTGACCTACCTTGCTAGGTGCTCCATAAAATTAATAATCATTTTTAATGATAATGAGTCTTCCCTGGTGGCTCAGATGGTAAAGCGTCTGCCTGCAATGTGGGAGACCCAGGTTCGATCCCTGGGTTGGGAAGATCTCCTGGAGAAGGAAATGGCAACCCACTCCAGTACTCTTGCCTGGAGAATCCCACGGGCGGAGGAGCCTGGTAGGCTACAGTCCATGGGGTCGCAAAGAGTCGGACACGACTGAGCGACTTCACTTTCACTTTTAGTGATAATCAGTGCCTCTGGAATATTGAGAGCTCTGAGCTCTAAAATAGTGCTCAGAAGGGATGAATACAAGTACATGGTATGAAGCTGCCTCTGTGTCTTTCTTGTGCAGACTCGGTAGAGACCCAGCTTCTAATCCTCAAATGGGAGAAGGAATTTGAGCTGAGTTTGAGCTTGTGGAAATCCTGTGCTCCAGCAGATTGCTCAGGAAGATTGTGTGACTGTAATAAGACTTTGCCCCTACAAAGTCTCTACTGGGCTGACATGTGTCTTGAGGAGAGTTTAGCTCGAACGCATCACCCAGTAGGGTGCTCTAGCGATTGTAATGGGCAAATGCCCACTTCTCATCTGTCATATCTGGGGCTCAGTGGAGAGAGAACACTGTAGGTGTCAGAGCCTGGGGTTTCAACTGTAGCTTGCCATCGGGTGCCCCAGGGCACGTTCCTCCACTTCTTTTGGTCCCCTTCTCATGTCAGGAGGTCCTCTGCCCTCTTTTGTCCTTGGCATTTACAAGAGCCCTGCGAGGTCAGCATTATGATGATGGTTTGTGTGTGCGCGTGTGTGCGCGTGTGCTCAAATGTGTCAGGTTCTGTGTGACCCCATGGACTGTATCCTGCCCAGCTCCTCTGTCCCTGGGATTCTCCAGGCAAGGATACTGGAGTGGGTTATCACCTCCTTCTCCAGGGGATCTTACCAACTCAGGGATCCAACCCGCGTCTCCCATGTCTCCTGTGGACTGGCAGGTGGATTCTTCACTGCTGAGCCACCTGGGAAGCCCACTATTACTGAGCGATCAAACTTGGGTCACTTAGTGACTTGCCCAGGCAGTCCTGTAAGAAACCCAGAGTGAAAACAAGGTGTTGCACCAGGCTTGAGCCTCGTCTTGAAAACTTCATCCAGATCCCCCGGGATCCTCTGGAAGAAGTTCTGGGCCAGTGGTCCCGTTTGAAACCTTGAGTCCTTCCTTTGGCATCTTAATCACTGTGCTTTTCCAAATGAAATTCCTCTTCTCTGGTAACACTAACTAGCTGTTTGCATAGTGTATCTTTGAGAACAATCTCAGGCCCAAACCCTGTCATTTTATGAGAAGTTGGTTAATTATAAGGCGCTGCCAGCCTGCAGCATGGAACAGATAGGGCAGACTGACTATTTTCGGGGGTTATAAAAATTCTCTGGATGGCTATTGCCAAAAAAAATTTCTAAAATGGACTGCACGGTGGTTCTAATAGAGACATTTTTGGGGAGGGGGAGTCCAGCTTTATGGAGTCACTAAGAATAGTGCAGGTTGACCTGGGGTTTTGATTCTGATCAATTCAGTCTGAAATCAGCTTTATTCTCAAAAACCTGGTCGATCAGCCTACAGCCCTGAAGTCCCAGTCATGTGAACTCAAGGCACTTTTGGTGAGAGGGTGGAGGTAGTTCTGGTAGATTTAGGCTTCTGTTCTGAGTATCAATAAGTGGAATGACCCCTTAGGTGGCAGACCCATGGATTAAACATAAATTTTATTTTCCTCCAGGAAATAATTCACAGTGGCTGGAGGACAAGCTGTGCTTTTTGTGGATGCAGCCTTAGCATTGTTTTCTCCACTTGGGCCCTACTGTGGTCAGCAGGAGCTCAGGGTAGGGCAGCTGAGCAGGGAGCGGGGAGGAAGAGGAGCCGCAGCATGGACTGCACTTATCAGGAGGTGACTCTGAGACCTCTACTCGATCTGAACTTGCTCAGCTCCCAGTTTGGAGAGCCGGGGCAGACAATCCCCATTCCACCTGAGGAGATGAGGCTGGCAAAAGAGGTAGCTAATGGTTGCGTGAGTTAGGCCGAGCCTGGAGGCACAGTGGTGTGATTGGCAGGTTTTGAGACTGGAACTTGGGAGCTGGCTGACCTCTTAGCTTCAGCTCTCTGGCCCCTAGGTGGGTACCATTCTCCCCACATACACTTCATGGAATGTAAGTGAAGGGAACCAGAAGACCAGGAGTACTCCTCAAAGTGTTCCTTGAAGAAAATGTGGTTGAGTTTTGCCCTTTCCAGTCCTTCAAGCTGCCAAACCCATGAGTCTCTCTTTGAGTGTCTACATCTCCTTCCTGGCTTAGGTGGTGGGTTGTCCTTTTTCCAAGAGGAAATCAGGAGGCATCCCACAAGGGATGTTCTAATATGCTCTTGGCTCTATTTTAATCAGTGCTTGAGATGTGCTTGGAATAGGGTCCTTGTCTTCTCGTCTCCCTCTCCTCCCCTCACTCTCATCGGTTGCTCTCTTTCTCCTCTTCCTTTAACCTCTGTCCCTCTTTATTCTCTTTCCCCAGTCCTTTCTCCTTCCTTATTTTGATGTGTTGATTTTGCTTCCTACCACTGACAATCTTGCCTCCTTAACAGAACTAGGGGCTCCCTGAGGCCAAGGACCACGACTTGAACTTGCATCCCATCCGGCGTATGGAGAGACCCTCTTGAACCAGTTGTCAGCGTGGTTTCCAGTGAGGCTGTGTTCCTCCTGGCCTGTGACTCCGCTTCAGAGTACTTCCTTCCCTCTCCAAGCCCTCCTGGACTGCTTTCCTGGGCTGTGGCTCCTGTGGGGGCAGCTTCAGTAGCTGACGGGGGCTTGCCTCTGCCTTGGATGGCCCGTCCTGTCCTCAGCCCTGTCTCCATCGCCAGCTGCTGGTCTCCACTGCACAGAACACTTTCAGCAGCTGACGAGGTCTTGGACAGCGACTGGGCAAGGCTGAAGTTCCCCATTCTCGGCCATTTCTTTATCCCTCTGCTGGCAACAAGAATTCTCAGTGACTGGAAACACTACAAAGAGATCTGACCCAGACTGTCTGAAAAAAATAACACCAACAAAATAAAATAAAAACTGAATTTGTTGAACTCTACTTGTAAGATATTATTGTAGACAAACCATATATCATTATCCAGCTTTAACAGTGAAGTCTTGGCTTTTCATGGCTGGAGACTGATGGAGATTGAGACCAATATGCAGAAGATGTGTGACGGTGGCAGTCAGGAAGTCTCCACGGATGGCTTAGTTGAAACCCTAAGGTATATAGCTCATCGCCAGGCATCTGGCTAGCTGCTTCACGTGCATTTTCACTGAGTCCTCCAGAAATCCTAGGAGGCAAGTGAGTGTTAATTTTTTTTGCCCATTTTATACACAAACTACTGAAGCTTAGGAAGAGGTAAGCAGTTTAGCCGAAGTAATGTGCCCAGAGATTTAAGTCTGGGGTGACTCGGGTTGGAGCTCACGTTCATGGCCACTATACGGTGCTACCTCCAAAAGCAAGTGCAGAGTCAAGTTTGGAAAGCATCAGGAATCAGGCCCTGGAGTGAGGCAATCCAATCCATAATGAGCTCTCGGATGAATAAATCATCACGTTTGCCTCTGTATACGTTCATATGTTTTGGTCTATTAGACTAGCCCTAAAAAGTATATTGTTTTTACTTTTAGACACTATTACTACAGTTTGTGTCGCTGCCACAGATGAAGCAGCATCTCAGTCCCTTGCTACTCAGAGTGTGCCTGAAAGACCAGCATTGTCACCCTCAGCTGGGAGCCTGCTAGAAATGCAGGGTCTCAGACCCCACCCCAGACCTGCCCAAGCACAGTCTCCACTCTGAGAGCCCCCAGGGGCCTGTGTGCACACGGGGTGAGCTGGGCTCACAGCTCTGCCCTGTGGGAGTTACCTACGCAGTTGAAGACGGAGTTAGTTGATTTATGATGCAGTCCACCCAGCTTTCCAAAGGAACACAACATTTTATTATTTAAAAAATATTTAACCACTTCTGATGTAACTGATAACCCTGACTAGCTCATAAAAACTAACCATTTAAAAACATTTCTGTTAAACAGTGGAGTTTACCTGAATCCAAATACCTGGGCATACCTCAAGTACCTCGTTCACTGAACATCATCTTCTCTCTTTCTAGCAACTTCTGAGTCACTCGACAGGATGAAGTCCTTGAAAGTGGCTCAATGAAACATTTAGCCAGCTACGCACACTATTAGAGAAAAGAATAAGGATAATTACCGCTTACTGAGTACTTTCTACTGGGGGTCTATAGTGCGTTATTTGTAATCCTATTATTTTTAGGGGTGGCATGGGACGTCAACTTTTGCATCTCTTCTGGTTTATTTTGTAGAAGAGAATTTCATCTAAAATTGTGAGGTTTTATTGACAGGGACTATCTTAGTCATCTTTCTACCTGCAGAATGCTTGGTACAGCATTTTATATAGAGTAGTTGCACAGTAAGCATTTTTAAAAATAAAGGACAGTCCAGCAGCTCCAAGCTCCTCCTAAGGATGTTTCTTAAAGAGGACTTTTGATTTTTCTTTAAGACATTAAAAATAATAATTCCATGGCATCATTTGGAACAGAGCTCTACTGGAGCAGTTTTCTCTCAGAGACCATGACAATAGCTGATCAAATTATCTTTGTTCTCTTTCTGTTCTGCATCAAGTTTTAACCACAGCTTTTCATTTCAGCCTTTTATTTTTGTCGGTCAGGGATGCTTTCATTCTGCTGATGCTGTTGTCCATGGATGAAGAGTGGGTCAGTGGCATGAACTTCAGGAGAACTCTGTTCGAGAACTCTGTTCTAGGGCCTTTCCTAGGGCAAGGGGGTCATAGACTATGGGCTTAGACAGATTTAGGTTTGAATTATGTTCCTCTAACTTATTGACCTGGCATTTGACTCAAACATTCTGAACTTTAGTTTTCTCATCTATAAAATGGGATACTAATACTTAACTTATTGGCCGGTTTGGGGGACCAAATGAGCTGGTGGCAGGTAGGTGGCCTAGCAGGCACAAAATAACTGGGGAGCTCCATCTGCACAATGACCAGCTGGAGTCAGCAAGACCATGTTTTTCTCCTAAAGAAGAGAGAGAACAGAAAAACCAGATAGTTAGGGAAGTCTTTCCCAAAGGAATAGATACGGCTCTTCTCAGACCCTGGCAGCAGTGACAAAGCTCTCACAATCCCCATTCTCTCCAAGAGAATGGATGCCCTCTTTCCTCAGTGTCTTGGAGACTTTGGAAAGATGTTGGATGCTCCTGAACCTTTTTTTTTTTTTAATTGAAGTATAATTGACTTATTATGCTGCCAGCCCCAGGTGCACAAACAGTGACTCTCTATTTCTGTACATTACACGATGATCAGTACAGGAAGTCTAGTCACCATATAAAGTTATTGCAGTGTTATTGACTATATTTCTCATGTTGTACATTGCATCCTGGTGACAAATATGAGCTCCTTTTGATCAACTTAAAAAAAAAAAAAAGCATTCCACAAGTTGTTCCTAGGACAAAACCAATTTTGAAGAGTTTTTATGAATGAGTAGGTTTTACTCCATTGGTTTGTGTGCTCGGGTCACTGAAGCCCAGAGAGGTTAAGGCACTTGTCCAATATCACAGAGCAAATAGTCGGTAGAAGCAGGAATCAAGCCTGGGTCAGTTTGCTCCAGAGGTCGTAAGTCTGGGCTGTATGGAGTGGTGTCTGGGAAGCTGGATTCCCACTCCCCTCCTCCTGCTGCAGGAAGGAGACAGATGGCAATGCTCCTTTCTTCCCTTGCACAGGTGGGAGGGAACACGGAGGTCAAGCTCCGCATGGCTACCCAGATCAGGAGGCTCAGTTCTGTCCTCCCCAGGTGGCCTCCTCCAGGCAATCAGCCAGCCACCCTGCACACTCCCCCCCGCCCCCCACCAGCCCTGCTTGGAACAGTGAGGCAAATGGGATGGAGGGGGTAGGTTGGGGGGGGGGGGTTCCTCCTCCAACCATTCCCATCTCATGGAGAGGAATCCTCAGGAAGGACAGCCAAGCACATTGTAGCTTTGATCCTTCCTGCAAAACACTGGGAACACAGAGAAAACTTCAGCCTTTTCATTTTTTTATTCACAAAGCTCAGAGGAGAACTTTAGAGAGGCCACAGAGAGGACACTCCCCACCCCCTCCTCCACCATCTGAGTCTAGCTCTGCTTGCTAAGCCCGTGGCAGAGACAAGTGGCTCAGACGAGCCTGGCTCCTCAGACCCAGCTCAGACTGGCTGCAGCCGATGTGCGCTGCGCTGGAGGGAGGAGATCGGGGTCAGGAGCCCTACGGCTCTCACCTGCCACACCCTTCTGAGGTCCTCAACCCATGGCACTGCCCTGGGCTCGGACTCCAGTGAAAGGTTAGAAGGATGTCCTTGCTGTGTCTTTCTGTTTCAGGTCGAGGATGGCAGGCAGAGCGGTTTACTCAGGCTGGGGAGGTGCTCAGGCAGGAGCCTTCTCACTCGATGGGGCTACTCTCCATGCCCTCTTCTCGCTGGGCTGTTGGAGCAGTTGGAGGCTTGCGGTATAGGAGCAGGCTACCGCAGAAGGAAGAAACATTCCTGTGGCTTCCTCAGGCCCAAATGCACATGAAATAGAGACCCAGAACCCCACAGAGAGTAGGTGAGTGTTCCCACCGCCTGGTTCAGTGCCTCAGTGGAGATGCGAGGAAGGTTCCCCAGACAGAGCATGGCAGGAGGTCGTCTGAACAAGTCTGATTGCATGTCCCAGCCACCGAAAGTCTTTTTGCAACATGAAGCAAGGAGCCACGCAGAGAGAAGTTCAAAGGAAATGAGTGTCCACATGATGTTAGGCCCAGATTCCTTCCGGAATTCTCTGATAATAACAACCAGAGTGGGAGATGTTTACTGTTGGCCAGGGACTGTGCTTTTTATGAAACTTAAAAAAGTGCTTTTCAATAACCTTAGGAGTTTTGAAGGGCTACCAAAGGCTGGATTTTCTATTTGTCCCTTAAGGGGAACTGAACAATTAGGCCCATGCCCCTTCTGCCTCTTGCTCCCCGACCCTCCTGTCCCCCAGCCGTCTCTTCCTCAGTGGCTCCTTGTTGACCTGCAGTGGTTTTTTGTGCAATAAAGAACTTTTCTGTCAGAAGACAGTCCTATCCTGGGGCAAGTCATTTTGCTGCTCTGGACTCAGTTTCCCCGCCTGTGGAATGAGGGTTGATTGGACAAAACCACTGGTTCTCAGCACTGACTCTGCATTAGTATTTTCTTGGGGGAGTCCTGAAAACATATGAATGCTTACTTCATAGATACCCATACAACCATGACACATAAATGCACACATGTATAAAGGGTGAAAGCTGCATAAAATTTGTAGTCTAGTTAACAGCATTGTACCAATATCACCTTCCTGATTTTGCTATTGTGCTGTAGTTAAAAGATGTCAGTCACCACAGAGAGAAGCTAGGTGACGAGTGTATAGGATTCCAAGTACTTAGTACTATTTTTGCAACTTCTTGTACTTTTAAAATACAGAGTTGAAAAAATTCCTAATGCCCAAATTCTACCCCAGAGATTGCGATTCATTTGTCCAGGGCTTGGATGTCAGTGTTTTTTAAAACCTCCTCGGTGACTGTAATATGCTGCCACAGGGTTCAGAGCTCCTGAAATAGATGATATCTAGAATTGTTTCCAGCTCTAAAATATTATCAGCCAAATTAATCTCAACCCTTCCTCAAACTATTTAAATGTTCAACTTGTAGGGGTCATTTTTATTTTTAAGTTTATTACCCACTGCATAAAGTTGTTCTTTAATTTGTCCTAAAGTTACCCCTTGTCTGAGTGACCTACGCTTTCATTTTCAAGCACTGTCGTCCTCTAGCTGGATCTTGGAATTGCTGGTTCTAATTGATGTCCTTTCCCCGGGTTTCTTGCCTCTGCCATGGTTGACATTCATGGGCGGCAGTTCATTTCGCATTCACCCTAGACCACAAGCCCCTGCTTAGATGCAGCCAGCTCCACACAGGTCTCAGCAGATAAGGACGAATTAGGCAGGCGTCCATTTAAATTCTCTTTACTTTATTCTCTGTACTTCCACCCAAACCTCTATGGGGAACCAGACTTTCCTGAACCATTGAGGTTAATCACTAGGAATTATAACATGCGAAACGAAAGATTCAGACCTAATGCTGAATGGGACTGTGCTTGGCATTTGAAAAAGAGAAAAAAGCATCTCAACGTTAAATCTCTCACAGGGAGTCCACTTGAGGATTTGCCCCTGTTCAAATGCTAAATCCCCTGTCCTCTGATGAACAGTCTTTTCAGAGAACACCCATTTTTTGCACAACCACAGTGAAATTGTTACCCTATCCACCTTAAGGGAAAGTGTCATCCACGTACAAATTTATCTCTTTCAGTTATCAGGGCAATCCTAGTAATTGAGTAACTTCCAGAAGAGCTCTTCTCAAAATCTGACTTTTTCAACCTCGAGTTACACAGCGCAGGAGAGATGTGGGCTTCACTAGGACAGACCTATGTGGGCTTTGACAGGTCTAGTCCTGACAGGCTAAAGGCGAATGTTTTCTCTTTGCTCCTGATCACCCAGGTGGAAATGAACAGATGTCTCTCTCACTCACATACACATATTTTCCAGGAACCAAGTGCACATTCTCTATCCATATTAAGCAAGAGAAACTGTTTTTGAATGGACACAGATTCCTGCCCTCAATGAGTTTAGAACTTTATTGTGCGAACCTGTCTCCTCTCAGATTTGTTCATCTTCCTGCTGTTGCTGCTGCCAAGTCGCTTCAGTCGTGTCCGACTCTGTGCGACCCCGTAGACGGCAGCCCACCAGGCTCCGCCATCTCTGGAATTCTCCAGGCAAGAACACTGGAGTGGGTTGCCATTTCCTTCTCCAATGCATGAAAGTGAAAAGCCAAAGTGAAGTTGCTCAGTCGTGTCCGACTCTTTGTGACCCCATGGACTGCAACCCACCAGGCTCCTCCGTCCATGGGATTTTCCAGGCAAGAGTACTGGAGTGGGGTGCCATTGCCAGCTCCTACATTTTACCCAAAGGCCTACCGGGAGTAAAAAATGGGTTACGTTCCCTGCCCTTTAAAGCACAGAGCCACCTAGCCCTGAATACCCCTCACCCTTGTCTTGCTGCACTAAAATCTAGTCATTAGGGCTTTGTGATACCCCGCCCCTGACCAACTCTTGTTTTTTCGGCAGGGCATCTGTACTCTTCATCCATATGAAGAAGTGAGGAAGTATGAAGGTTAATTTTCTTGAGCAGCCATACCAACATTGTGCAGGCATCACAGAGGGTTTGAGGATTTAGAAATTGTTGTAAGTCCATGTTTATTTTAATCTATAATATTCACAGTTTTCATTGGCTTTGATTCTAATTTATTTAACCTTCATCTTTCTAGAATGAATAATCACTTTAAAAACCATTTTCTACTGAAAAGAGGCACTGCATGGCCCCTCTCCTCAGCTCTGCCTGGCTCCATCATTCCAGCTATCTTTATCTGTACCTTGTTCTCTGATGTCCACTTGCAGTCTTAGGCCAGCTGCCAAATGTCACTGCTTTGGGCCATTGATTGAGGTAATGGTTTCCAAATGTTTACTACTTTAAACTTTATCTCATCTTATCTCTCTCAGGCTTTAAGGTTTGACCCTAATTTCCTAAGAATTTGAAAATCAGTCCATGTCCATCCTCCCAGTTTTAAATTTTAAAAATCACATCCTTATTTCTTGTGTGTTTTTAAATTTAATTTAAAATTTTTATTAGAGGATAATTGCTTTACAAGGTTGTGGACGTCTCTGCTGTACATCAATGCAAATCAGTCATCATCATATTTATATGCCCTTCCCTTTTGAGCCTTCGCCACGATTCCGCCCCTCTAGATCATTCAGTTCAGTTCAGTTGCTCAGATCAGTTGTGTCCGACTCTTTGCGACCCCATGAATTGCAGCATGCCAGGCCTCCCTGTCCATCACCAACTCCCGGAGTTCACTCAAACTCATGTCCATCGAGTCGGTGATGCCATCCAGCCATCTCATCCTCTGTCATCCCCTTCTCCTCCTGCCCCCAATCCCTCCTAGCATCAGAGTCTTTTCCAATGAGTCAACACTTCACATGAGGTGGCCAAAGTATTGGAGTTTCAGCTTTAGCATCATTCTTTCCAAAGAATACCCAGGACCGATCTCCTTTAGAATGGACTGTTTGGATCTCCTTGCAGTCCAAGGGACTCTCAAGAGTCTTCTCCAACACTGCAGTTCAAAAGCATCAATTCTTCGGCGCTCAGCTTTCTTCACAGTCCAACTCTCACATCCATACATGACCACTGGAAAAACCATAGCCTTGACTAGACGGACCTTTGTTGGCAAAGTAATGTCTCTGCTTTTGAATATGCTGTCTAGGGTGGTCATATCTAGATCATTACAGAGTGCCAAACTGGGCTCCCTGTGTTACAGAGTGGTTTCCAGCTAGCTATCTGTTTTATACATGATAGTGTATATATGTCAATGTTTCTGTCTCAATTTGTCCCACCCTCTCCTTCCCTTGCTGTGCCCACTAGTCCATTCTCTACGTCTCTCTTTTAAATTTTTGACTGGATTGTGAAGGTGTGTAATCAGTCTTGCACATGATAAGCACTTAATTAATGTTTTGTTTTATCAATGTCCCTGATGGTTCTGAATGGACTTCCCTGGTGGCTCAGACGGTAAAGCATCTGCCTACAATGAGGGAGACTCGTGTTCAACCCCTGTGTTGGGAAGATCTCCTGGAGAAGGAAATGGCAACCCATGCCAGTATTCTTGCCTGGAAAATCCCATGGGCGGAGAAACCTGGTAGGCTATAGTCCATGGGGTCGCAAAGAGTCAGACACAACTCAATGACTTCACTTTCACTTTCAATGGTTCTGAATAACAAAATTATTCATTCATTTGAACTTATATTTGTAAACTTATTAAATGTCTCTGTGGTATGAGGAACTGGCTACAAATATTCGTGTCCAGATACACATGCAACTTTTAGGGCAAAGATCAAATTCCAACTAGATTATTCTTCCACGTCTAATGCATGGAATGTATGCTGAGACTATTAGAAGTTCTGATTGTGGCATCAGATAAACAGAATTTGAGGACTCTGTCTTGATTTATAGGTTGTGTAACCATGGGCAAGTTATTTCATCTCTCAAAACAGCAATTTTATCATTGAGAAAAATGAGACCATTATAGTGTCTGTCTTGTGTGGTCGTTTGAAGATTAAATGAGATAGGGCCCACTGTGTTGGCCCACAGAAAGAACTCAGTCCATATAAGCTATTATTAAAGCTTCTGAGTTCTTCTAAGTTACAAGGGAACAATCCAGACACGGAATATCAGTGTTTTTTTGTTTTATTTTTTATTGGAGGATAATTGCTTTACAACATTGTATTGTTTTCTGCCATACATCCACATCAGTGTTTTAAGTGTAGACAGAGGACCACCTATATCAGAATCAACTTAGGACCCACTAAATGAAAAAAAAAAAAGAATCAACTTAGACACATCTAAACAGGCAGATGCCTGGGCCCTACCACTGACTTACTGATCATGCTTTCTCACAATGAGGTGCTGTTTAGTCACTCAGTCTTGCCCAAACCTTTTCGACACCATGGACTGTAGCACGCCAAACTTCCCTGTCCATCATTATCTCCTGGAGTTCGCTCACGTTTATTTCCATTGAGTCAGTGATGCCATCCAACCATCTCATTCTCTGTCGCCCCCTTCTCCTCTTGTTCTCAATCTTTCTCAGCATCAGGGCCTTTTCCAAAGAGTCTTCACATCAAGTGACCAAAGATTTGGAGCTTTAGCATCAACATCAGTCTTTCCATTGAATATTCAGAGCTGAGTTCCTTTAGGACTGACTGGTTTGATCTTTCTGTCTCAACGGACTCAACAGTTTTCTCCAGTGCCACAGTTTGAAAGCATCAATTCTTCAGTGCTCAGCCTTCTTTATTGTCCAACTCTCACAACTGTATGTGAGTGACTATTGGAAAAACCATAGCTTTGACCATGTGGACCTTTGTTGGCAAGATGATGTCTCTGCTTTTTAATACACTGTCTAGATGTGTCATAGCAAGGAGCATGCGTCTTTTAATTTCGTGGCTGCAATCACATCCACAGGGATTTTGGAGCCCCCCAAAATAGAATCTGTCACTGTTTTCACTTTTTCCCCATCTATTTGCCATGAAATGATGGGGTTGGATGCCATGATCTTCATTTTTTGAATGCTGAGTTTCAAGCCAGCTTTTTCACTCTCCTCTTTCACCTTCATCAAGAGGCTCTTTAGTTCCTCTGCTTTCTGCCATAAGGGTGGTGTCATCTGCATATCTGAGGTTATTGATATTTCTCCTGGCAATCTTGATTCCAGCTTGTGCTTCATCCAGCCTGTACTCTGCATAGAAGTTAAACAAGCAGGGTGACAAGTTAAACAAGCCTTGACGTACTCCTTTCCCAATTTTGAACCAGTTTGTTGTTCCATGTCCGGTTCTAACTGTTGCTTCTTAACCTGCATACAGGCTTTTCAGGAGATGGGTAATATGGTCTGGTACTTCCATTTCTGTAAGAATTTTCCACAGTTTGTTGTGATCCACATAGTCAAAAGCTTCAGCATAATCAATGAAGCGGAAGTAGATGTTTTTCTGGAATTCTCTTGATTTTTTTTTAATGATCCAGCGGATGTGGGCAATTTGATCTCTGGTTCCTCTGCCTTTTCTGAATCCTGCTTGAATATCTAGTATTTCTCAGTGCATATACTGCTGAAGCCTAGCTTGAAGGGTTTTGAACGTAATTTTGATAACAATTGTGAAATGAGTGCAATTATACGGTAATTTGAGCATTCATTGGTATTGCCTTTCTTTGGGACTGGAATGAAAACTGACCTTTTCCTGGGCACTTGTATTTTGTCCAGCTTCCTAGGCATCTATTGATGAGAAGCGTTCTGGGTTGTCTCAGAGCTGCTGTGCAGCTCCCGTGTCACTGTGTGAGCTGCAGTGGGTAAGAGGCTAGCTGGACTGTGTCCATTGACTTTGTAGCATGTCAGGTGTTTTGTGGCCTCAAATTTCTGCAAAGATCTTAAGGACCATTTTATATGCTTTGTGCTCAGTCATATCTGACTCTTTGCATCCCCATGGACTGTATATAGTCTGCCAGGCTCCTCTGCCCATGGGATTTTCCAGGTAAGAATATTGGAGTGGGGTGCCATTTGCTACTCCAGGGGATCTTCCCAACCCAGGGGATTGAACCAGCATCTCTTGCATCTCCTGCACTGGCAGGCAGATTCTTATCCACTATCACCACCTGTGAAGCCCATTTTAAAGTTGGAGTTATTCATCATAATACACAGTAGAGATATTAGCTCTTGTCTCACATTTTTTAAAAAAATGAATCTTTTTCCATGCCAGATTTAGGGGAAAATTAAAGGACATATGAAGAAAGAACCAGACACAAGGAAGCAGGAAGTGCTCTCAATTAACGCTGCAAGGTCACCGATTCAGAAAGCAGAGAATAGAAGTGGAGAATGAAAAAAAGAATGGCATCCAGGAAAGAGATTTTGGTGCCAACCACTGGACATCTGTGTGTTCTTTGCTCTTTGTCTCTTTGGGGCAGCTGCTGGGGGTGGGTACAAGGTGTGCAGGGGCTTTGGGCTGTGTGCACAGACATTTGTTGACAATAGACCAGTTTCAGTTTGGTTTGAAACTATTAAAATTTTATTTTTATTGGTGTCTCAGAAAGGCAGTGATTGTTCCGTTCCCCTGGCACATCTATCCCAGAGGCAGGTTGTAACTTGTCCTATTTGCCCAAGCCTTAGTAGAGTCCCCAGGGAAAGGACAGTCAGATGGTGTCAATTTGAAAGCAACTGTGTCTCCTGATCAAAAGAAACCCACTGAGGTGGAGGTTTGTCACCTGCTTCCCCTCCATCTTCCAGCTCTTGTGCTTGGCACCTTCTTTTCCTGTGGGCAGTCCGACCCAGCTGGAAAGTTCTGACTATTTGTAGGCAGCTGGGAACACAGTTTTGTGTCAACAGGGAGGTTGGGGTTTAATGGAGAATGATTCCTCAGGCTCCTGAGCAGTCTTTTACAAATGGCAGCTCAAACGTTTCACCAGTGGTGAGTAGGGAGCACCTCTTGGTATTTTTCAGACCCAAGAGCAGCCACTTATTGGCTGCGTGACAGTGGGCAGGTGACTTAACTTCTCTGAACCTCAGACTTCTCATTTTGCTATCAATGTTATTGTGAAGATTGAGATGATGTGTGAGAAGATCAACAGACAATTCTGGCACATAGGAAGGGCTCAGAAAATGGTAGCTGTGGCCAGTACCAATGGTACCAGTATTTCTTCCATTGTGCTGAACCTCAGGACATGGAAAATGCCCCCAGACCTCACTGTGGAGATGAAGTCCTGTGCCTTCATGCCTTCAACAAACAGAATTCAACAGTATAGTTTTAGGATAGATAACTTTAGTAGCTCCTTTTCACCTTGAAAGACAGTTGGCCTTGTTCAAACAGATTAATCAGAGGAAGTTCAATTGTAAATAACACGGTCAATCCTATAAATCAATCTGTAAAGAAGTGATGCATATTTAAAGACCTAAAGCAGAAATTCAGAAATAAAAGGTAACAAAGAACTGCATGGCAGCTCTCAAGAGAAAGATGAAGTATTTGCCCTTGAAGTTTACAAAACAGGATTTTGGATATGAAAAGAATTATCTACAGTTTAACCATGCTGTAGGTAAGATGTGCTTTTGGGGCATCTTAACCTTCCATTGACCAGTGATAGACACGAGAAACTAATGATTCATACACGCCTTTCTCAGATGTTACCCCAACACGTATACCCCCGTCTAATGGTGGAGGCTGAATGTCCCTCTTTAGCCATCACAGCTGTGTCTACCCTCCTTGCCCACAGGAGCCAAGGCACCTCACCGCATTAAAATAATTTTCAATCTGTGAACAAGAGGGATTAAATACTAAATAGTGATTCTTGATTTCTAGAATAACTTGATATTATTCATATCAGCTGGGGAATGACTAGTGGAAAATTTAAAAAACAAGCCAAATTTTAGTAATACAAAATTATTTATTAGTTAAAAAATTATCATTTGTTCGTTACACAAAAAAAGTAAAACAACCGAATGTTCCCTACAAAAATTTTAACCGTAAGCAGGAGTAGGAGTGGAACTATGACTGAGCCTAAGGACTCCGTCTTAATGCCTTAATTAGTGTCAGAAAACCAAAAACGGTGACATGTAAACTGCACCTGTGATACTTTGTTAGCAGGTTGTATATTTTGAGTTGTCATCTAGAAGTGGTAAAAAAGAAAAAATAGATGTAAGCATGTTATGTTCCAAATAGGCGTCATTTCTATTAACTGTAGCAAATGTCCCAATTTGCTTCCCTCTTATAGAAATCACTGCTTGCTGCTGCGGAGGGAGCGAAATTCACATAGTCTGTGCTGGGGTAGGAAAAGCAGTCTGAGGCTCTGAAGGCGTCCAAGCGTTCGGCCTCACAGGAGGCACAGCAGCAGATGGAGGCGGGGGAGAAGCTGTCATACTGGGCATGCGCGGGCGGGTGAGCGTAGGTGTAATCTCCTGACGGGTGGCCGCAGTTCCTGGTGTCCAGCTGGGGGACAGCGGTGTGGCTCTCCGCGGCGTATGAAGGCAGCTGAGCAGGACAGTAATTGTAGTCTAAAGAGCCAGAGAGAGTGGAGAAATCCGAAGGCGATTCTGGCGTCTAGAGAGGTGAAAACCAAGGACCAATAAGCGTGATAAATTAGACAGGATTAAAAGAACTGAATAGAGCGGATTTATTAACTCAAAGTAAAAGAACATTAGGGGTGAAAAAAAAAAGCACAACAAAACCATCCGACTCAACCCAAATCTGCAGAAGTAATTTTATTTGCTGGCTGTGTGATTTCATGACACCACATTCTCTATTTACCTATTTCTTTCCCAACAATAAATTGCCCTGCTTCACTGGCTTTCTTTGTTATAAGCATACTTTACAGGATGCTTTGTTCTTGAAACCACAAAATCCCATTGTGCCTGGTCACCTGCACATAGAATCTTGCTGTGTGCCTCGATGTAAGGGGCAAGTGGCAACCTGGATGTTTCTCCACACCCTTGACTGTGGAGAAGAAGGTGAACATAACACGGGGAGAGCTGGGATCCTCACGGAGCCACTGTTTGGGAGGCTCCAAGACTCCAAACTCCTGTTACAGGCACTGAAGTCTTGTCCTCTGTGGAGAAAGGTACTTTCTGCTCCCTCTTAAGCGGGTCCACGATTGTTACTGAGAAAGCCTAACTTGGAAGCTGGAAGAGAAGTGGATGTTTGGGTGGCCCCTGTGTGTATATCTTGTAGAGTTAATTTCTTATTCCCTTAAAATTCACTTATTTACATGGACTTTTGACAAACCAAAAGCAAGAAAGAATTTACATTAAAAAAACCTGTTTTTAAGGTTTAACAGTATCTAAAAGACATCTTCAACAATTGGTAACTACCAATGGAAGCCTCACTCCATTTAAACTGATAACACATTTTCAATAATTTAAGGTCCGATATGGACAATGCAAATGTTTTCAACTATTAGGGCTTCATTTTTCACCAACCATCTCAGACCAAAATGGGCTCTTGTGCCTGTACCAGACCAATACGACCAGTTAGGAGAGCCAATTAAGTGTCAAAATAAAACAGAAATAGCCCCTTATCAGATGACAGTTTGCCTTGTTGACACAGCCTTAATTCCATTTTCTAGAACTCAAAACTCCAAGGGCCATTGTTTAAATCAATGATTTTCAACGAAGAGAAGTCTGAATTTTACAGTTTAAAAACATTAAATGAATATTGCTGGGAAACCTCTTTTTATGGCCACACACCAATGTACTTGGGCATAGCTGACTCAGGAAATCGTGATTACGCATGTTTCCAGAGGTTTTTGCCCTTCAATGTGTGGCTATTTCTACCTCTATTGGGTTTTACATCAGTCTTTGCTGGCTTCCTGGATGATTTCCTTGTTGATAGCATTTGTATGATTTCTCACGAGATGATACAAACTCTCTGCCCCATAGTAGGCAATAACAGGTTTTGTAAAGAACAGAGATAAATTACCAGGCTCTGGTTAAAGCAGAAAGGGGCAGCTTGGAAGCTGTCTGGGAAATAGTGTGGAGTACTTTGCATGGAACTGAGCGAAGGATCCGGGTGTGTCTCTGGCTGAAGGTAGGAATCAAATATCTGGTCCAGAAAGCCTGGGCTTTCTTCACAAGAAACACAACTGGAAAATTCTCGGGGTTGGAAATAATTGGGTGTGGAAGGAATTGGTTCAGGCTCAAAATACAGTCCTAGAAGAAAAAGGAACAGGAGAGGTTTTGGTTTAAAAACTGCACTTACATATTTGAATGGAATTCTAGTCTATATTCTGAACATTTACTACATCTCGGGGGAAAAGGGGAAAGTTTGAGAAAAGTAAATAGGCAGGCAATTTGGATTTTTAAAGTTGCCTTAGTTAATTCAAGCCCAATGAAATGAATCTGATTAGTAACTAGGGGATTTATTCAGAAGGTGAAAAGAAAAGAATGGTGATCCAATTTCTGTCCAACTGTCACAGCCAAGCTCAAACTTTCACTGTCCAGTTTCTTGGACTATAAGGGCCAACACCCAGCCCCTATCTGCAGTCCACGTGAACCTCATCTCTCAAAAGTAAACTGTAGAGTTGCTTGAGGCTTTAAGAAAACTGATGCCATGGCAAATAATCCTCTTGATCTAGGGTTAATTGCTTTCTAAAAGTTTTCACACTGAGTGACTGAACTGAACTTATTTTGAGGAGTATTATAAATGACAACACAAATCATAAAAGGGAGAAACCAGGAATATAGAATACAAACTAGTATTATTTGTTTTATATTACAAAAAGCAAAAATGTTTTGTTAGTGAACACATTACGTTACACGTGATCAAGGAATTAATCTAAGGGATTAAATACCAAACAAGAATAGCTCTGAAAACATGACTCTTTTTCCATTTTACTATTAATAGGCCCCAAGTCTGATTATTATCCTGAAATGCTCAAAGAAGGCAGGCTTAGAGGAAGGACAGAACACTGGAGGTTTTGAAGTCTCAAGGCTCCTTTAAGGTTGTTAAAGTGGCACATTCAGTGGGGAGTTCCCATAGTACAGGTTTCCTTATAGATGACCTCCTTCAACTCTGAGCTGTGAGTGGCATGGGTAGGAGTGTTTATGTAATAGCGTTATTCGTAATGGGCTGAGAAAACACACTTGTTTGAACTGCTTTCTGGGAAGAGAGAAAAGAAGGGGAGGGAAGCCCCTGTCGGCTAGAAACTAAGTGAAACAAGAGCAAAGGCATTATTCTAGGACCTCGGGATGTTCTGTTTTCCACCTAATAGTACACTTAAAAGATAACAGCTTTCAGAAAGCAATTCTGATCTTTTAATCAAGATTAGTTACTTGGAAATGAGGACCTGGAACTAATGTGAGGAACAAGCTCTTGGGACAGAGTAGATAGCAGAGAATAGACAGTTCAGAAATGAGGACAAAATGTTGCACCTGTTTCCTTGCTGGGCTTATATTTGGAGTCACCATGCCTTTTTTTTCACCTTCTGATTGGTTGGATTCCAATTAAATGGTGGTGCCTATCTTAACCCCTGAATCAAGTACTAAAAGCCTTTCCAGATGGACTTTTGCAAGTGTTTTGAGGGAATTGTAAGGCTGGCTGTACTGACCTGCAGAAGATGGTGGGACTGGGTCTGAAAGGTGGACACTGTTGCCTCCGGACTGCTGCCAAAGTAAGATGACCACAAAGCAAAGTGAAATAAGAGTTCTTTAAAGGGAAAGCTAAAACATTTTGACATGAACTATGTTGCCTTCTACTTTAAGGTAAGCCAGATCCTTTCTTCTAAAAAAACTTGCTGATGTGAAATACAACCGATGTTATATCTTATTCAGATTCAACTTTTATTTTTGCTTGGGGATTTTTTTCTAATGTCTCCCACTTAAATTTTTATTAATTTTGATAAAAATTAATTTAAATGATTTTTATATTACATAAATGAACAGTGCAAGAAAACTCAGTAGAGTCTATTAAACTATTTAATTTAAAATTAATAAGGACTAACATTTATTTAATCCCAATTAGCTATAACTCAGTCAATCATTTCCTCAAAAGTTTCTTATACTATCTGTTGGCTTAATCCTGGATAGCTAAAAATAGTCACATGTTCTTCCTAGCTATGATATAACAAAATATTTTCTTAAAGTTGTAGTCAGTAGCCTGTAGCTTATCTACACTGTAGTTAATGGTTGGGAAATATTTTACTTCTCTGGACTTTTTATGCTATCTTCTATAAAATTTGCTTTTTTTCACCAATAAATACCTGAAGTTTACGAGTCTGTTCCTTTTAACTATTCAAAGTAAAGCAGCCTGTGTCCTTTGGTTAAATTAATAACTGTACTAATTGAGTAATTTAGGACTTTTTTATTTTAGGTTTCAGGTGGTGGCTTTAAAGTTTAAAGGGACCAGCATCGCTCCAAGAGTCTGTGCTAGGAAGCAGAGCTCCGCATGCCTGTCTCCTGTCTCGCGGGGTACACTCACAGCTGTACACTGAGCCCCTGGGAGCCTGCACAGTCAGTCGCTGCTGAAATAGGAGGTGGTGTTAATTTTGAAAATGATCCATGCTGTAATGTCATGAACCAGGAAGCTGGAATCCTTCACCAGCTCTTTATGCAAATATTTGGCTGCAGCTTGAGCTCAAGCACTTGGAAGGAGTGGGTTTTAAAAACTCGGCTTCATTGTAGAGCTCTCGTTAACCCCATTCCTCCCCCGGAATGGTCCCTTTGTAGACCTCCCCAGGTTATCTCCCTCAGGTATGTTTACAATATCCTACGTGATATTATCTTGCTAGTCATGGGTTCACTTTCTACTCTGCTCCAAGAATACAGTCTCCTCTCTCTAGATTTCAAACAGCGCAAAAATCTACAATCTATGATTTATAAAAACATATCTGTTTGAAAAAAATTATAGTAGAAAAGGGTAAATTATGTTTTTTGGTAAGTACTAATTCAAGTTTCTCTTTATCCTGTAGGTGAGAGAGTTATGTGTGTGTGTATGCGTGTATGTGTGTAGGGCTGTTTGTAAACTTATTCTGCTGAAGGAAGTTTTTGAAATGGACAAATCTGACATGCATTTGTGTCTCCTGGCACTACTGGATACCTTAACATTTGTCTCAATCTATAACTTCCATCCAGGATTGCTTTCTTAAAATTTCAAATTGTGGATACTACTTTGTCTTTATAACAAATTATGATAAATTTCTTCCTGCTTTACGTATTTGATAAAAAATCAACTCTTTCCTTGGCTTAATGCTTCCCAAATGTCTCCTTCAACCACTGAACAAATGGGAGATGATCTCTGTTAAACCAGAAGCAGGCATACATACACCATCCCCTGCTACCTGCCATCCGTGTCTACTGACTATACCTCCTAGGCTTCCTAGAATCCCAGATCCTTCTGCTGGTTCCCAGTGAGGAATTTTACATCTGACTCTCATAGTTAAATCATCTCTGTGTTACTCCTCCATGCCTGCGAGGACCTGGGTGGATATCATCTTCCAGAAAGCAAAGTTGGGGCCAGCTTTGCCCTGCATGTTCCTGCAAGGCACTGGTTTAGAAGTACTGCTTGATTATTTTTCAGAGAGGAATTCAGAAAAACTTAGATAAGTCAAACTGCTCTAGGGAATAGATACTGGTCAGATACACAAATGAAATGTTTCAGCCTTGCTTTCATTCCAGCAGCTAGCGAACAGGAAAACGAACAGGAAAACGGTGGCCAAACCAACCCAGAAGTGGCCAAGAATAATACAGTAGCCATGTGCAAGTGGGGCTTCTCCAGGTTGCAGCTGGAACAGAATGATACAAGGTGCCAAAGCCCCTTAATGAAAGATTACATTTTGTTAACATCCTGATGAATTTTTTTTTTCACCACTAGTATATCCCAGTTCCTTTGTTCCTGGGATTTTATTAATTTTAAAATAATCTCTGAAATAAAGGAGTTGGTAGTTAAGGCTACCAGACTCCTGCTCAGTACAGCCGGATCTGCAGGAAGATGAATTTAGGGAGCCAACAGGTGGGAAGGTTGTTTGTTTTTTTTTCTTTTCAAAGAATAAGCAGGTCTTGGTCCCACTTTTTGCTCTACCATTAGCAACTGTAAGGCTTTGAACTTTAGCTGTAATAGAGGCATACAGATCCCTGATCCACTCACCTCTCCTGGTTATTATAAGAACTAAAAGAAATAGTGAGTGTGCAAAAGTGCTTTAAAAGAACCACTGGAAAGCCCTCTACAAACGGAAGAAAGTTTAAAACTTTAGCATGAGCTGAAGTTCTACATATGGAGGTCCTGACTTTGCATGCATGCTCACTGGCTCAGAAGTGTCTGATTCTTTGCAACCCCACAGACTGTAGCCCACAGGCTCCTCTGTCCATGGGATTATCCAGGCAGGAATACTGGAGTGGGTTGCCATTTCCTCCTCCAGGGGATCTTCTTGATCCAGGGATTGAACCTACATCCCTGTGTCCCTTGCATTGGCAGGTGGATTTTTTTTTTTTTAACCACTGAGCTACCTGGGAAGCCCACCAACTTGACATCCAGCAAATATAAAATTTGTACTGCCCATGCCATATCACAGCAACCTCTAAACTCTGAGCAAAGGCTGTGAATGAACACTAGTGAATATCTGACTTTTAACTTCCGATTCTAATTTTATTTTAGCTCCTAATAATGATAGCTAACATGTATTGAGCACTTTCTAAGTGGAAAGTGTTCTTCTAAGTGTTTATGTGTAATAACGCATATACTCCTCACAAAATCCCATTATCTCCAGCTTAAAGATGAGGAAACCAAGACATGAGAGACTGAATAACTTGCTCAAGCCTTCACACAATGGAGGAACTGAGGTCTGAACCCAGTGCACTGGTTCTAGAACCTGTGTTCACCACGCTACGGGATCTGCATCTTCCCCAAAAGGCCCATTTTATGAAATCAGGCGTTGCACACAAACAGCACTGGACACAAAAACTGTTGTGGGACAGATGCCAATAAGCTGAAGACAGGACCAGTCTTACCACTGGCAATATGGGCCCATCCTTCGTATCTGAATCTACAGCCAAACCCACCCAAAGGCAACTGTGATCATGGGCTCTAATTGCCCTCTCTTGGAGGAAACCACCCTAGTTTATTTGGTTCTGCTGCTGAGCATTCTTGCTAGTATCTTCTGCTTTAGGATGCACATAAAGTGGTAGGTATCCTTATGACTGCCCAGGTCTATCTCATAACCCGGAAGTGCTTAAGGCTTCATCACATGTAAGGAGGTGGTTCTATATTCCAAGCTGTCTCCTCTGAGGCTACACAGCCCCTTTCAGCTGGGTAATTTCAGTGCTTGGGATCAGAAGAATGAGGACAGAGGGTGCAGTGAGGGGGAGGTTCCATGGAGAATCGCCCCATGAAGGGCTCCCTAAAAGGACATTTCTGGGAGAGATTTCCTTTGCCTATGTGAGGGCACATACACTATCTCCCTACAGAATAAGAACCTACTTACCTACTGGCTGCTTCTCTCCCTGCACTGGATCAACACGCTTGACTACGATCAGTGAGGTCTGGGCTCCCCCAAGTTCTGAGCCCCACAACATGTCTGTTCTCTGTGGTGAACTGGGATGAAGGTGGGCACAGGTGTTATAAGATCAGTTAAAGAAGGCCAGGTCTGGGGATGGTCACGGGAGGCCTCCTACACTTTCCCAGACACAGGGCAGAATGAAGCTGAACGCCATTTGGGAACAAGTGAAGGGTTTATGCTTACGGTTCCCCCCGAGGCTGCCTGGTGTGCCCTTCTCTGCCGCAGCAGCTCTTTCACCGTGATCTTCACCCGGACACCTTGGTACACCTTAGGTTTTTCTGGGGAAAGGCAACTGAGTCAGCGGTCAAGGGTAAGGTCTGCAGTGTCAGGCAGGGGTGTAGGGGTCTTAATAAACGATGGCATCTAATGCCAGATCTCTAGGTCTGGACAACGCAAAAGAATGCGAAAAGGCAGATGGGAAAGAAACTCAAATTTCTCAAACTTGAAAGGATGAAGGGATTACCACGGGCAGATTTCAGGGCTCCAGTGGAAACAGAACCTATGGAAATCTGTGGGCCCACCCACCCCAGGTTGGGCACAGGTTTTTCTGCTCAGGAATGTGGAGACCAGTCTAGGGAGCCTCTCCCCCTTGGCTCAGTTAGGGAAACCCAGGGTTCTGGTCTGGAAGAGAGAGCGGGGGGAGGGTCTGGATGCTTCAGCACTGACCTAGCCCACCTCACTCCCACTCCAGTGGAAGTTCCGAGTCCCTTCCTTTCCCACGGGACCAGTGGTGGCTTCTGGGGAGCCTCTGACCTCAGTGTGTCCCTGGTCTGGAAGCCAGCCCTGGGGCAAGCAGCGGGCGGTTGGGGTTTGGCCGACCCTGGGCCTTGGATCGGCGAGGGGCGCACTAGGCTAAGCCCAGTAAAGGGACCAGGCCTGAGAACTGCCCCCCATCCCTCGCGTCTTTTTCTCCTGCCTCCTCTCTCCTTGCCCCCTTTCTGCGCCTTCGTCTCTTTCCCGCCTCCCTCCTTAGGCCCCGCTCCTGCTCGCCCCTATTCCCGTCTCTCCCCACCCCCTCCCTTTCTGGGGCTGGCATTTCCCGGCGGCGCCCGAAGCCTCCAAGTCGAGTCCGCGCAGCGCGAGCCCTGGGGAGGCGTGCGGGGCGGCCCAGGGCCGCGCGCTCTCGGCAGGGAAGCCGCCCTCCAGAAGGGGCCGCCCCGGGCTGCCCGGCTCCCGGGAGAGGCTGAGCGCCCGAGGGGTCGGCGAGGAGGGCGTCCGGCGCGCCGGGAGCTCGGGGCAGCCGCGGCCCCGAGTGGCGGGTGGGGGGACGCGGAGCCGCGGTGAGTAGGTCGGGCCGGGCGAGCGTTCGCGGGGAGGAGGCCGCGGGCGTCCGGGCGCGACTCCGGCCCTGACCTCGACCCCGGAGAGCGCGAGTGCGGGACAGCCGCGCGGGGAGGGGCGGGCCGCTCAACCGGCCGGAGCGCCCGCGACCGTGTCGGGCCGCCAGCGCCTCGCCTGGTCACTGCAGAGACCGCCGCAGGACCGGTGGGAGCCCCCGGGGCCGGGTCCCGGGAGCTAGACGTCTCCCCCCGCAAAGGAGGTCGCGCAGTTCGTCGCCCAGACCCAGGGGATCCGCATCTGGCCCGCGGGGCTGGGCGGCCGCACCCCCGCCGCCATCCACCGTGTCCCGGAGACTTCCTCCCCGGGTCCGCGGCCCCACGGGCAGCGAGTGCGGCCCGGGGTCCGCGCAGGAACCGCCACGGCCCGGCTCTGGGCGGCCGGCGCGCGTCCCTGGCTCATCGCGAGCCTCTAGCTCCCCCCGCCGCCGCTGCTGCGCGCGCAGAGTCCGCGCCGCCGCCGAGAAGTCCCAGGGTCACATCTGTGGCCAAGTGAGCGGGCCGGTGGTGGATCCCGCGGGACGCGGACCGCCGCGGCG
The DNA here is from genome assembly GCF_042477335.2 of Ovis canadensis. Taxonomy (NCBI): domain Eukaryota; kingdom Metazoa; phylum Chordata; class Mammalia; order Artiodactyla; family Bovidae; genus Ovis; species Ovis canadensis. The sequence continues at coordinate 29,383,324 of NC_091259.1, read as the reverse complement.
GCCGACTGGGTTTCTGGGCCTCTGCCCTGGGGACCAGACGCCGAGTGGGAGCGGCCACAGCGTGGCCCGTGCCCTCTCCTGATCGATCCAGGGCTCCTACTTGCATGCCCTGACTTTGTGCCTCTCTGTTCCATGCAGGAAAAGTCGTGGAAATACACCCGGATCAAAACGCCCCTCGCCCTCGTGACCCTAACCCAGAAGAAGCAGCCGAGTTACCCGACATCGTGGTCAGCAGAAGCTGAGGTGGTGGCTGGATGCTGCAGCTGCAGGGACTCAGCGTGGAGGAGGGCTCCTGTGCAGGGGGAGAAGCAGAGATGCAACATTTTTAAAGTTTCACAAAGCATCCAGCTGCACCCAGGTTCCTGGAGCAGGAGACAAACAGAATTAATGTTTTATACCTTCGGGTATAGGTTTGAGTTTTTTCCCCCTCATGCCAAGTATTTAAAACCTCTAGAAACCCATGATTTGACAATCAATGATTGCGCGATACTTTCAATTTGAATATTCAAAGGCTTAACAAAATGGACTATCTTCTGCAGAAATCCTGCACACAGGCACCCCAGGGAGAGTCCACAGAAACAGGGAGTGAGACCCCTTTTGGTCCTGACCCTTGCTTTTACTGTATTTTGAGCATTTTGCCCACCTTCCCACAGAGAGGGCAGAAATCCTCAAAGATGCTCTGTGTTTCTGCCTCAAAGGGAGCTCTGGGATCCATGAGTGACCTAGGCTGCCCTTCATGTCCACCTGAGCCAGACTGACTGGGCTGACTGGTTTCCATCTCCTCAGTCTCTGTTTTAAGGGAAAATCTCAGGTTTTGGGGAGTGAACGTGGCAGCCAGTAGGTATGGCCTGGCAAGAAGTCACTCTGGGCCCAGGTTGCAGGCTGGAGGCCTGCAGAGGGCTTCGCTCTGCTCCTCATCTCCGTCTGGCCCCGCCTGGCCACGTGCCGGCTTCCCTCCCCTTTTCCCCCCTGCTCTGTGTCTGTGCCCCAGACACTGGGGTTTCAGTACAGAATGCCTGCACATTAAGACCCTTTGCTCCTCCCCACAGAGCTGGGGATGCCTGTGGGGCCTCACCCTCTGGAGAGTTTCTGATTCTGGTGGTTTTTCACTATGAAGTTCCCTTTTTGTTTTTTTTTTTCTCTCCTCTTTTTCCCTCTAGAGCCACCCCTGCCTTTTGGCCACAGGAGCGTGTGTTAAGAAAGGATAATAAGCTTGGCTTTTGCTCATTTTAGCTGAAAGAATATGGATTTGGGTTCAGGCCTTCACACTTTGGGTGAGAGGTGGGAGGGCTTTGAGGTCAGCTGCCCCCTCGGTCCCGGCCTAATCCCCTCACAGATAACCTGACGTTGCGCTGGGTTATGCTCTCCAACCACCTGCTGTACCTCCCCTGTGTGATCTGGAAGCTTGAGAAGATATGAGAGGCCCAGAGAGTGAATGGGTGCCAGGCAAGATCCTCTCCTAGCCCCCAAGGGAAGGCAGAGTGGGGTTCCCTTTCCAGGTAAGCCAAGACATTTCCATGTTGCCAGGACAGGCAACGCTTATAGGCCCCTGTTCTTTGTTCTCTGAAATGCGTACAGTGGATTTGAGTGTAAAAAATACCCAGATGCTCTGGGATGTGTTGGTTGCAGGGTGGAGAAAGGAGTTCTCTAAGAGTGACAAGACACCAAGAGTGGTGGGTAAGTTGCCTGACAAGTGGAGCCATGTCTCTGGGGGAGGAGATCAGGGCTGGGGACCCTTGAGGTGGGCCTGGCAGTAGATTTGTCAGCAGTCCACCCAGAATCTGTCAGCTCTGGAGCCTCTTTCTCCAAAGGCACTGAGCCTATGTTTTTCTGATGGACCTTAGGACCAGCCTGGTGAGGAGGGGAAGGCCACCGGGAGTTTAGAGAGGAGAGCCCCTGTTTCCTTTCTCCATGCCCTCTTGTGCATGGGCACAGCCCTTCTCAGGAAACAGTGAGTCAAGCAGCGCAGAATTAGGGACGGTCTCTTGTCCTTCTATCTTCCGTTCTCTTTTGCCCTCCTTTTTGTTTTACACTTATTTTCTTTTGATTTGCTTAAAAAAAAATCTTCTCTTGCACCTTTGTGTTATTATTATTATTTTTTTCCTGGGTTTCTTTTTTTTTTTTTTTGGTCTCTCTTTTTGTCATCACTTTCCTCCATTCGTTATCTGTATTGCTGTTTTTCTCCTGGGCTTTGTGTGTGTGTCTGTTTTCCTGTGTTCTGGGGCGCTGTCTCAGTTTTTCAGGCTTAGTCACCTTCCTAATTTCTCCTTTCATGCAGAGATGGGCGGGGATGGCAGGAGCCATAGAGTGCCCTTAGCGACATCATGGAAACTGATGGTGGTGACTGGTTGCCCTTTGGAGAAGGCAGGCAGGGCTGCGTGAGAGGTGAGCGGTGTGGAGGCCACAGGCTCTATAGGGACAACAGAGACCTCTCTGTCCCTTCCTCCAGAAGCCTCTGCCCAAACCAGAGCAGCAATTCTGGGGGCTTCTGCGTTGGCCCCTAGCTGAAGTGATGGATGTTCCAGTGCTGTGGCTAGCTAGCAACTTTGGAAAACTGGATTTCCTTAGGCTGGAGGCCTGATTTGAGAAACAAGGCCCCCGCACCCCTCCTGCCCTAGTTTGCAGCCTAACATTAAGGAGTTTGGTTTCCACTGTTTCTATAATTGCAAAACCCTAGCACAGATACTTAAGAGCCAGATGCCACACCTGTAGGGTGAGGGAGTGTTCTTTCTAACTTGCACCTGTAAATTGTCCTTGTGGGGCCACGTGAGTCTTGTGGCCTGGAGCAGTGAGCTCGGCTCTGAGACCCCATAGCTTTGGATGTTCCTCATGGACGTTTTAGAGTTTGTCCTTCACTGAGTGTTTGTTGCAAGTCATGCACTGAATGGTAGAACCTCCCCAGATCCCAGATGAGGAAACAGGGTCAGAGGGATGAGCAACATGATCAAGATTACTGAGCAGGTACATGCAGGATTAGGAATCAAAGTTTCATAAATCCCTTACTCTTAACTATCATAGTTATCTCCCTGATCTTTTATAGCAGACACTTTCAAACTTTTTAGACTTCAACCCACAACTAAGAAATTCATCTTACACGTTCACATATTGTAACAGTATTTATATGCTTATAGAACAAATTTTCGTGGAACAATGTACTCCTATGCGTGTAATATGTTCTGAAATTTTCTGTTCCATCTTTTCCATCTCGTATTATTTAGGACAAATCTATGTTGATTGGGAGTCGCTGAGATAATTTAATGATCCGCGGATGAGTTGTGACTAAAATTGGAAAATCCTGGCTGTGAGACATGCGGACCCACTCGTCAGAGCTGTGCGTGAACAGCACGGGCTGTTGTGTGTGGACTCTGTGCGCTGTCTGCTGTGCTGTTGGCGTGTGTGGGGAGGCTGGGGCAGTGCAGATACTGACTGGAGAGTGGTCTGTAAACACTGGGGTCACTGGAACCCCGAGAAGAGGCTGCCTGGAGGGGAGGAGGAGCTGCTAATTAGGCTAATGACAGCTTGTGTGCCTCAGACTGGGAACTCTTCTTTCTTGCTGGGGGCATGTGCTGTGCTTAGTCATTCAGTCGTGTCCAACTGTGTGTGACTCCATGGACTGTAGCCCTCCAGGCTCCTCTGTCCATGGGGATTCTCTAGGCAAGAATACTGGAGTAGGTTGCCATGCCCTCCTCCAGGGGATCTTCCCAACCCAGGGATCAAACTCAGGTGCCCCACACTGCAGGTGGATTCTTTACCGTCTGAGCCACCAGGGAAGCCCAAGAATACTGGAGTGGGTAGAATATTTCTTCTCCAGGGGAACTTACCAACCCAGGAATCGAACTGGGGTCTCCTTCATTGCAGGTGGATTCTTTACCCACTGAGCTACCCTCATGGTTACCTGCTAAGTGTCTGCCCTGAGGTCCTGATCATCCCTTTGGAGTTTTTAATAAAAGACTGAAAAATAAAATGTTGTGGACTTTAACAGTTTCTCTTGCCTCAAAATGTAACACAAGGTCCTGATGTTTGGATGTTTAAAGGGATCTCTGAGGTATTGAGACAGACTTGGTGTGTTTTTCAAACATCCCTGCTGGTGGTCGTCTGGCCTAGGCTCCCTCTACCCTTGGGGATGAACTGTAGGCCTGTAGATGAGTCTTGAGGAAATGGGAGCTCACTGCATGTCAGGCAGCCTGTTCCTCTGCTGTAAATGTAACGATCACTGGCTGAGCCAAAATCCAATGTGTTGTGTTAGTCGAGCACCATCTACGTGCGTGGCCTGGTATCAAGCACCAGGAATACGAAGGCAGAGAGTCCTGCTTTCTGCCATCAACTGCTTGGTGAGTAACGCGGATTACCTGTTCTCCCACTTCCACACTGCTGCTCCTTCATTATGGGTCTGTCCAGCACATTCGTTGGTTCATTCATTCATCCAACAAGTGTATAATGATGACCTGCTTTGACCAGGCCCAGAGCTAAGCCTGAAGAAGTTATCACACTTCCTTCCACTCCTGCTGCAAACCTCTTCTTTTTGAGGTTCACCATCCATAGTTCCTCTAAGCCTTCATGTATTACAATATTTCAGATCTCTGAGCCACTGACCTTAGAAACCCTTAGTTGGTCCTTGACCGTCTTGAAGTCCTGTAACACCAGAAGAATGGGAATAGAATACATTTCTTTTTAAAGTTTTAAGCTGAATATTTTAACTGAAAAGTTTTGGCAGGCTTTTGTATGCAAATGACACTGCAAAGCATGATATTTTTCCCCCAAAGTAGGAGATTTTATTAAATTACACACATTTGACACATGGATATGGAAAGACTTTCAGTATAAGAAGAAGAAGGAGTTTATTCCCTCTAAATTTGACTATGGCTATAAATTCTCTTTATTAATGCAAAGTTCTTTTGTCATTCTTACTGAGGAACACTGTTACCAAACCTTGTGTGTAATATCAAGTTCCAAAAGTATGGAGGAAACAAGTACTTACTGGGACCAGTGTGAATACGTGGTCCATATGAAAATGACCAGGAAAACTATTATACGAAGGTTATTTAATGATTTGTGGTAAGTCAAAGTCTTTCCATAAAACAGATTCAAAGTTTTTACTTTAAGAGACTTCCGTGGGGAATGAGCATTTGATAGTTTATCATTTAGGAAGATACCATCAAATTCTTCTTGAAAAGTTCATCTTTTACTTAAAACATTTTTATTATGCAACATTTCAGACATACGAAAGCATTAAGATTACCATGATAAAAGCCTATGAATATATTATCAAGGTTAAGAAATATTATCAAGGCTAAGAAAAAATAATCGCTCACTTATGTTTAAATTTTTGGATTTTTCTACCTAAGATATTTGGTTAAGAGAGAAGGCTATTGATTTTTCTAATGTGAAGAGCTAATTCTTAGATATTGTTTGTTTTATCCACATTTTTTCCCTTCAGAACTTGGACATTTTTTACCTCTTTTCCTTTTGGCTTGTAATATACTGACAATTGCATATTACAAACCCACATATCTTATTTATCAGGAATTATGAATAAAGGACACTTTAATATCAAAGATCAAATAAGTCATGGTCTTATCATTTACAAATAAGTATAAAAGATTTTCTTATTATTTATTTATTCTGATCTTTAGGGTTTCTAATTCCTAATCTATTTATCATATTTGTTTTAATCACACCAGATATAATACCAAACACTGAGTAACTTTTATTTCTAAGAATTCTTAGTAATATTTACAGTCTACATAGATCCTAAATGAATTCATAAAACATTTTCTGTGCTACTTCAAAGGTTCAGTAATTTTCCTTGTTAAAGACATTCAAAAATACAAAATTAATCATCTTAAATATATTACCAGTAAAACTCAATATCCAGTACACTAAGTTAAACATTAAACCTGGCGAGGATTTTCTTGAACATCAGAACTGTCATCCACAGTGTTGGGATCTAAGTTGTTATTCATCTTTGTGGTATCATTTTTGCTCAATTTAACAAAGACTAACGGTAACACCTACAGCCTGCTGGACGCTAAGCCAGCTTCTGAGGACATAGAATTGAAATAATCAGGAGTCTTTTCCTTGATGAGTCTAGTTAGAGAAGCCTCTTTAGCCAGAGGGTACAATTTTGCGCTTAACCCCTCAAGAGTCAGCATTTATCGAGTATGGTATATAAGAGGAGCAGGTTAATATTGTTTTCAACGGAAGGGCTACCTGATAAAGAACTTAATGACAGAGTGTAAAGAATGAGTATAGGGACTTCCCTGGCGGTCCAGTGGCTAAGAATTCATTTTGCCATGCAAGGGACATGTGTTTGATTCCCTGCCGGGGAACTAAGATCCCACGTGCTGCTGGGCAACTAAGCCAGGGTGCCACAACTGAGCCCGCACGCCTAGAGCCCAGGCTCTGCAACAAGGGAAACCATTGATTGCAATGGGAGGCCCGTGCAGCACAGCTAGAGCAGCCCCACTTGCTGCACCTAGAGAAAGCCCACACGCAGCTAGCAAGACTCAGTGGAGCCAAAATAAAATGAAGGAGTAAATAAAACATTTTTAAAAACAGTATAATTTTAGTAATTTTTAATTTTTTTTTGGTAGAATGACTGTAACGTAATGTGACTTAAACCTTGGACACCAATTGTTATTTCAATTCTTTAAATATAACTGATGTTTTATTTTTATGAATGTATTATTTAGATTTACACAGTAAAAATGGATCACAGAGGAATGACTAATACCTTTATACATACACACATATATATATACATGCAAATATTTATTTTACTATTGGGGTTAGTAATTCTTTTCCCTTTGTGGAATTTTCTGTACAAGAAGTACTCTAGTACTAAAATCTCCCCCTTTTCCACTAGAGCCATCATATTGTATTAAATATTAACTGGGCTGTAGCAAGTCATAATGCTCATTTACAAGAAGTTATTTAATAAATGAGGCAAAGCTATTGTTTTCTTCTCTCATTCTTTGGGATTTGTATAGTATTAGAAGAGAAATGCAAACACTTTCAACTACATACTATAATATCTGTATTTAGTGATTTATAGGCAATCGCCTCTATTTTAGTTTTTGCATGGGCAAAGTTTGCTTTCCATTTTTTGTGGACATTGTCCTCTAGGGAGATAGCTTGAACTTGATATCACCATCTCTGCTTACATACTTTGTTTATTTTAAAATTGTTATTGGAGTATAATTTATTTACAGTATTGCGTTAGTTTCAGGTGTACAGCAAAGCAAATCAGTTACACATATACATATATGCACACTTTTTTAGATTCTTTTCCCAATAGGTCATTACAGAGTATGGAGTAGAGTTTCCTCTGCTATACAGCAAGTTCCTATTAGTTCTTTATTTTATATATAGTAGGGTGTGTATGTCAATGCGTCTGTCAATCCCTTTAATCTCTGCTTATTTCACATCTTAAGAGACCTAAGAGGGATGGTGTTTTGAACCTAAGCTCTTAAATTTTCTCTCACTTCCCCAGAAAAGCTGTGAGTCTGAGAAAAGCAGGTTTAATAAGGAGAGGGAAAGGAGGTGTATTATTATTATTTTTTTGACATCGTGCATTATTACAAAAAAGGCACAGTTAGTCTCTGGAGTGCTCTAGGAAACAAAGAGTACATGAATGGGAAATGGAATAGGGAAATAGAATTAACTTCCCTGACATAAGTTTATATCTTGGTTTCACTTTTTAACAAGTATTGTAAATCCCCAGAGCAATAAAACAGAATTAAATGAAAATATATGCAGTATAGCAATACACTGTCAAGCTAAATAGAATTCTTAAAAATTATTTACTGTATTGAATTATTACTACCATTCCCCACTCCACTTGACCTTTTAGACTGGAGAACTGAAAAGGACACAGCCTATGGGCTGGTGTGTGTCTCCTTTTTTATAAATTAAATTTCCCAAACACTACGAAAAGACTTGCATGCTCTAAGAAGGATGTAGACACCACTGGTCACTGAGCTCTACTTATCTGAGAGCCAGGTTATGAGAAGAAGAACATGACAAATGAGCAGAAAGCAGCAAACCAAGAGAAAAAAGCATGCCTAATATTTAGTGTTATAATCAAATCAAAATTAAAGTTACAGGAACATATTTATGATTTACGCATACATTTATAATATCTGTGTTGCGTGATACTTGGTAACACAGAGAAGCAGTAGATGACTGTAATTATTATCAATTTCATACAGTCGATCTAGAAAAGTGACTTTAAGACCGTTCCTTGTGAAGGATCCTGTACCTCCAGGGATGGCCAGATCTTCTCCTAATGAGGGGCTTGTCGTCCAGGTGTGAGTGAAGCTGAATGACAGATGGCTCTGCCAAAGATACTGGTAATCAGGACTAAGTTCTCCAGTTTGATCAGACTTCAGAAGGGCAGCTCCCTCTCCTGTTGTAGAAGCTACCCCCTTCCATGGTAGCTCAAAGTGAATACTGAGCAAAGTAAAGATTAGGCTGTGGGAAGGAGTGTGGGAGGAAGAAGCAGCCAGGGGACCTGGGAGAGTGCGGTCCAGCAGCTAAGGACCACCAGTGCTCCTTCCATCAGCATCTGTTCCTCTGAGGATGCTCTCCCAGGAGTGGGGTGAGGAGTAGGAGTAAAAGAGGCTCCTATTCAAGCATTTCTGTGGGGATGCCGCAAATCAGGAGTGTGGTTGCTCAATCAGAATATACTCTTGAATGCCCAGAGAAGGAACATCAATTATTCACTTCTAAGTGTGAATTACTATCCGTTTTTGACTTTCTAGACTTGTAAACAGAGCATGGGACCCTGTCACAGAGGATGTGGTGGAAACTGTTTTGAGTGGCTTTGGGCCCCTAGGAGATGGAGGAAAAAAACATTGGATTAGGAGAAACCTGAAGGGTTAGAAAATGTGGTGAAGGGAATAAAGAAAAGAAGGTGGTAAGAAGACAAAAGGAAGATTCTGGGTGTAACCTGTGGAGCTTGACACAGGCTTTGCAAAGTTAAAGTGTGTGCAGGGTGTTTATGATGGGCTTGGCCTGCAGACAGGCATGGTACTTGGTGGGAATTACTGTGAGAGCTTAACTGGCAAAGGAATCCAAACCAATGAGACTTATATGAGACAGATTGATGCTTCAAATATCAGTTTCTTCATTTATACAAAGTAAGACCTATATATTTCTGGCCAATGAGCCACCAGCAAGGTCTCTCTTCAAATAGGAGGTGTGCGCACATCTGACACTATGTCCTTTAGAGCCCCTTTGCTTCTGGTGTTCTTGCCGACAGTCTAGGCCTGCTGTCTGTGTTTTCCTTATAATGCATGCATTCTTATTTGATTATAGAACATCCATTTTACTAATCCACTCTGATAACTATTGGTGTATTCCATCAGAGAAACAATATCTAGCTTAATTGATCAAAGAGGCCATTGGTCAAAGAAAGGTTTTGGCCTTTATTGTTTTGGGGATTAGCCTAATTTTTGGACATCCTGGGCTTTAGTGCAGAGTCAAAACCATGTAGTCATGAAGCCATAGTGTCCTGGCTTCATCCTACTTTAATGACAATAAAGCATTTTTTTATGGCATCACATTTGTTACTTGCAAGTTATTATTTGTTATTTGCAATTCCCTGTAAGGTGAGAAATGTATGTAATATTTCACACTTTATAAAGTCACATGCTATAAAATGCATTTTGTTTTATGTGCCCTAATCTATTTTATACCCTATACATTCTCCTTTATTGAGGAACACACATAGTACATAACTAAGAAAAATTAGACAGGAAAATCAGTATGTTTTATGAGCTGCATAAAGTTGTTAATGTAATTTAAGGAAAACTATCAGTGTTGAAATGACACTTCAAAGATAACAGAAGATTCAAAACAAAATGGGTTATTAAGCCCCAAAACCTCACAGTCAGGCTGTCTATCTCTGACACACTGAATTTACATTGTGGCGTGTTTCAGTGGGGTTATGGTGGGTGGATCACAAATGAATGCTGTCGTCTATTAACAAAGGGTGGCACAACAGCTTGTCCTGAAAACCCACTTCTGAAAGAATTGCCACACCACAAGAGTCTGTGAATACAGAGAACAGACTTAAAGCACAGAAGTCCTCTGGTGCCCTCAGTAGGCTCTGCGGCACTCGTATGCCCCCCACGCCAGGTTCCCATCATCTTTGGTCCATGGAGAAGCGTCCTGGAGGGCAGAGGTGTCTGCCCCCTCGTCTGGGGAGAAGGGCCCCACCTTGGGCGGTGGGTCACTGGACATCGTCATGAAAGAGGTGAAAGGGTAGGGGGCCGGGGTGGGGTACCCCTGCGTGTGGTACAGATCCTCCAGCGCGTGCAGTGAGTAGGACTGAACCCCGGTGAGGGGGCCCCCCCAGCCGGTGCTCCTGTGCTGGGCCACACCTCCCGACTCCAGCTGGGAGAGGGAGCTGGTGCTGGGTGCCAAGCTCTGCAGGGCATCGGCCGGCACGGGGTCTGGCTGGCTGAGGCCTTCAGGAACCGTCTGCTCCCACGAGTCCCTCTGAGGAGGATGGAAAGGTCACTGGGGTTAGTCACTAGGTGATGGTCTGACGGGGACACATTTCCTTCCCGACACAGGGGCCCATGTCTTCCAAAGCAGGCTTGGTGTCCTCCCTGTGCTGTCCAGCGCCTCCTTACAGGCGGCTCTCTCCTCTGCGGTTGGACACTGAGCGTTTTAGTGCCTTTCTTAGTCTAGAATTGGGTGTGTGTGTGTGCGCGTGTGTGCGTGTGTGTGTGTGTGTAAATAGAGTCCTTTCCCTAGAAAACATTAAATGAGTAAATGTGAAAATGATAAAATGAACATTTAGGCAGCGTTTCATCTACTCCTGGAAGGAGAAGCCTCTAAGTTACAGGGTGGGCTTCTAAGGGGGCTGGGAAGGCTATCGTGCCCCCAGGGATCAAAGACCTGGAGCCTCATAGGTTGGGGGCTGGAAAGGTTTAGGCTTGATTCAATGCTAGGCCACTTACTAGCATCCTGACTCTGAGTGCCCGGCTTTGTTCTTCTGTCAAATGGGGCTTTAATAACTATACCCTGAGCTGTTGCCAGTATTAAATGAACATGTGCACGTAATTCCCACTCTCTTGCGGCCTGTTTGGTCTAAAACCCCATGTCCACAGATGCATTCCTTTGTGGTCGTGGGCTTTACAGTTTTGTGTAAAAAGGTTATTCGTGCTCTTTCTTATGAACTCATCTCTGGAAGGACTGTGAGAGAAGCAGGTTCTAAAGGGTAGAAAATACTGTTGGGGAAAGAGGAAGGAAGGGGAAGGTCAGAGGCCTCCTGATGCATCTGCCCCAGGGATGGCCTCACTGGGTCTGCGAGGTAAGACCCTGCTCTTTCCTTAAGCGCTGGCAGAATGATGGGGGAGCATCTGGCAAAATCCTTAGAGTGTTAATACAATGGCTGTACGTCCCGTCCTATTTAGTCGTCCGGCCTCAACCCCTGGATAGACAGAGCCTCCTCCCGCGTGGCTGGCCAGAAGCCCCGAGGAAGGCTCTCTGGGGCGTGGATTCTGGCCTCTCCCGGGGCGAGTAGACCCTTGGCTGCTGGGCGCATGGGCTGTCCAGGGCTGCAGGAACCCCGACTTTGGTGACTCCCCTAAACTAAGCCTCTGAGTACTCACCAGCACGAAGTGTGCGGGGTCGCTGGGGAAGGGCGGCGGCAGGAGCGGCGGCAGGGGCGAGGCGCTGAACAGGGTGCCGCTGTTGGGGGTCAGGGCCGTGGGGCGGTGGTCCCCATAGGGCTCCGGGAAGTAGGGGTCCAGCAGGGCCGCGTGGCCCTGCCCTGCTGAGGACTCGCAGGCAAAGGGCTTGGCTGCGCTTGACGTGCAGGCGTCGTTGGCAAACTGCTTGGTGTTGTGAAAGTCCGGGTCGGAGAGGAAGGCTCTCCTGACACCATAGTAACCTGACATCACCGGTGAGCCTGTTGCCAAGGGGAAAACAGACGGACAAATGTCTCCTTGGAGGAAGTCAAGGCATGTCTATGGCAGCCCGGTCTTTCCACGTGTGACATGGTGTTTCTAACGCAGGCCTGATGCCAAGGCCAACGTTTAAATAGATAGACGGCTTGAAAAGCATTCAATAGGGCGGCATTATCGCTTTTAACTACTCTGGCCCTCAAAGCTGGTATGTTTAAGGTTTGAGCTGCGTTTGGTAATGAGCTCACTTTACATGGAGTTATTACTGCCCAGTGTCTCTCACATACACATTTTTTTTGGGTACACCTTCTGTATGCGAGGTGTTCTACTAGGAAGGGGCTTGGCTAAAGAGGGCAGGATAAGAATCCCCTGGCATTTGCTGTTATCTAATGATGCATCTGTTTCACAGCTTCTGAGCCTTGTCCCCATAGATTAAGAGGCTGCTTCTGGGGCATGCTGTATGAGATTCAGTTTCTCTAGATAAGGTGAGGCACTGACCTCACCCCGAATCAGAGGCAAGTTGTACTCTTCTTTTAATTTTTGTACTCTGACGGGTGACTTGCACCTAGCAGGCAATCGAAAATGGTTTGCCTTGCTTTGCTTCTGGGAAGCCAAGTTAGAGGACCGCGATGAAGAGTCTGGTGTTATTTGCTGCCCTCTCGTGGCCAATTCGAGTCCCCACTCAGCTCCCCTGGACCCTGCAAGCGTGAGAAGGGAAAACCTGGCACGGAAAGCCCCCCTTGGTTGAAACCTGGAGAGGCTGAAACTAAGAATCTCAGTTAAGGTAAGCCCAGCGAAATAGTCCCAGAGGAGAAGAGAGGTGTTTGCTAAACGTTTTCTGAACCTGTAGCTCAGTTGTATCAGGGAACCCTGTATCATTTAGAACGTGTTCAGGAGCATAGACTCAAGGACTGTAAAACAGATTTTTTTTTTTCCCCCAGCTGGTGTTGGGTGTGATCCAGTTAGCTCAGACCTACTCCCTTAGTCACAAAAGAGTTGATCTGGGAGGAAGTTGCAGGTGCTTGTCTTTCTTACTTTGCACAACCGCAGTGGACTGCTTCTGAGCTTTGTCCCTGCCCACCCTGCCCACTCTTCTGCAGGGAGAGAAGACAGACTCATCAAGACCCTCTTCCTTGTTACCCTGACTCAGTTGTACACGACTCTCCAGACGTAGCACTTAGACCCCTGCTACCCAAGGCGGCACGTTGTATTGTGCTCAATACTCTTTCATCTGAGCGTAGTCCTCTTTCCAGTTGACCCACCGGCTCTACGAGGGCAGAACTTACATCTTATACATTTTCTGTAAACCCAGTAGTATAATACTATGTGCAACAATTCATGTAAATTTATTCATTCATTCAAAAGAAATCAAAATTCCTCCCAGAAACTTAACAGCACAATTCCACTCACTCCATTTCCGTCTTAAATTCTGTAGCCCCCGAATTCTAATCTGCTCATGAATTTGAAAGCTGCAGTTGGAGGTTTCATCATAAGCATACTTCTCTAGAAAAAAATATCTGTGCCCGTGAAAATCAGTATCAACAAATAAGGTTTTGTTTCATGCCATGAGGCTGTAGTGGTTAGGCCCTAACCCTAACCCCTAGCCCTGAACCTAACCCCTAACCCTAACCCTAACCCTAAGTAAAAAAGGGTACCAGGAGACTAAGTAAAAAAGGCTACCAGGCTCTCCTGTCTGCATTTCCAATTTTCAAATAAAAAAACACAGAGAAGAAAAATCCTTCGCTGTTTAAACATGTATTTTTTCTTCTTAAAAAGAGGAAGAGCCATTCCAGGTGATGAGAGAGGCTGCAGAAATTTTGTTCTGTAGAATGGAGCAGATACAGCCAAATTCCAATGACAGTAAGTATGATTGGGAAACACGGTATAGAGACATTCAGACGTGTGGGATCTTCTCCTGCTCTAATTTCTTTCCCTTATCCAGCTCTGAAGATGACCCAAATTACTAGGAAAACCTATGCCATTTCTGAGCTTGGAAGTGGAATTCTCCAGGCAAGAGTACTGGAGTGGGTGGCCATTCCCTTCTCCCGGAGATTGTCCCAACCCAGGGTTTGAACCGGGGTCTCCTGCATTGCAGGCAGATTCTTTACCATCTGAGTCACCAGGGAAGCTGTAAAAACTGTATGAAGGGCCTAATTGCTATTGCTTTTGCCCAAAAAGCTTACACTGGACAGAATGCATTCCAAATTCAGGAACGGCTGCATGAGGTCTGCCTTTCCTGATTTTACATTTTAAAAACAAGTATTTTAAAGCAGCAAAATGTTCAAAGTCTTGTAAGGCATCTTTGAAAGAATGGAAGCCTAAATGCCCGATTTACTTCAAAAGAGAAGGAATCGACCCCTGTGAACTGCAATACTTACCTGGCATGGGGCCAAATGGAGACTGAGCGGAACCGACACTGCCCTGGAAGACAGAGGGGCATGCATGTTTTATTCTTTTAAAAACTTTTTAATTGGCAGATAATTGCTTCACAATATTGTGATGGTTTTTGCCATACGTGAGAATGAATCGGCCGTAGGCATACACGTGTCCCCTCCCTCCAAACCCTCCTCTCTCCTCCCTCCCCCCTTTGGTTTTCTCTACTGTTTGTGTTAATGAAAGTGAAAGCTGCTTAGTCCTGTCCAACTCTTTGCAACCCCATAGACTATACCGTGCATGGAATTCTCCAGGCCAGGATACTGGAGTGGGTAGCCTTTCCCTTCTCCAGGGGATCTTCCCAATACAGGGATCAAACCCAGGTCTCCCACATTGCAGGCAGATTCTTTACCAGCTGAACCACAATATCCTTTTTCAAATATGTATCAGTGATTTATATAAATGGGCTATGGGCTTCTCAGGTGGCGCTAGTGGTAAAGAACCCACCTGCCAGTGTGAAAGACGTGGGAGATGCAGGTTTGATCCCTGGGTTGGGAAGATCCCCTGGAGGAGGGCACAGCAACCCACTCACTCCAGTATTCTTGCCTGGAGAATCCCATGGACAGAGGATTGGCGGGCTACAGTCCATAGGGTTGCAAAGACAACTGAAGCAACTTAGCACGCATATCACACACACATTTATATAAGTATATACATACATACACAAATAAGTTTGTATTTGGTTTTATCATTGAATGGCCCTCTTTTAAGCTGTCTTCCTCCCTGTAGAATGGAAGCTTCACTAAGGGTAGCAACTTTGACTGTGAGTTGTTCTCTGCGTATGGAACGGGGTGATTCATAGTAGACACAACAAAAATATGTGGAATAAAAACAGCAGTTTAATGAGCATAGGAGGTTGAGGCTGTTGTCAGTTGAATTATGTCCCCTGAAAAGACATATTGAGGTCATAATTACCAGTACCTGTGAATGTGAACTTATTTGGAAACAGGATCTTTGAAGCAGTAACTAGTTAATTTAAAATGAACTTACTCTGAAGGATTGTGGAACCTAAATCTAATACGACCGGTGTCCTTATAAGAAGAGGGGAGACAGACACAGACACAGAGGGGAGAAGGCAGTCTGAAGAAAGAGGCAGAAATTTGAGAGATACAGCTTCAAGCTAAGGACCACTAAGATTTGCCAACAACCTTCAGAAGCTTGTGGGGGTGAGCGTGCAGGTTTCCCCGGCGGCTCAGCAGTAAAGAATCTGTCTGTAATGCAGGAGATGCAGGAGACGAGGGTTTGATCCCTGGGTTGGGAAGATCTCCTGGAGGAGGGCATGAAATCCCACTCCAGTAATCTTGCCTGGAGAATTCCATGGACAGAGGAGCCTGGCGGGCTGCAGTCCATGGAGTCTCAAAGAGCTGGACACGACTGAAGAACTAGGCACGCATGCGCCTACTCCAGAAGCTAGGAAGAGGCAAAGAAGGGTGTACCCCTAAAGCCTTCAGAGGAACCTGGCCCTCCTGACAACTCGATTTTGGACTTCTAGCCTCCAGATCTGTAAGAAAATAAATTACTTTTTTAAGCTGCTTCAGTTCAGTTCAGTTCAGTTCAGTCACTCATTCATGTCCGACTCTTTGCGACCCCATGAACTACGGCACGCCAGGCCTCCCTGTCCATCACCAACTCCCGGAGTTCACTCAGACTTATTTCCATCGAGTCCGTGATGCCATCCAGCCATCTCATCCTCTGTCGTCCCCTTCTCCTCCTGCCCCCAATCCCTCCCAGCATCAGAGTCTTTTCCAATGAGTCAGGTCTTCTCATGAGGTGGCTAAAGTACTGGAGTTTCAGCTTCAGCATCAGTCCTTCCAAAGAAATCCCAGGGTTGATCTCCTTCAGAATGGACTGGTTGGATCTCCTTGCAGTCCAAGGGACTCTCAAGAGTCTTCTCCAACACCACACTTCAAAAGCATCAATACTTTGGCGCTCAGCCTTCTTCACGGTCCAACTCTCACATCCATACATGACCACAGGAAAAACCACAGCCTTGACTAGATGGACCTTAGTTGGCAAAATAATGTCTCTGCTTTTGAATATACTATCTAGGTTGGTCATAACTTTTCTGCCAAGGAGTAAGCATCTTTTAATTCCATGGCTGCAGTCACCATCTGCAGTGACTTTGGAGCCCAAAAAAATAAAATCTGACACTGTTTCTACTGTTTCCCCGTCTATTTCACATGAAGTGATGGGACCAGATGCCATGATCTTCGTTTTCTGAATGTTGAGCTTTAAGCCAACTTTTTCACTCTCCTCTTTCACTTTCATCAAGAGGCTTTTTAGTTCCTCTTCACTTTCTGCCATAAGGGTGGTTTCATCTGCATATCTGAGGTTATTGATATTTCTCCTGGCAATCTTGATTCCAGCTTGTGTTTCTTCCAGTCCAGCGTTTCTCATGATGTACTCTTAGTTTGTGGTAATTTGTTACTGCAGCCTTAGGACATGTCCTAGTGACGGTGTGATTAATGATGAAACAGAATTCACCGCAGTGTGAGAAGTGGCACTGTAGTAGTAAGATGGGGTGAGGGGGACACTTAAGCTGGTATTGGGGATGGGATGGGGAACACATCCTGGAGGAGGAGATGCTCAAGCTGACTATTAAAGAAAGGGTATTAATGCAAATTCTGACTCCAAGATGCCCAGGAACAAAGTAAGTGGAAAATGTAGCTGTTGTAAAAGTGAAGAGGTATCAACATCCACTTATTCAGATTTGAGTTCTTAGTTCTGTCCTGACTCTGATAATCCTACAGACTCTCAAGAGTTGGAGGGATTTTAGAGAGTCTTATTCAACCAGCACTCAATGCTGAAATCCTCTCCAATGTTATTAACCCTGGAAGCATTCAGCCTCTAGTGATGGAGATCTCAGCACCCTCTGAGAAAGCCAATTTCTTCTTTGGCAACCTCTGTTACAAATGTACTTATTTCTAATCTCCTTGGTCCATACTGAGTAAGTTAAACACTTCTTCCGTAAATAGCTCTTCAAATATCTGAGAGTAACCCATCATTTCCCAACTGCCTTAATCAGACTGGGCTGATATAACAAATACCACAGACTTGGTGGCTTAAACAAAAAGCATTTCTCCCAGTTATGGAGGCTGGAAGTTTGAGATCAGGGTGCCAGCATGGTTGGGTCCTTTGGGGGACCTTCATCCTGGCTTGCAGATGGCTGTTTCCTTGCAGTGTCTTTATGTAGCACAGAGAGAGATCATCTTTTCCATGTGTCTCTTGTCATAGGAGCACCAGTCCCATTCATGTGACTTAACCCTCATGACTTCATTACCACCCCAAAGGCCCCAACTTAAAATACCATCATACTGGGGACCAAGGCTTTAACATATGAATTACAAAAGAAGGGAGTAAAGTATACAAACTTTCCATCCATAGGACTAAATTGGAATTCTAACTTCTCTAGGGAAATATCCACCAATTGGCAGATTTTTTTGGGGGGAGGGGCTCCAAAATCCCTGAGAATAGTGATTGCAGCCATGAAATTAAAAGACGCTTCCTCCTTGGAAGGAAAGCTATGAAAAACCTAGACAGCATATTAAAAAGCAGAGACACCACTTTGCCAACAAAGGTCCAGATAGCCAAAACTATGGTTTTTCCAGTAGTCATGTATGGATGTGAGAGTTGGGCTATAAAGAAAGCTGAGCACTGAAGAATTTTGAACTCTGGTGCTGGAGAAGACTCTTGAGAGTCCCTTGGACTGCAAGGAGATCCAACCAACCAATACTAAAAAAAAAAAAAAATCACCCCTGAATGTTTATTGAAACGACTGAAGCTGAAGCTCCAATACTTTGGCCGCCTGATATGAAGAACTGACTCATTGGAAA
Source organism: Ovis canadensis (assembly GCF_042477335.2). NCBI lineage: Eukaryota > Metazoa > Chordata > Mammalia > Artiodactyla > Bovidae > Ovis > Ovis canadensis. Next base: position 29,365,140 of record NC_091259.1, on the reverse strand, counting down.
AGACCCCGATGCTGGGAAAGATTGAAGGCAGGAGGAGAAGGGGATGACAGAGGATGAGGTGGTTGGATGGCATCACTTACTCAAGGGATATGAGTTTGAGCAAACTCTGGAGGACAGGGAAGCCTGGTGTGCTGCAGTCCATGGGGTCTCAAAGAGTGGGATGTGACTGAGCATCAGACATGGCTTAGCGACTGGACAACAGCCACTCAGAGGTAGCAGGTATTTGAAAGAGAAGACTCCGGAATGCGTGTCTATATTTGAATCCCAGCTCTGCCTCTTGTTTGCTGTGTGATCTTAGGCACATGAAGATTAAATATGATCTTATATGTCATGCACTGAGAATAGTTCCTGGTTTTGAGTAAGGAGGGCATAAGTATTAGCTATTATCACTCAGATGCATTTTTAAGTTTCTTCAAGTCTATGGTTTATTCCTATAAACATGTCACCATGTTTGATATTAAAAATTTTTAAAAAATTATTTTACTGATGTATAGTTGATTTACAACATTTTGTTAGTTTCTGCTGTAGAGCAAGATGATTCAGTTACATACATTCTTTTTCATATTCTTTTCTGTTATGGTTTATTACAAAATACTGAATATAGTTCCCTGTGCTATACAGTAGGATTTTAAAAGTTTTTTTACAAAACATCCATTCTACTTATAGTGGTTTGCCTCTGTTAATCCCAGACTTCTTAGTAGGTGAACAATGTGTGTGGGGTCCAGGGTCAGGATGCTGTGATGTCTTATACGGCAAGGAAAGGAGGTAATGATTAATTAGAGAAGAGCTTGTGTTCAGGCATATTTTCCCATGTTGCCAGGGCCCATGATATCTAGTGTTCCCCTCTGCTTTCCATCTCTTTCTGGCTGGGTGCCAGGGCCCATTCCCCCTGCCTCTTGTCTCAGCCTCCTTCCCTGGAGAAGCAGAGTGTGGGAGGGTGGTGGCCGTCCCGGGTGCTGCCTCGGGGGGAGTCCTGTTGCCCTCTTGCCTCCTCTTCTCTCTGCTTGCTCCCCTTAAACTGCTCTGGCCAAGGCTGGGGACAGGAGGGAGGCTTCCTGTGAAAGGCAGGGTGCACATCCAGCTGGACAGACAGAAGTATGAGCGCCTCTCCATAATGCACCGGATCATCAGCTGGCCCGGCCCACCCTGGCCTCTCCCTGAAGCATGAGCAAAGGCTACTCTGAGCTCACACAGTTGCTGCAGCGTCTGCCACCACGCGGGCCACCAACAGCCTTCTTCCATCCCTTTTCCTTCTGCCCACTTTTCCTTATTACCGTGGAATTGCCAGCCCTGCACCCCCAATCCAGTTTTAATACCTGAAGAACTTTCATAATGACTAGGCTAGTTGATTTTATTTGTTATTTGATGAAAAGAAGCCTTTTGTGTTCATTTCCCCTACATAATTTTGCCCTTTGCCTGCTGTGGAAATTAAACACTCTATTTCCATACTTTATGATTTGTCATAAAATTTTACCTTGCGTGTTTAACAAAGTCTACAAAGAGCATCTTAAGCCTCCCACTGACAGACAAGACCCTTAGGACGTTAGCTCTTTTTGCTCCTCTCCTAATTTACATCAGGGCTTCCCTGGTGGCTCAGGTGGTAGAGTCTGCCGCAATGTGAGAGACCCAGGTTTGATCCCTGGGTTGGGAAGATCCCCTGGAGAAGGAAATAACAACCCACTCCAGTACTCTTGCCTGGAAAATCCCATGGACGGAGGAGCCAGGTAGGCTACAGAACATGGGGTCACAAAGAGTCGGACACGACTGAGTGACTTTGCTAATTTACATGAGTATGTATTTTCTTGAATTTTAGCTTAAACCTCCACAAGTTAAACATCATGATTATTTTCATCATCATTTTGCCAAGTATTAGACTTCCTACACGTTTATCATTTTCTTTGCTTATCTGTCCTCCAAACTTTTTTCTAGATTCATTTTCCTTCTTCTGAAAGAACCCTTTAGAAAATTCCTTTCCTGTAGGTGGTAGTGGTTTAGTGGCTCAGTCGTGTCTGACTCTTTGTGATCCTATGGACTGTAGCCCATCAGGCTCCTCTATCCATGAGATTTCCCAGGCAAGAATATTGGAGTGGGTTGCCATTTCCTTCCCCAGGGGATCTTCCCAACCCAAGGATCAAACCCACATCTCTTGCATTGCAGGCGAATTCTTTACTGACTGAGTTACCTGGGAAGTCAGTGTTGGTGGCAACTTCCAGCTTTTATGTAACTGGAAATATAATTTCTTTTGCCTCTGTACTTAAAAGATACTATTTCTGGATTCACAATTGTAACTTTATAAGTATTCTTCTCTTGGCACTTAAAAGATTTCACTTCATTGTCTTGTGGCTTCCATGATTGCTGTTGAGAAGTTTGCTATTAACCTTACAGATATTCTATATGACAATCTTTCTTTCTTTTCAGACTACCCTTTAAAGTATACTCCTTTTGGCTTAAGATTTTTCAGCTTCACCTCCTTTTATCTTGAGATAGATTTTTAAAATATATTCTGCTTGTATATGATGTGCTTCATGTGACTGGGGATGCATGTCTTTTGGAAAAGTTTCAACCATCTTTTTCTTAAATATTATCTTGTCTGTATTAGCTGTATTCTCTCCTTCTGAGTCTTTGATGTTTGTTAAATCTTTACTTTTATCACCAATAAATTCTCAACTTCTTGTTACTTTCCCTCTATCCATGATTCTGTGTTCTATATTTTGGAACAGATTGGTATAGATTTCTTCAGCTCTACATCCAGTTCACTAATACCTTCTTCAACTGTAGCTTGTTTGCTGTTTAACTCATGCATTGATTTTTTTTTTAGTATCAATGATTAGATATTTTCTCAGTCCTATAAATTCTCTTTGATCTATTAAAAATATTGGTTGGTCTTTTGTTGAGTGTTCACTATTTATTTTTATTGTTATTATTATTAAAAAAATTTGTATTTGGTTATGCTAATACCCAAATTCCCAAAAGTCCTGGGAATTTAACTTTATTGTTCATGCTGACTCTCATTCCTAGTGATTTGTTTCTTTTGGATTTGGTGATCTTTGATTGAAACATGTATCTGGGTTGACCTTAATCTGTGAAAATCTGAGTTCCTAATGTTGTGTTTCTCCTGAAGATTTATGCTTATATTTCTTGGGAAGCACCTCCCTTCCAGGTTCCCCAGTCCCAGGTTCAGCTACCCCAAACTTAGCAATAATAGCTCAAGGACCAGTCAGTCTTCACATAGAAAGCTAGTTTGGACCCCTGTCCTTAGGGGAATCTGCCTTTCTGATGTGATCATCTTCTCATCATTCAGTGTGTTTATTTCTGCTCAAACATTTCCCCTCCCTTCCCTGTCAAGCCTCAAATCATCCCACCAAACCTCCTAGTTTTATTGATTTCCCTTACATCCTACCAGCTCAACAAATCAGCAAAAAAATTTTTATGCAGGATCCAGTTTTGTTGTGGGTAAAATCTCCCCACCTCCAGACTACTGACTCTGCCTAAAACAAAATCACATCCCTAAGGATTAAAAATAGAAGCAGATGCTGTCCTGTCTTTCATACACCAGATTTTAAAAAAATTTTTCTATGACTTCCAACATTTTCCAGCAGAGTTGTGAATTATAATAAAATTCATAGGCACATACTTGTAGAAATTTTATAAGCACACTATTAGATATATGACCAAATATGTAATATTATTATCTCATTTAATTATCAAACCACCCCAGAAGGTCAGTAACATTATTTTCATCTTAATGGTGAGGAAATTGAAATAGAGAATAACTCAGGTTTCTCTGCAGGTAAGGTTGTTGCTGGTGGTAATGGTGTGATTTCAGGGTCTGTTTCTTTTATTTTTTAAAAAACTTTTTATTGGAGTGTAGTTGATTTATAACATTATGTTACTCTCAGGTGTACAGCAAAGTGAATCGGTTGTAGATATATCCACTCTTTTTAAGATTCTTTTCTCATATAGGCCATTATGGAGTATTGAGTAGAATTCCTTGTGCTATACAGTATGTTCTTATTAGTTATCCATTTTATATATAGTAGTATGTATATGTCAATCCCAATCTCCCAATTTATCCCTCCCCCATCCCCTGTGAACCATAAGCTTGTTTTCTACATCTGTGACTCTACTTCTGTTCAAAACTTATCTCATAACTACCACACCAGACTGCCTTCCAAGAGTTTTAATAACTTGAAAATAAATGTGGGAAAACTTCATAGTTTAAAAACTTAGTGTAAAGGAGACTTAGGATATTCAGCATTACTGACTCAATGGACCTGAGTTTGAGCAAGCTCTGGGAGCTGGTGATGGACACGGAAGCCTGGTGTGCTACAATCTATGGGGTCACAAAGAGTCAGAAACAACTGAATTACTGAACTGAACTGAGGACATTCAGAGAAACCATATAATTAAATAAATGCTCACAAAGAAGATTCAGTGGGATTTATAGTTCCCTGTGTTTGTGTGTGTGTGTGTGTATATGTATATATGTATATATATACACTTCCATATCTATATCTATCTATCTATACATTTTTTAGCCTTCAGTGAGTATTCCATTTTGGGGGGAGGAGGTTCAAACTCATTAAGGCATAATTTATGTACAATACAATTTCCAGCTTGTAAGCATATAATTTGATCAATTTTGACCATTTCAAAAAACTCCTATATGATCTCCCCCATTGTGATATAAAACATTTCTACATAATTAATTATTTATAGCTATAATCCAGAGAAGGCAATGGCGCCCCACTCCAGTACTCTTGCCTGGAAAATTCCATGGATGGAGGAGCCTGGTAGACTGCAGTCTATGGGGTCGCTAAGAGTCGGACACGACTGAGCGACTTCACTTTCCCTTTTCACTTTCATGCATTGGAGAAGGAAATGGCAACCCACTCCAGTGTTCTTGCCTGTAGAATCCCAGGGACGAGGGAGCCTGGTGGGCTGCTCTCTATGAGGTTGCACAGAGTTGGACACGACTGAAGCAACTTAGCAGCAGCAGCAACAACAGCATAGCTATAATCAGTGCTTATGGTGACCTGGGAAATATTTAGATTGGATAAATCATATAAAAGGTAGTGATAGCACACAACTTCTGTTCATCTCACAGAACACAGAAGAGTTCTAAAAGGCCTATGTTGGGACCAGGAGGGGTTTCACTGGGCTGATTTCAGAGCTGGTATACCAGATTCATATGTTGAGAAAGAGCAGCCTAAGACATGAGACTTCAACACGTGCACTAAGTACTTTTGCTCATGTGAAGGGAAAACACATTTCTTTTTACCTTGTTCAAGACATTATATTCATTCAGTTGCATCTCACCATATGAATTCTTTAGAAATAATATTGAAATTAATATTGAAAGGCCCATAACTTTTGACCAAACGAGATGGTATATAATTTTTATTTTGCATACAGCAAACAACAGGATCTTGCAATGCCAGGTAGCCAAATTTAGAGGTTTACATTTGAATGAAATTTGCCAGTGTGCAACTTCCTGTAGCTAACACAGCAGCCTCACAGCTGCCCTGAAAGCCCCTCCATGAAAATGAGTTAATTTGAACTAATAGGTCACCATGATAATAAAGTGATAAGATCAGGAGTTTCCCTTCACTACATTTATTGTCACTTTTATGACCCTAAAATATTTTTAGGTGCCAGCCTGAAAATCGAAAGACCATGTGAAATGTACTAAAGAAGAGGGCTGCAAGGAGTGTAAGATTTTTCATGATATATTTTAAAAATTCCGACTATATAGTCTGGAAGTGTCTCTCTAAACTTGAAGATATTGCTATGCTATGCTAAGTCACTTCAGTCGTGTCCGACTCTGTGCGACCTCATAGACAGCAGCCCACCAGGCTCCTCCGTCCATGGGGTTTTCCAGACAAGAGTACTGGAGTGGGCTGCCATTGCCTTCTCTGGAAGATATTGCTACTAATGCTTAAATAAAAATCATAGTCCCTTCTGAATGGCTGGGATTCCTTTTCAAGGAATACATTGCATATTTAATTTCTCACTGTCATCATACCTATGATTGGGAGAGAGGTGGAGATGATGATATACTGAATATTTTTAAACCATGTTTTAATATCTGAATTGAGAACAACCATTAGTCAAACAACTTTCCCCTGACTTTGAAATGAATGTGAAGTCAATGCTAGGTATAATGTTATCCTTTAAATAGGTCCCCGTGTTAGGATGGAATACCTTCTTCCTCCACAAGAAAATGGGCGTAGAGAATTAGATGCCTTAGCTAATATGCCAAGTATGTAGTAGCACCAGGGCATTCTGACTGGTGTGAACTCTTATGCAGTGACTCAACTATAACAAACCTTTTCTAATAAGTCTTATTAATTTTGCAAAGTTTGAAAAAGGTTTTGATTTATGGACCAGTTATCTGAGTTACCTAATAATTTAGTCATGAATATTGATAAGAGAAATGCTCCATAATGAATAGGAACTAGAGTTCTAAGCATCTACCATGTGCCAGATGCTTTATGTAATATTATCTTATTATAAAGTCGATATTATCACCTCAAGTTTACAAAAGAGGAAACCAAGCATCAGAGACGTTAAGTAATGTGTCCCAAATTATCTGTCTTATAGATTGCAGGACTAGGATTTAAACCCAAACTCTCTGACTCTAAGACTTATTCCCCCTCAAGCTCTCAGTGATGTAACCAGTAGGTTCTGTGCACTAGCCCTTCTATCAAACCAAAGATATCTACTGGCACCTCTGATATGCTAGGCACAATGTTGAATGTCTCAGGTGCTAGAAAAAAATGCAACCAAAGGGCTTAGAATAGGATCTGCTTAGCCATTTGCTATAGATTAAATATGGCCACAATTACTTTGCAGCTCTTCCCATCAATAAGTGGCATCTATACTTCTACTGTCTTGAATCTGGGATGGTTTTGTGACTTGTTTTGGCTAGTAGAATGTGGACTAGCATTTTATAAATACCTACTTCATGCCAGACTCTGTGCCATGCACTTTATATATCTTAGTATGTGTTTAATCACTTTTAGTAATTAACATTTGTATACTTCATATACTCTGCATAATGCTAAGTGATTCACATTGTTCCATTAAAGCCTTGCCATCAACCAATGAAACAGACTGCTGTACAGATCAGAAAACTTATAGGCAGATCAGAAAACTTATAGGCAGTGTAAAGACTGTCAAGGTCACAGAACTAGTGAGTGACGCAGGCCGGATTCTACTAGACCTGCTCGGGCTGTGCACATAGAGAGGGGAGCTTGGGGTAAGGATGAGGTAGCAGTGGCGGTGGTGGTGAGCTGCTGTCCTGAGGGAGGTGACTGAACACATCACACTGGAGGTGATATAGGAGTCCTGTTTTGAAGGATGACAGGAAATCAGTAAGCAGATAGGATGAGGGGTCTCGTCATTGAGAGGCAAAGCAAAGGCTCAAATGTGTGGACAGCAAGTCACAGATGTGGAAATAAGCAGACAGGAAAGCTGGAGGAAGGAGCAAGTGCCAGGTTATAAAGAGCATTTTTTGAGCCAGGCTGAAGGAACTTGAACTTTGTCCACTAACAGGAAGTGGTTCTTTAGATGATTATTAGCAGTGTAGATGTATTGAAAGTGGCATTCTAGGAAATTTAATCTGGGGCTGAAAATGATGGTCAGAAATGGTTGGTGTGGTGAGTGTATGGGCTGCTGGAGCTTCCCAGATCCATGATACAGGTCTGATGGGCTCTCGGTGGGGCGGGGTTGGGGAGGCTAGCAGGTGACATTTATATCCACCTCTATTTGGCTTTGTTTTGGAGCCTGGTGAAGGCTGATACTCGCCCCGTGGATGCTAAGGGCTGCTGGCCACCTGCCCCAGTTGTACCAATTCCCAGGGCTCTTTCTCTCTTTTTTTCTTTATCGCCAGCCTCCTCGTTGATACCCATGTGTAAAGAGGGGCCTGGCATGTCTCCCTCATAAGGCCCTATTTACAAAGGAAAAAAAACCCTATGTCCTTAAATGATTTAAGAGGTCATTTGTATAGGTTCAATCCTAAAGCCTGTAAGAATTTGTGAGGAAGCAATATTGAAATATGTATATTTAAAAACATTTGCCTTACTTCTATAAAGCCTAGATTATAGAGTATTTATCTCACAAAGAAAGAGTTGATTTTGGGCACCTTATCTCCAATATCACCATCTCAGGTGACAGTAGGGACTATGTAATTGATATAAGATGGAGACATGATAGTATGAAGTGCTTTGCCTGATGCCTTCAAACATAGAGAGGTAAAATGAAGACTAAAAGAGACCTGTTTAAATTTTCTCTTGGGAGAAGGGAATTCACCACGAGAACACTATGCATTTTTGTAATAGTGCATGTAAATAACATAGATTTTGATATTGATTACCTTGGTGCAACGACTTAATTTCTTTATAATAAAATGTCATAGAGAAATTCTGGAAGATTGCACATGACCCTGGGAAGTAGAACAAGTAGGCAGGGAAGGTCAGTAGACTTAAAAAAAATTATGCTGTTTAATTAAGTTTGAAATTTTATCATGTGTTATTTTTGTAATTGAAACTAGTTAATAAAAATTAAAAACCAGAGTTTAGGTCTTATATCTTTATTGTGGATTTCAAAATTAAAAAAAAAATTGTGGTTCCAACTGTCTTACATTTCTGGTCTACATTTATGCCCTTTGGAAAGTAATACTGTTATAGAATTCCAAACTTCTGACAGTTTCTTAAAATTTTACTGTTAAAACTTTCCTGCTTGGCACAAAATTATGTCCAGGCTGCCTCTGTGAGAAAGTTATTTCTGTTGCCTGAGTTACAAAATGAAACACATGTTTTTTCACCCTTGGGTCTTGGCGTGCCTTTGGAATGCTATTTGTATTTATGTAGATCGATAGCTAAGTTAGAATGACAGGAGCTACTGAGATGCACATTAATAAATGGTATCGTACATTTTGGCCAGAACGAAATGTGCAGAACTTCAGCTCTACCAGATGGACTTGCCATGGCTGTTTCACTGAAAAGCTTGATTACTTTTGCAAGCTGAGTAAAAGAATTCACCACCCAGAAATATTTTAAATTTCATGACATTAAAAACAACCACTACAGAACCAATAAGACAGCCAAAAAAAATAAGGTGCTTGCAAAAAGTTTGTCTTTATTAATATTATTAAAAAAAATTCTGCAATTGTGAAGGAGCAGGTGGTTGGGTGGGGAACATGGACAGCCCTGGAAATGTGGTTCAGTTCTCCAAACAGGCAGGACTGTGGGCTAATTAAAGTCAGACAATGGGCCATTTTGTAATCTTTAGATAAAACATTCATTTAAATGAATGCCAGGGATATAATATGTACTTCTATATTCAAACATTGGTGTTTTGAATTTACAGGGCATTGCCTGCTCTGAAAATGTTTCTTTCTTTCTTTTTAAATTCTTTCCGGGCTCAGAAGGGGGTTAGTTGGCAATGTTAACAAGCAATATGCAACGCACTGTGCTAGGAGAGTGACTGAAAGGTGTGGCGGAGCATTCCCAGGGTAGACACTGATTCCCTTTATCGATAACCATGCAAACATTACAAATGAATGGATCCTTCCGCTGGCAATTCAGAAAAAAGTAACAAGGGCAAGTGAGATGTACTCCTTAAGGAAAGATCATATTTTTCCCTAAGAATTTAATATTCAAACATAAAAAGAACAGGTACTTCTAAAACATATTTTTTTAAGTAAGAAAAACAAAACATTAGCAAAGCAGAAAGATACACACTGGGCCATCTGATGACCATTTGCTGCGCCCAGGGGAGCAGGAAATTTTTACTAAAGCCAGACTACATTACAGGATGGGTTTATAAGAGTTGAAGAGATGAAAACTAATTTTTATGGTAAATTTTTAGAAGTCATAGAAGAGCATGAAGATTTCTTGTAATAGCAGTGGTCCAGATAATTGGCACTTGTGTTTAGTCATTCAGTCATGTCTGACTCTTTGCAACCTCATGGACTGTAGCCCACCAGGCACCTCTGTCTGTGGGGATTCTGCAGGCAAGAATACTGGACTGGGTTACCATGCCCTCCTCCAGGGGATCTTTCCAATCCTGAGCTTGAACCCAGGTCTCCTGCATTGCAAGTGGATTCTTCACTGTCTGAGCCACCAGGGAAGCCCAATTTGCACTTACATGGCTTCAAAGCTTGAGATGCCTCTGACCAGAACATGGAATCAACAGAATATGCCTGTTCTCTGTTCTTGACTTGACAAGTCCAGAGAGGGCTGCAATGGCTGTGATGTCTTCCTTGAATTTATGTGTGGCTTCCTTGAATTTATAAATTTAAATTTATATTTAAAGCATGGAGGAGGATGGGCAGGCATGGCAACCCAATATTCCTGTCTGGAGAACCCCATGGATAGAGGAGCCTTAAGGGCTGCAGTCCATAGCGTCCTGCAGACTCAAACAGGACTGAAGCGACTTAGCATACATGCACAAATCAGTTTGTGGGCTTATTTACACTCTGCCTCTTCCTTTCACTTAGAATTTTCATTGTTATTTAATACCACCATTAGAATATCAAAGAGAAATAGCACAATGTATATAAATTGCCCAAGTTTTAGAAAAGTTTGGAAATTATATCTTGATTACATCTATCTGTCTTTAGCATGGAATTCTAAGACCCACCCAGGAAATGAGATTCTTGGTAGTCTGTCTCTCTCCTTCTTTTACCATATATTCATAAGAAGATAAGAGCAGAAGGAAATTGACTCCCCTTTCATTACTAGCTATTTTATTTTTTCAGCATATGCATATGATTCTTTAGTGTGTACAACTGTGAGAGAGTGCTGGAACACCATGTAGGTTGGGAGAGCATCTAAGAGGTGGATGCCCAGAGTGAACTGGTAAGCTCGGCATTTCCCTGAGCCTGGGGTCTCTTCCAGCCTTCAGAAAGGAGCTGAGATGGGTCTCCTCCTCCTTGGGCGGGAGAGTGGTATATTACATCTTGTCCCAGGAGCGAGTTATGTGCTATCAGCCTCTCAGGTCAGGTCAGCAACTTTCAGAAAAAAAATCAGACTTCAGCTGAAGGCAGATCAGAGCAGCAAGCTTCAGGCAAGAAAAGGAGGTCAGGGTGAAATAGATTGGCTGAGGCAGACCTAGAGAGCTCAAGAAGAGAAAGCTTCTGTGAGGTCCGTGTGGTGTGCTTGGACTCTGGCTCTGGAAATGCTTTCCTCTTTTACAGGGAGGGCCAGGTGCCATGCAGAGCCTGAGAGGAATGATACTCGGGTAGCAGGTTCTGGGATGGAGCTAGAGATAGGTTCTGGAAGGAAATTAAGTCCAGTTTCTTCCAAGATGTCTGGGTGTCAAAGGAGAGGGAGGTCCTGGCTCTGGTTTGGACCGTGTGTGGCACCATCTGAGCGGTATACAGAATCACTGCAGGGACAGGCAGGGAGACAGGCTTGTGGCTGAGAAGAGAGTGAAGGACACGATGGGCCAACGGCCTGTGTGGAGTGTGGAAGGTGAGCTCAGGACTGAGTGAGGACCCGAAGCAAAGTGGTTATTTATTCCCAAAGCTCGTCCTTCCTTGGGCCAGAAATGTAAACTTAAGAAGGCAATGTGGTGGGTAAAACAAAGACTGTGAAGTCCAACAAACCTGGTTTCAAATCTATGCTCCACTGATTCCTACCCCATTCTTAGTTTCCTCGTCTGAAAAATAGATATGAGCGTCACCTTCTTAAAGCTATTGGTGCTCCTTGTTGATAACTGAAATTTACCCTAAAATGAATAAATGAAAATATTTGTGACATCTTTACTTTGGAGCCTAGAAGAAATGTTAGCTATTATTATTAAGAATTCTTATTTACCCCAAAGAAAATTGAGAGGACAGAAGAGGACTCAGGTCCAGAAGTCACCTCAGCTGTTCTATCTGTGCCAGTCTTTGACTAGATATTTAAGCTAGTGTAGAACATTTATACTCCGTGTAATTGTTCTTGTGCCTTATGTGATTTTTCTACTGCCAATTTCCCTTGAAAACTCAATTTGCCACTCTAGCTGAACTAGAAGAAAGGAGATTTATCTTTCTCAGAATAAAGAAGGGATTACAGCTTGGCTTTGGGTAGACCCATCAGGTTGGGGGTAGGGTGGAACACGTTTAGGGGTTGGGAAATTCTAGCAAAGCAGAAAGATAAACAGCGTTACCCAGTGGGGAGAAGGGGGACACATCAGAAACACTGTGAGTGCTGGTCCCCTCCCACCCATACCATTCATATGACTATATGATCCTTTGTAATTGAGGAAATGTAGACTTAAAGAAGTAACTTGCTAGGTCAGTAAATTGATAGCACATCCTAATCAAAATGCTGAGACTTTTATTTCTTTCTTCCTGCCATTTGAAGTCAGTGTTTTCATAAAACAGTCATCCATGGTGGTGGTGGATAAGTATAACACTTGATTTGTTATTCAAGGCTAGTTATGTTTTTGGATATTTAGGACTGCAGGTTGGGAGCTGTTGACTATCTTAATGAAGTGCATCAAGCTGAAGCTTCAGCTTAGCTGTCTCCTCATGTATAATGGGGGCTTCCCTGGTAGTTCAGCTGATGAATCTGTCTGCAATGCAAGAGAACCGAGTTCTATTCCTGGGTGGGGAAGATCCCATGGAAAAGGGATAGGCTACCCACTCCAGTATTCTTGGGCTTCTCTGGTGGCTCAGAGGGTAAAGAATCCACCTGCAATGTGGGAGACTTGGGTTTGATCCCTGGGTTGGGAAGATTCCCTGCAGGAGGGCATGTCAACTCACTCCAGTATTCTTGCCTGGAGAATTGCCATGGACAGAGGAGCCTAGTAAGCTACAGTTCATGGGGTTGCAAAGAGCTGGACATGGCTAAGTGACCTAGCACATGTATAAGGGAGGACTGAGTGGTGTTGCTGGTGTTGCTGAGTCACAATAAAAGTGATGTTGCTAACTGTTGCTTCCATTGTTTTGTTGTTTCATTTGCTCACAGTGAATCAATTTTTCAAATCTACAAAAGGCATCCCCTGGCCTTTCTAGTAGCCAATTTATTTATACAGTATTAGAATTTGTAGTAATGATGACAGAAGTATCTATTTCCCAAGGTTGCTGTTCAGAGCTCACCACCACCTATGGATATCTTCCTTTTCACAGCACACTAACATGACAGATAACATTTATCAAATGCTCCCATGCTCCAGATACTAGGAAAACCATAAAAACTGCCATTTTCTGAGCACTTAGAACGTGCCATGCCCCATGTACCAGCCAACCAGAGGCTATGGGCAGAGAGGGGAGTGTCTGGGAGACCTCTGCAGGCAAGACTAGAACTAAATTTTGAAAGGTCACACACCAGGCCACTTCACTTCTTCACCATTTGGACCAAGAGGGTGCACCCACTGCACATCACAGAGTCTCTCCTCTCCCTCTGGACGGTCACCCCTCCTCATTTTCCGTTGAACTCTGCCCCTCCTCACTGCCCATCTGAGTTTTCTTCTCTCCCAGCTTAGCTCAAGTCTCACACTCTTCCAAGAAGTCTTTCACCTCCCCTGACCATGGCTTGCTCGCCCTCTTTGCAACCTCTGTCCTGCTCTCTTGATGGTTGCTGTCACGTGTTTGGCACTTGGATACCAAAGCTGTCTTCTAATTTTTAATCACTTATTTCGTGCATAATTCCTTCTCTCAGCTGGACTGTACATTTCTTCAGTTCAGTGAGTTTCTTATATCACTTGAATACTAATGTTCATTAGAGGAAGTACTTAATGCTCTAGCATTGATTGAACACATACTATGTGTAAGCCCTTGACACATGTTAAATCTAACACTTACAATAACTTTGGGAGGCAGATATTATTCTCTTCCTTTGACACTAAGATTAAAGTACCTTTACAGTCATCATACAGTTGGCAAATGGCAGAGCTGGAATTTGCATTCAGGTCATCTGGATCCAGAGTCCAAACTCTTCTTCATGCTATGCTGCCTGTGTCTTAGATGAGAAACCCCTGCAAATCTAAGCACTGCGGGTTCTCAGATGACACAGTGATCTGAAACTTCAGCTCAAGGATGCTGGAATTGGAATGTGAGCTGGTTCTCAGAGACTGAGGTATATTTCAAACCATAGTGAGATGGGAACATTTGAAGTACAAATAGTAAAGAAGTAAGGGGATGGGATAAACTGTTAAAAGTTTGAGTATTAAAATTGAATACTGAAGTAGGACCAACGAAACTCTGCTTTTATTGACAAGGACAGAGGCCCAGAGAAGAGAGAGGAATTCCTGGAGACCACTGATATCCAGAAGGAGGGGATTCAGATGGACCAAGGAGGGAGCAATTTCTCTTTTAGCGCCAAAAAGAAGTCTCAGATGTGTTTTCCAAAGTTTCACGGAAATCAAAGAAACTTTGAGATGCTATAACATGCAATTTTTAGTTGCCTATTTTCATTTTTTAGTACTTCATGAGAAACTCAAATGCAAATCACAGATACGAACATCATGTTTACATTTGGTGGTAACCGAAATGCGCGTGTGACTGGTGCCACAAAACAGCAGCTGGGCATAGAACAAAACAAATCTCTAACTAGCAGTCCTGATGGAAAGACAGTTGTTACAGATGGAGCTGGACAATGTGCATCTGTTCTACAGTTAGAGGTCACCGACCTCTTAAGGAAGATCAAACACTTTCATATAATCTATGCCATAAACGTATTATATGACTTCCATTCACCTTCTGTTCTTCCAGTTTTTTCCATCAGTATCTACTATTGTCATGCTTCTTTTTGTGTTTACAATGTTTTACTTCCAAAAATAATCAGGAAAGGGTGATTAACCAAGATATCCAGCTGACAGTGTAGCCTTATCCTTTATGTTCTTGATGTAGAGATTTTAGCAGCTAGTTTAAGCGTAAGGATTCAGGAACATATATAAAAAGAAAATAACTGTAACTATTGATGCTTACTATTTGGAAAGCAGATACTTGAGTTTAATATAAAAAGGATCATGTTGAGTGGAAATAGATTTTGGTTTGTGTATGTATATGATATATAATTCAAGGCTGGTCTAATCCAAATATATTTCTCACTTGGGATATAGCTCCTCAACATTTTTCTCAGTTTGGGTCTTCTAAAAACCACCAGGAATCATCATTTGTTTTTCCTCTGGTTTATGTAGAATATTAACTTAAAATCACTTTCCTATCTATTTCCTTATTGTTCTTCATTATAGTATTTTGATGAATGAGCAGAACAGGTAACTACTAGGATGTCCATAAACCAATAAAATAGAGTAAACATCAGACCCTGATTACCAAGCCCATTCTTAATCCCCCTTACTGCACCATATTCCCCCATTCCACTACTCAGTTTTAACTCCAAGCTGAGCTCCGTTTCCTACTTAGCAAGCTTAGAATTTTTCCCCTCTTGGAACTGTTGTGTATTCAATAATTTTAAATGACTCCTAATCATAGTTTGAGGAAAAATTGATTAGACAGTTCAATAGCCTGCAAACTGTACATGGAATTTCAAAACAAAATGAAAAATTGTGGCTATTAGATTTACTGCCTCTTCTTTTTAAAATATATTTGATTATTTTAGTTTTATTTATTTATTTTAGCCAGGTGTATTTTTAAAATTTGATTAACTTTTAATTGGCAGATAATTATTTTTAATGTTGTGTTGGTTTCTGCATATATCAACATGAATCAGCCATAGGTATACATATAGCTGCGCGCTCATGAATCTCCCTCTCATCTCCCACCCCATCCTACCCCTCTGGGTTGTCACAGAGCACAGGTTTGAGCTTCCTGTGTCATACAACAAATCCCCACTGGCTATCTAATTTAAATATGGTAATGTATATGTTTCCATGTTGCTCTCTCAGTTCGTCCTACCCTCTCCTTCCCCCACTGTGTCCACAGTCTGTTCTCTATGTCTGTGTCTCTGTTCTGGCCCTGCACATAGGTTCATCAGTGCCATCTTTCCAGATTTCATATTTATGCATTCAGTTCAGTTCAGTTCAGTCGCTCAGTCGTGTCTGACTCTTTGCGACTCCATGTATCACAGCACGCCAGGCCTCCCTGTCCATCACTAACTCCTAGAGTTCACTCAGATTTACATTCATCGAGTCCGTGATGCCATCCAGCCATCTCAGCCTCTGTCATCCCCTTCTCCTCCTGCCCCCAATCCCTCCCAGCATCAGAGTCTTTTCCAATGAGTCAACTCTTTGCATGAGGTGGCCAAAGTACTGGAGTTTCAGCTTTAGCATCATTCCTTCCAAAGAAATCCCAGGGTTGATCTCCTTCAGAATGGACTGGTTGGATCTCCTTGCAGTCCAAGGGACTCTCAAGAGTCTTCTCCAACACCACACTTCAAAAGCACCAATTCTTCGGCGCTCAGCCTTCTTCACAGTCCAACTCTCACATCCATACATGACCACAGGAAAAACCATAGCCTTGACTAGATGGACTGTGGTCGGCAAAGTAATGTCTCTGCTTTTGAATATGCTGTCTAGGTTGGTCATAACTTTTCTTCCAAGGAGTAACCGTCTTTTAATTTCATGGCTGCAGTCACCATCTGCAGTGATTTTGGAGCCCCAAAATAAAGTCTGACACTGTTTCCACTGTTTCCCCATCTATTTCCCATGAAGTGATGGGACCAGATGCCATGATCTTCGTTTTCTAAATGTTGAGCTTTAAGCCAACTTTTTCACTCTCCTCTTTCACTTTCATCAAGAGGCTTTTTAGTTCCTCTTCACTTTCTGCCATAAGGGTGGTGTCATCATTAATACACTATATTTGTTTTTCTCTTTCTGGCATTTCATTCTGTATAATAGTCCCTAGGTTCATCCACCTCATTTTTATGGCTGAGTATTATTCCATTGTATATATGTACTACAGTTTATCCATTCATCTATTGATTCTTCTTCTTTTAAATTTTACTAACGATAACTGAGAGTTCACTGAAATTTGTTGATATTGTTAAAATTTTTCAAAGAACAGTTTTTATGAAATGTCATTGAAATAGTGTAATTGAAAATGGTGCAATATAAACTTACATCAAAATTCTAAATATACATCTTTTGGTGCTAGGAGATAGTGAGTGGCTCCTATTTTGAATTTTTCTAGTCGAAAATCTAGTAGTGTAGTAAAGAGTAATCCAGAAAAAATTTGAAAAAAAAAAAAAGGAAGCAATTACTTAAAAACAGATATACATGATAATAGTACGAAACCACAGGATTATGGCTAAAATGAACAGAAGTGGTTTTAAGTTCAATCTTTGGTGAAAGTCTCTTTTGAGGCAAGAGATTTTTTTTTCCTCTTTGATTCCTACTGCAAAAATGTGAGAACATTTCATGGTATCAAAAACAGATGTTCGTGAAAGAAACTGTGGTAAAGATGAGTCAACATAACCCATGTTAACTTATCCTAGGGCTGTCACAGACAGCAGAACAGCAATTTGGGCATCAAATAGATGCTTCCTAGAGAGTACTTATCTAAGGGACACAGTTTTCGTATCTGTGTACTAGTTTCCTAGGGTTACTGGAAAAGATTATCACTACCTGGGTGGCTTAAAAACACCAAAGTTTAGTCTTTCATACTCTGGGAAGTCCAAATCGAGGTGTTGGTGGCACTTGCTTCCTACGGGGCCTGGAGGGCAGCGCCCACTCTGGGTCCTCCAGCTTTGGTGTCTGCCTGCCTTCCTTGCTGCATAATCACGTGGTCCCAACTCTGCGTACTTGGTCATGGGCCACTTCTTCTCCTGTGTATCTTCTCTTCTGTATGCTCCTCGCAAATCTCCCTTCTGTAGGGTACATGGGGGTGCATTTAGGGACCACCTCTTTCCTAAGAAGGTAAGTGCTTTCACTCAAGATCCTTTACTTAATCACATATTTTGCCACTTAAGTGAGCATTCACAGGTTCCACAGGATTTGCTGTAGAATCTTTTTGTCTTCTGGCCTGCATGTGTGCTAAGTCACTTCAGTTACATCTGACTCTTTGTGACCCCACGGACTGTAGCTCACCAGGCTCCTCTGTCCATGGGGTTCTGCAGGCAAGAATACTGGAGTGGGTTGCTCCTCCAGGGGATCTTCTCAAGTCAGGGATCAAACCCACATTTCTTATGTCTCCTGCATTGGCAAGTGGGTTCTTTACCACTAGTGCCACCTGCAAAGCCCTTTTTTTGATCTTGGATGATATTTACAGTAAAACAGTATGGTAGGGCCTCCAATCTCCTCAAGTTAACTTTGACTGGTTATTACCCACATTATCAGTAGCAAATTTTGAACACGTGTTAGGATGACTTTCCTATCTGAACTTATCTAAGATATCAGACTCATTGTCACCTAGTGAACTGGGATGAAAAAGGATGAAGTGTCAGTATTACTCAAGCCATCAGAGCCCTGGAGGTGCTGTCAGTAATGTGACTCTCCATGTTTCCTGCTCATTGAGTTGTGTTTACCACAGGGACAGAAAAAGTTAACAGTCGGTGATTAATTATTATGCTATCTTTCTTGGAATATACAGATATTTTGGAAGAGTGGTTGAGATGAAACGTGAGCAAGTAGTTGGCAAAATCAATTCATGGAGATATCTAAAGTCTAAATAGTCAAATATTAGAACTGTGTGCATTTAATTATCCACATTTAAAATATCTTTGAAATGAAGATGAGAGGAAGTTACTAGCAGTGAGACACCGAGTAATATATGACAACAGGAAATTAGGGCTGAGTTCATACTGCCTGTGTACCTGATGCTTGAGAAGAATGACCACAGTCAGAGCTTTTTTTGCCCCTTTCCAGTCCTTTCTGTATGATATATTCTCTTATGCTTTGATTTCTTTTGCATGTGCTGTGGTCTGAATGTTCGTGTCCTCCCCAAACTCACTTTGAACTCCTAAGGTCCCATGTGATTGTATTGTATTAGAGGTGGGGCCTTTGGGAAGCGACTGGGTCATGAGGGTGGAGCTCTTATGAATGGGATTAGTGCCCTTATAGAAGAGCTCTAAAGTACTCCCTGTGCTCTTCCACCAAGTGAGGACACAATGAGAAGTCTGCAACCCGGAAAAGGGAAAGGGCCTTCACCATAGCCTGACCATGCTGCAGCCAAAACTTGGACCTCCCTTCTCCAGAACTATGAGAAGTGTTTTCTGTCCATAAGCTTGGCTTCCCAGGTGGTTCACTGGTAAAGACTTTACCTGCAATGAGGAGACACAGGAGATTCGGGTTTAATCCTTGGGTTAGGAAGATCTCCTGGAGGAGGAAATGGCAACCCACTCCAGTAGTCTTGTCTGGAAAATCTCCTGGGCAGAAGAGCCTGATGGGCTACAGTCCATGGGGTTCCAAAGAGTTGGACAGAACTGAGTACATATGCACACAAGCTACCCCAGCTCATCTATGGTATTTTGGGATGACAGTCCAAATGGGTGAAAACTGCATGAATCAGAGGATTCTACTCCAGTCCACATTGGTTCTTCCCTTTAAAAATGGTATGGAACTGAGTGTCAGAAGACTTGCTACTTATTAACTGTAACCTGCAAATAATCCCTTCCCTTCTTTTGTCCTTAACTTTTTCAGCTATAAAATGGAAAACCACGTCAATATCAGTCTCTCAGGGCTAGTGTGTCTGTCAAATGAGATAATACACAGGAAGTGCACTTTAAACTGTGCTTATGTAAATAGTGTCCCAGTACACATATCACGTGGCAATGCTGCCTGATCTTTTGTCTTGAGCATTCAGTGTAGTGCTTGGTTATATGGTCTTACATTGTTTAAATATATAAGCATTTTTCCTTTCCACCAGGTGATTTGATGTTTAATGGCAGAGACCATGTATCACAGGGTTCCCATACCCACTTCTGTATAACATTCACAGTGTCACTGGGCCAGTTGCAATAGCTCAGCAAATTCTTATCTGGGTAGAGATAAGAAACTTGGCTGGGGGGAGGGGGTTTGATAGTTGCTCTTTGCTCTGCCGTGAAGTTCTTATACTGTGATGTGCAAAGAAATCACTCAAGGGGCTTGTTAAAAATGACCATTCCCTGGCCCCAGCCCTGTAATAACTCTATGTTCGTAGACATGGTATAAAGACAAGGAGTCTGCATTTTAAAATTACAATATAATATGACTTATTATTGTTTATATTGTTATGTCTTTTAAAAAAGCTAACACATCAAAAAAAATGAAAAAAAAACACAGTCACAGAGCTTAAAAAATCATGTTAGGGAATTTTAAAATAAAAATATAGTTACTTCCACCATTTGAATAGGAACCTGTTTGTCTTGTTATATAATTCGGTCTGGTACAGCGCCTTATCATTGTGTGTGTGTATCCACGACGATGTAGAGGAGGGAGTTATGCCCTGACTCACACGGGGTAGACACACTATCAGCTCCTTGTCTATGGCATCATGCTCATTTTACTCTTATCTTCCCAACTGACCGCACACCTGGAACTTTAGCAAGTTTCACAGTCCTAGCGGTAGCGGTGGCCAAGCACTCCACATTGCATCCATGCAGCTGTGGTTCACTCAGAGTAGACTCTGAATTCTCTCTCTCTCTCAAGAGACTCAATCCATAGGGATGCTTTTAACTCACATCCCAGATGATCCTGAGGAAGTTCTAGAAGAAACATTGTACTAGGAGCAGACAAGAAGCCAATTATTCAGATTTCTGTTTATCAACCTAGCTCCATTTGTTGAACTAGAAGATAAGAGGAGGTTCTAAAGAAATGAAGACCCCAAAATAAAAGGGGTTCTTAGATTGCAGGAAATTGAATCTGGAGTCAGTTCACTTGAAACATGTCCCAGAAGTTTGACTCCACAGCAGTGTTGAAGCTAGTGCTGATGTTCGGAGCAGAACACACTAGAAGAACCAGTTTGCACTGCATCCCAGCTCCTGTGCTTGGTGCAGTATGTGGCCCCTCCTTTATTTTTGGTCATCTGTTCCCATGTCCTGACCCCAGCAATGCCCTGGGGGATGTCTGATATTCATGTTATGTTTCACCCAATAAGGTGAGTGATTATATACCCAACCTGATAGCCAACTGCTATCTCCATTCAAGAACCATTGTTGGAGATTTGGGTGTAACTACTTAAACATTTTAGGTATAGAGCGGAGCTATTTATGAAGACAAGGGTGACAGACAGAGATTTTAGACTTAAGACAACTCCTACCAGGATTTTAAAATCTGATTTTGCATGTTACAGAGAAGTTGTTTGTTCATAAGTTGCCAGTATCAGATTTAGAATAACATGGGGGTGAAGGTCTGCCTGCAGTGTGGGAGACCTGGGTTCAATCCCTGGGTCAGGAAGATCCCCTGGAGAAGGAAATGGCAGCTCACTCCAGTCTTTTTGCCTGTAAAATCCCATGGATGGAGGAACCTGGCAGGCTACAGTCCATGAAGTCGCAGAGTTGGACATGAATGCGTGATTTCCCCTGCTGTGAGTGAAGGTCAGCATTATTTCTACCAAATGAATCTTTGCTAGTTCCTGACTGGGGTAAATGGAAATGTCAGGATACATCATCCTTTCATGTCCATGAGCTGAAGTGGGCAACCTATAAACTCATAGAGCTCTTGGATTCCTTGCTCATAGATGGACAGATGTGCCACAATGCTAATAACAGTAATTATATAGTGTGTGTGCCAGTTCAATGGAGACCCCATGGACTGTAGCCCACCAGGCTCCTCTGTCCATGGAATTCTCCAGACAAGAATACTGGAGTGGGCAGTCATTCCCTTTTCCAGGGGATCTTCCTGATCCAGGGATCAAACCCAGGTCACCTGCATTACAGGCAGATTCTTTACCTTCTGCGCCACCAGGGAAACCCTGGCTAACACTTGCTATGGAGAATATCAGACTCGAGAGGTGAGAGACTGGTGTGAAGATAAAAGGAGGGGAGATAACTAACCTTAATAGAGGACGTAGTTCCCAAAGACTTTAGAATGTATTTAACTGAGACTTACATTAAATCTTGAGTTACTTGTCTGCCTGGATCGTTTTTCTGCCAGTAGGTCTTTGACTGTGTGCTTCACTCTCACTCCTTGATAAACTCGTTTGCTGTAGTCTCCTGGGACTTAAGCAAATGCAATAGTAAGAATCAAATGTAGATGGTATAATTAGGTTAACTTCTCTAGGGATGTATTCAAGGGCTAATTTTTGTGATGTTATTTTCTTATTAGAATGGTAGACTTGAATTTGAAGTGGTTTCAACAGAGGTCATTTAGTCCTAGTGCCTGCTCTCTGACAGAAACTGGTCCAAGATTTGCTTAAGTGAAAGAAAGACTTCTCCTTCCTTTACACAACAGCTCCCCAAAGTGTCCTCTTTTCTGTATTTTTGATTTGCCAAGATTTACTCCTGAAAGATTATGATTTATGCTTTAATTACAAGATCAAGGATTGGATGCAACTTGAAATAGTGCTTAGGATACGATGCAAAAGTTGGATTTGCATGATTCAGATTATAGAGTGACATTCTTGCGGCATCATCTTCCCACCTGATGTGGGTGAACAGGTCAACTGAATTGTTTTAAGAAGATAATGTTCTAAACAAGGAAGTTATTTTTAATCTCTTCACTGCACTAATCCTTAATGTATTTTTTAAAAAATTATTTATTTATTTAGTTGCAACTAGTCTTAGCTGCAGCCTGTGGGATCTACTTCCCTGATCAGTGATTGAACCTAGGCTCACCTGCATAGGAAGTGTGGAGCTTTAGCCACTGGACAACCAGGGAAGTCCCCTACTTAATGTATTTTTAACTTCTGAAATTAAATACAAGGCTACGTGTGTTATTTCATTTGATTTACTTCACAGATGAAGAAACTGAGGTCTGGGGCTAAGTTATTTGAAAGGCTTCATAGCTGCTAGTAAACAACTGAGCTAGGATCCAGATTTAGGTAATATTGTAGCTCTAATTACTGAAAAAAATCTTTGCTTTTCACTGCGACAAAATGACAGAGAGATAGCAGACAATAGACAAAAATATTCCTCCGATGTTCTGAAATTGGCACCGCTGCTGCTATAAGCAGTGACTTCATTGTCACTGAGGATGGTCAGGCAGGGACAGAAACACCTTTTGTCTGGAGTGTTAAAGAAAGCATTTAAGCACTGATTTAGCAGTTGAACTACAGTAATTATAAGATGTTTTCCCTCTCTGAACTCCTTGTTCTATAGTAGGTTGGTGGTTTCAATTAATTTTAGTTGAGGTGTTGCTGGCTTACCAGCACTTTCAGCTGGCACAGAACTCAGCATTAGTCTATACGGCATAGAACCAAAAAATCTTCTCTAGTCTAGGATTGACTTATGAGTCAAATCTTATTACAGAAAGAATAAAAAGAAGGAAAGAAAGAAGAAATCCAAACCAAAATGAGAGGTAGAGTGGACTGTTGGGTGAAAGAGGCTGCTGGCCTGGCGATCAGTGCTTGCTGACTTCATATGAGCCACTGACTTGGGAAAATTACAATTTCTCAGTCCTGTTTTTTTTTCAATCTGTATAATGGGTATAATAATCTCTCTAAAACTGACTGCAAACTTTTATAAGATATGCATATGAAAATGTTACAGAAAGTACCAAAGTAAATATGAAATGTCTGTACACAATGAGGCAGACAAACAACAACAACAACAACAAAAAACTAGGTTCTAAGACAGTTTATCATTCAATTCAAATAAAGTTCACATGCAATCTGATTTCAGCAAAACAAAGTTATTTAACTGATCCTTTGGGTCTTATTTTGACAGGATTTGGTCTATATATCTTTTAATTAAAGAGGCTTGGAGTATCTCTTTCAAATCAGCCTCAAATTGAAAGCTTAAGGATTTTATGTTTGTTCCAAAGGAATCTAAGTATTGCTCTTAGCATTGTGTCTGAGGCCTTATTTTGAGGGAAAACTCTAAGGGTACATTTATTCATCAATAATTTATTGAGTATTTTTTATGTGTCAGGCATTGTGTTAGAGCTGGGAATACAAAAGAACATGCTATCTTGTGGGAGGTAATACTCAATTATAAGGTAAATGTGCTAAGTACAAGTACAGAAGTATGCATGAACAGAATACTCAGAAAAACAGAGCGTGTCGATTCTTCATGAGTGTGGGGATGGATTTAGGGAAGGCAAGGTGATAGTAGAGGTAAGAGGTGGGTATGATGATAAATGGGCAAGAACGATCCAGATGTGGAGGGCAGCAGGACAAAGGCCTGGAGGCAAGACCAGAAGGAGGGAGAAAATGAGGCTGGGGAAAGGAAATGAATGGGCCTCAGTCGTGAAGTTTCTCGTGGGTAAAGGAGTTTGGACTTTATCCTGTCAGCAGTGAGCCATTGGAGGCTTCTGAGTATGGGGGTAGTGTGGTTAGATTTGCATTTGAGATGACTTTTCTAACAGCTGTATGAGGGGCAGATTCAGATTTAAGAATCACAGAGCCACAGGGAGAACAGTCAGCAGGATTCCAGGATAATTCAGCCAAGAGAAGTCTGAGTAAGGGTTGATAGGAGGGCAAGGAGAGGACAGCTTTGGAAATTATTATTTAGATGTAGGAGGGAAAGGGGAGGGAACATTCAAGGGTGATTCTCAGGCTTCCTCCATGGGATTGGCCTGGATATACAAGCTTCAGAGCCATCATAATGCCCATGGTAATGAAACCAAGAAAGAGAATAAACTTTCTTGGAGTGTTTGCAAATTAGAACCATACCATTGTGCACGGGCTTCCCCCATGGCCCTAGTGGTAAAGAACTCAGCTGCCAATGCAGGAGACAATCCCTAGGTGGGGAAGATCCCCTGGAGAAGGGCATGGCAATCCATGCCAAGATTCCTGCTTGGAGAATCCCGAGGAGCCTGGAGGGCTACAGGTCACAGTCAGACACGACTGAAGCAATTTAGCAGACATGTACGGTGGTGCACCCAGAGACCATATGCATCAGGCATATTGGGATAAATAGGCCAGGCTTCTCCCAACAGCTGAGAGGATCAATATTTTTTTTTCCTCTGCATTAATTTTATTTTATTTTTCTTTTTCAAAAAAATTATTTAATTGGAGGCTAATTACTTTACAATAGTGTAGTGTTTTTTTTTTTTTGCCATACATTGACATGAATCAGCCAACCAGAGTGATGGGATGGGGTGGGAGGTGGAAGGAGGGTTCAGGAGGGTCAATATTTTGGGAACTCCTACAGTGATGATTCCTGACACACTGGGAAGCTGTAGACCAAATGAGCAAAGATAGAAGCCTGGGGAATATCCGCATTTGAAGAGTTGTCAGAGGAGATGGAGCGAATCCTAGTGAAAAAGAAATGGTCAGAGAAGAACCAGAACAACAACAAAAACAACAACAAGAGAATAAGACATCACAGAATTTGAGGGAAGGAATTTTGAGAAAGAAGGAAAAAGAATGAGATACAGAAGAACTGTCCAGGAAGATAAGCACCGCAAAACATCCATTGCTTTCATCCAGTGGTTGGTGTTGACTTAGCAAGATCAATTTTGGGAGGGTGAGGTCACCAGAAGCCAGGTACTAACGTCAAAGGCAGAGGTGGAGACAGGGAGACTACTTCTTGAAGTTTGAAGTAGAAAGGGAAACAAGAGGTTGGATGATCATTGGAGAGAACTACAGGGTCAAGGAGAGGTTTGGGTATGTTTTTATATCCCTTTAATGAATTCCTGGATAGGAGATATTTAAGAATTTGAACAGGAAGAGGGAGGGACTGAAGATTTAGGAAAGAGGGGAAAAATGATGGAAGGAGCTCTTCAAGAGGAAGCAAGAAATTGGGGTCAAGGGCACAAGCTGGCTTTCAACCTTTGAGCCTGGAATAAAGAAGGGCAGGGGAGGGGTGGTGGCTGGAGCATGTGGTCCGTAACTAAGACGCCTCTGGTGCCCGTCTAGCAGCCTGGTATATGAGAGTGATTCAAGCACTGAAACTGAGAACAAAACAGGAGTCAAAGCAAGACAGAAATGTCCAACTGAGAGTACATATCAGTGATCCTCAAAGTGTGGACCTTGGGTCAAGAGCAATAGCACTGGCTAAGAATGTGTTAAAATGCAAGTTCTCAGGTCCTGCTTCAGATACACTGAATCAGAAACTGTAGGGGTGGGCCCAGCAATTGTGTTTTAACAAGCCCTTTGGGTGATTTTGATGTTCTCTGAAGTCTGAGAACCAAAGATATACAAATGAGTAGGGATATTATAAGTTTCCCGTGGAGGCGGGTGCCAGCTCTAACCTAGGCTTTCCTAGCTGAGCAAAAAGGGGGAATGTCTGGCTGATTGATGGAGGTGGGGACTTGGGTCTGAGGAGTTTGGGGTGGATGTTGAAGAGGTCCAGGCTGATCCTTTGTGCGTTTGCAGACTCTTGTTTTTACTTTTTTGGGAAGGGCTTTTTAATTGATGGGTTCAATCTAAATTATTTATTTATGTTTTATGTGTATGCCAAAAAGCCTAGAGGAAATATACCTATTCTAAATAAGTTTAACAAATAACCACACGGAGACTAATAGAGGGATAAAATTCATGAGATGACAAACAGATCAAAACTTCTGAAGTTTTGCCATAAAAAAATCAGTCTTATGTACCAGCTGGCACTGACTTTAGTGCAAAATTTGGGGCTATATGCCACAGGGGATGCAAAATAAATTTAGAACTTATAACAGATGTCCTCAAAGACATCTTATTTTAGTGAGAGAAATAGACATTCACTTGAGAGGGATTAAGGGAGGGGGAAGAGTGTATTTTGGTTTGTTGATGAAAACTTTGTGGGAAGGGATGGGACTTCAGCTTGATTCAGACTGATGTGGATAGGTTAGGAGGAGGGAGAAAGGTCTTGTATATTAGACTTGGCATGAGCAAAGGCAGAGGCAGGCAGGAAAGAGCAAGGCATGTGGAAATAAAGGGAACAAACTAAGGTCATTGGAATTAATAGATTTAAATGCCATCAATATATAGATGAAGTTCAGATGGGTACCCCTAGCCCAGACCTGTCTTGGACTTTAGACTTTGATGTCCATCTTTCTTCAGATGTATAGTAGACATTTCAAACTCCACATGCCCAACTCTGAACTTTGTTCTTCCCTCTATATTTGCTTATCTGAAACCTTCCTGTCTCAGTGATGGTGGTGGTGCTGGGCTCAGTCGTGTCCAACTCTTTGCAGCCCCATGGACTGTAGCCTGTTAGGCTCCTGTGTCCGTGGAATTTTCTAAGCAAGAATATTGGAGTGGGTTGCCATTTCCTACTCCAGGGGATCTTTGCAACCTGGGGATCGAACCTGCATCTCTTGCATATTCTGCATTGGCAGGTGGATTCTTCATCACTGTGCCACCTGGGAAGACCCCTTCCTATCTCTGTTGATGGCAACTCCATTCTCATTGCCTAGAAGCTATAGAGTCACTCTTGGTTCCTCTCTTTTCTCTCATACTCCACAATCCATCCTTTAGGAGTTTCTGATGGTGCCACCTATGAAATAGACCAGAATCTGTGGATTTTTCTCCAGCTCCACTGGTAATCTGTTTGTTAGTCACACAGTTGTGTCTGACTCTTTGCAACCCCATGGACTGAAGCCCACGAGGCTCCTCTGTCCATGGAATTTTCCAGGCAAGAATACTTGTGTGGTTAGCCATTCCTTTCTCCAGGGGATCTTTCTAATCCAGAGATTGGACCCAGATTTCCTGCATTGCAGGCAGATTCTTTACCATCTGAGCCACAGGGAAGTGCCTCCCCGGCCCCCCGCCACCACCTGCTGCTAATATCCAAGTACAAGTGACTGTCATCTCTCATAAAGATATTGCAGTAGCCTTCCAACCCATCTCTTTGCTTGTATTCTTCCTCCATCCCCAGTCAACACAGCAGCCAAAGTGATTCTTTCTAAAACAGATTCCAGTTGCCTCAGTTCTCTTCTCAAAACCACACAATGGCTCTCCATTTTACGCAGAGTAAAAGCCAAGGTCCTCAAGATAGCCCAACATAAACTTGTGCCCCCACACCTCTGATCTCATCTTGTGATACTATATGTACTCCAGACAGTTTCTGAAACACATCAACCACACCACTTCTGCCTTAGGACCTTTGCATTAGAGGCTGCCCCCTCTATCTGGAATATTCTTCCCTCCGTCACCCACATGACTAAATGCCCTTGTCTCCCTCAAGATTTGGCTCAAATGTCATTTTCTCAATGAGAACATATTTAATTTAAAGTTGCAATTACCCTCTTCTACTTTTTCTATGTGGCACTTGTCACTTTTTAAATATCCTATGTACTTTCCTTATTTATTAAGTTTATTGTTAATTGTCTCCCTTTTCCTTGCTAAAGTGTAAGTTCCACAAGGATGGGAATCTTTGCTTGTTTTAAGTCATTGGAACTTTTTAAGTGCCAATTCCTAGAACAGTACTTGGCACTTAGTAAAGTGAAAGTCATTCATTTGTGTCAGGCTCTTTGTGACCCCACGGACTATACAGTTCACAGAATTCTCCAGGGCAGAGTAATGGAAAAGCAATTAGCAGCCCTCCAGTAAATATTTGTTGAAAGTATCTTTTTTTTGTTGTTGTTGAGAATAATGGAAACATTGAATATCTTGAAAATCAGGCTGTAAAAGTCTATTCTTTAGGTTGTAGGTGGTGAACACCACTAATCCTTTTGAATAGGGGAGTATTATGACTTTACCATATTTAGAAAGAATTGGAATTCTGGGGGCAAGATTAATCTAAGGGCACACCTCAGGATGGGTTATGATGAAGACACAGAGAGGATGGGAAATGATAAAACAGTGACAGGCTAGCCAGAAATTTTGGAAATGAACAGGAAAGGGCAGATTTAAGGAATCCTAAAGGTCTTTTTCAAAAGAACACACCAACACACACACATTTACAGACACATACTACTATGATTAAGAAGAGAACCCAAGAAGCCAGGGAAGATTGGTTCTGACATGGGAAAAAGAGTTCAGTTTTGAATATGCTGACTCTGAGGTTGTGGTGGCTTAATCAAGTGAAATTACCCTTTGGATAGATGAGAACTTCGACCAGGGTTAGAATTGTATATCTAAGAAGCCGCTCTAAAACTATGCTAACTAGAACTACGGAAATAAAGTTCTTCAAGAAGACTTTTTAGCAAAAGGAGTAGAAATCCAAGCCCTGGGAAAAGGTAATAGTTCTGATGCCCAGGGGAAGGCAGGGGATGGGGAGGGTCAAGGCAGACGCGGGTGGGGGACAGGGCAGAGATGTAGATATGTGAGGCTGTGGCGTGGTAGCAACAGGGGCATGATGGAAAGAGGAAGTGTAGAGAAAGGGGAATAATCAACGGTGTCAAGTATCTGGCACCTGCTGCTGCTGCTGCTAAGTCTCTTCAGTCGTGTCTGACTCTGTGCTACCCCATAGACAGAAGCCCATCAGGCTCCCCCGTCCCTGGGATTCTCCAGGCAAGAACACTGGAGTGGGTTGCCATTTCCTTCTCCAAGGCATGAAAGTGAAAAGTGAAAGTGAAGTCACTCAGTCGTGTCTGACTCCTGGCGACCCCATGGACTGCAGCCTACCAGGCTCCCCTGTCCACTGGATTTTCCAGGCAAGAGTACTTGGTAGGTGCTTAGTAACTATTTGTGGAGTAAATAAAATGCCTTAGAGAATCTGAGGAAAATGGGGACACAGAAAGAAGGCTGGAGATCTTTAGAATGTGGGGGAGATCAGTTTCATCTGGAGCATGGCTGGTAAAAAAATGACAATGGGGATAAACCAGGCTCTGAGGTGATACAAAAAAGGTTAATTAAAATACATCTTATTAAAACATGGAACTTTGTAGCAATTCTTTTAAACCTATTACCTAGATTATTCTTCCTGTTTTGGGGAATTCTGAAAGTTCCT
Source organism: Ovis canadensis (assembly GCF_042477335.2). Lineage (NCBI taxonomy): Eukaryota > Metazoa > Chordata > Mammalia > Artiodactyla > Bovidae > Ovis > Ovis canadensis. The sequence goes on along the minus strand of NC_091259.1, from coordinate 29,335,351 downwards.
TAACCTACCCTATCCTCCTTTTTAAAAGAGGAATGATATTTAGAGTTTAAAAATATTGCCAATATTCCTACTTCCAAACGTTTTCCCCCTTGTACAGTGTCTATTTAAAGAATGCGCACCTGTATAAACCAGGAGATGCTGAAGAGTTTTTATTCAAATACTCTAGATACATTTAGATCAGTTGTTGAGAAAACAAAGATGTGTTTCCGGAGACAAAGCACAAGCAAATTTGTTAATAAGAATCCATGTATCCTTTCGAATTTTGGGGAAAAATTTCTGCATTAGTATTGTGACTATGTATACTTAGCAAATGGTCTCAGTCACGCCTTCTCCTAATTCCTGTTCACTTTGAAGAAGAACTTGGGCCATAGTAAATTTAATAATGTTATTGTTTTAATATTGTTTCTGAAAATTTAAGTTTTTTCTGTCAAATCAAACTCATACATTCTGCCACTTGTTATTAAAAATGTAGGATATTCCTCAATTGTTTTTAGTTTCAAAATACATTTATGACATTTGAAGCACCTTATTTTACTACTTTTGACGACAGTCTCTGGAATACATTTTCTTGCTTTTAAATTCTTTAGAGTCTCTAAGCAGGTGTGTGTTATATAAGGTAAGGGAATAAAAAGAGAGTTTGAAACAAAAAGAGGATAAAACAAAAAACCATTCCATAACTTTAGAAGACAATTCACATTTTGAGTTACAACATTAGACAATGGTAAAGTTAAGATAATAGATGATGTCTCTCTGAATTGTAGTTCCTGATGGTATGAAACACAGGTACACTCTCACTTAAGTATAACCGAATAAACATCCTGAATGCTGGATTACTGGTGAACAGCATCCACAGTGGTTCCATTTCTCTGTTTATCAGAGGAAGTGCCAAGAGTGAGGTCTTGGACAGGCCAGTGGCAACGCAGTGTGTGGGCCCACAGTCTGGCTCAGGTGCCAGTTCTGGGGCTGTGGGTACCCTTCTCGGTCCCCACCAACCTCAGCCTGTCTTGCTCAGGACAAGAGCCCTCTCCCCAAGAGGAGGAAGATCCCTGTGTAGGAATACAGTGCTACCTCCATGCCCACTCAAGTCTCAGTGTCTGTGGTTCTGCTCCTGGTCTGGGGAAACGATACCACCCTAGTTTATTATGGGAAACCTCCAGGAGAACACAAGGAGAAACAAGTTCAGCAACTAATCGGGAAATGTTCAGTATATTAATTTATATATACTGCTTATGAAATTTTACTCTGAAGTAAAGATTACAATTTTTAAGGAAGTGGAGCTAAATTAGTTAACATGTGAGGATTTTGTAGAAGTTTGGTTTACCTTTTATGGTAGGCACCCACGAGCCCCTCCCAGTAGTCACCCCCTGGCACTTTTTAAGCCTCAGAACTGGATCCCCAAACTTAAAACTTCCGTTTATAACCAGTTCTGTACTGCAGGAGACAGATGCTCTTAAGGCTTTTAAAAAATCTTTTGGGATCAGTCTTTGAGGAGATGTAGAATTAAAAAAAATGTTAATTTTTCTTTCAAGCTACTTTACAAAGTGTTTAAAGAATATTTCTTCTATTATAATTTGTTAACATTTACAATGCTAACTTTTAAATCTCAACTTTGTGTCTGAAACACAAACTTGACACTAATATTAGACTAATATTATTATGTTGACACTAATATCTGTATCCTCAGAGTGAATAAACTGGGAAAAATCTATATACAGCTTGAATTCATATAATAACAGCTCTTCCTTACCATGTGTATGTGGAAAGTCCTTCATCCTTAATCTTAAAAGCAAGATGTATGAATAAAAGATATTTCAAGCTGTCTATAAATGTGGATTCTTCTCCTGCACTTTTCTTACAGTTGAAACTTGCTAGAAGTTGTTACATCTGATATACTATATGGCTATACTGGAAAAGAATGCTTTAATACCCAGGTTCTTATTTTATAAAAATGATGTTCAGTATAATTGATCTTTCAGAAAACATACCCTCATGTGCTTGATACAGCAAAATAAATCCAACAGTTAGTAATTAAATGTGAACAGAATTGTGAAAATATTATCAAGAGTTCTAAGTTGTAGGTCTCTGGTCTGTGTTTTGATAGCTTTTCATGCTCTAACTAGAGTTAGGGATATTTCTTCTTGTCCTTTGCTTTCTGTTACAGCTTTGTGATGTCAAAAATAAACACTAGGATTCTCAAGTTTTAAAAAAAGTTTTAGATAATGGATATTGACTCACCACTTTCCATTCTGGATGATTCTGGTAAATTTCCTTCTTAATGGCAACGTAGGATTTCAGGTGAATGGTGGATTTTCCTTGACAAGGGAGCCAGTCTCCTGGAAGATCAGCCTGATTCTGATGGGAAAGGCTACTGTACATGGTAATGATGCTTCTGAAATGACTTGCTTTAGATTTGATTAAATGCAAATCCTTTGGTGTCTGTTTCTCTACAATTTGCATCCCGAGTGTAGATTATATATGAAGGTACTTTTCCCCTCCCCAAGTAGATTTTTATTCAGTAACAATGAGTTTCCATTAGGAACAAACTCTCTTAAACATTTATTATGGAAACAAGGAATCTATTATTTGTTTTATGAATAGTAGTGGAATTTTCTAGCCCTTTTACATAGAGTTCGGTTTTGAAAAATACTGTGTATGGAGAAAAACATATTTCCCAGTAGGAAATATAGGTATTATACTGTTAATTCTGTAATTATGAATACATGATTTTTATAAGCTAGGTATCTTTAGATATAGATAGAATTCAGAAAGGAAGTTGTTTTTGTTTAGGAATAAAAAGAAAAATGAATGTCACTTTAATACAATGGGATAGCCTTTTTACTATATATAAAGCATAAATATATTATCTATATTAGAGGTTTCTAAAACCTGAAAGTGCTACAGAATCACTAGTGGAACTTGTTAAAAATACTTTTGCCCAACCCCACAGCCAATTCTAATTCAGAATCATTTGAACTAGGGCTCAGAGAGCTATATTTTGAAACAAGTTTTTCTGAGTTTAAAAAATGTTTTTTGTTTGTTTGTTTTAATGCACACAGCATGAAATCTTCTAGATCAAAATTTAAAGAAACCAAATTTGAGGTCTTTTCTGATATTTTCATTATTTATTTTTATCCACTATTGCAGCTTAACCTAATTTTGGTCTCCCAGTCCTGAACAAAGTTAGTACCTGGTTGTTCTGGATTTGTATAACACTTGGTGTTTCAAGACTTCCAGGCCTCCGTGGCAGCTCAGACAGTAAAGAGTCTGCCAGCAATGCAGGAGACCAGCGTTTGATCCATGGGTCAGGAAGATCCCCTGGAAGAGGCCTTGGCAACCCACTCCATTATTCTCGCCTGGATAATCCCTGTGGACAGAGGAGCCTGGAGGGCTACTATCCACAGGGTTACAAAAAGTCAGACACGACTAAGCGATCAACACTTCAGGCCTTCAAATATAGGTGACAACAAGTGGTCCTCCAGCTCTGCATCACATGCTCATTTCAGACAGATGTAATCCAGGCAACAGTGGCTGTGTTTTAGTCAAAGTGTGTTCTGGACATCTTCCGAAGTCCTGGAGACTGGTTCAGAAGATCAGTATAGTTGAAACTGATTTCATAATAAAAACAAAAAGTTATCTGCCCTTTATTCTCTCATTCTCTCATGAATGCCCAGAGGGGTTTTCTAGAAGCTACATGAACTGTGATACTGTAGCATATTGAATGGGGAAGCAGATAGAGTCCAGCTATTTTTCTGAAGCCAGGCAGTGAGGCCATTTGTAAAATTGTAAAACAGTGCTACCCTTTTCAATAAATTTGTTTGGGGTTTGGAAATCATAGCCTTTTTTATTAAAAGTTATTTATGTTGACTTTTTATGGTTTATTACAACTATTTTAAATGAATAATAAATATTTTAAATACTATTAGTTTTAGCTTACAGTATAATAAATATCGTGAATATAAGTCCTATAAAAAGCTGGTTGATGTCCTCAACAGTGTATAAAAAAGTAAGGGGTTCTGAGACTGAACAGCTTGAAAACTTTCCTCTGGAAGAACATCTGTAGTTCAAATGAGTTTCTAGAATGTTCCAACTCACAGTAGATTTGAGAACCTTGTGTCTGCATTTCTCTTACTGATAGAATACCCATTTGTGGTATCCACATTTCTATAAGAAAACCAAAATGACAAAATTTATTTCAATTTTCCAGTTTCCTGCACCTGTTTTCTTTACTCTTTTAAGCAAATGAGAAGACACAGAGAGAGGATAACCACATTGGTCCTAGAGCCTGTGATTTGGATCCTGTTTTAAGCAGGAGTGCCCTGGTGGGCATCCAAATTCATTCTTGCTTACTCTTTGAACCAATAGCTCTATATTAAAATAAAATATAAAAATTTAAGCCACAGCAAATTCTCTAACATGTATATTCTTTGCAACACTGTAGTTTTAAAAGAGCTAGAACATTAGAAAACTTTCAAGTAGAATGGAACTTTTTACAAACATGGATACAGCACCCACTGCTGAGAGAAAAGAGCTCAACCTCCTCAGCATGGCACTTCTATGGTCTGGCGCATCCTACCTTTCTTCCTATCTACTGTCTCTTCCCCCAGCAGAGCCTCCACCCCAGTGCACAGTGTGGGCCTTGACCACCTGCCTCAGAATTACCTGCAACACTCAATCAATGCAATCTATCTTAGATTTACTGAATCTAGGATAAATCTCGCCATCCTGTCAGATAATCTGCATTGTACATTATAATTGTGGTTCTTAATAAATCCTGAAGATTAAGGCTTGCTCTAGCTAGAACTGACCACTCAGTGGTTTTCAAGATTTAGCATAAATGCTACCTTCTCCAGGTAATTTGCTTGTATACTCATCACGATGGATTCAGTGGCCCATTTCATGGTGCTTGCTTGAGTCTCTAATGGCACTGATTTCATGCTGCTTTCTATTCTGGACAATGGTTTTTGCATAGCCACCCCCTATCCCCAGCCAGAATGCCTCTCCCTTCTGCTCTGTATTCTCTCTTAACTGTGTTTATGGTGCTGTGCACCTAGAAGTCCCCAGTGAGTGCCTGCCATGCTGAATCCTGCTACAGAATGCATCAGAGATGACAGTTACTGGGTAAAAGTAGCAATAAGAAATAAAGCATAGCAGAGGGAATTCCATTATTTTTCATGGTAGAGAAATATCATCACAAGTACTGAGTTAGCCAGAAAGTTCATAAGATGTTGCAGAAAAACCTGGATGAAGTTTCTGGCCAACCTGATATAACCTTTCTCTTTCCACAAACTGAACACAATGGAACGCAATACCAAAGAGTTTGTAACCATCTTCCTGTAGGCCGCTCCTGTGTCAATAGCTCAAAGTCATGATGATTTTCTAGAAGAATTTTAATGTAGAAATGTCTACTACACTGCAGAAGCATTTCAGAGATTAGACATCATTGGGAGAGCTGAGATGCACTGAAGTTGAGAAATTGATTTGCAATCGATAGAGGCTTGAACTTTATTATTTTTTTTAATTTTATTTATTTATTTATTTATTTTTTTGGGTTACTTTTTAAAAATAATTTAAAAATCTTTAATTCTTACATGCGTTCCCAAACATGAACCCCCCTCCCACCTTCCTCCCCATAACATCTCTCTGGGTCATCCCCATGCACCAGCCCCAAGCATGCTGTATCCTGCATCAGACATAGACTGGCGATTCAATTCTTACATGATAGTACACATGTTAGAATGCCATTCTCCCAAATCATCCCACCCTCTCCCTCTCCCTCTGAGTCCAAAAGTCCGTTATACACATCTGTGTCTTTTTTCCTGTCTTGCATACAGGGTCGTCTTTGCCATCTTTCTAAATTCCATATATATGTGTTAGTATACTGTATTGGTGTTTTTCTTTCTGGCTTACTTCACTCTGTATAATCGGCTCCAGTTTCATCCACCTCATCAGAACTGATTCAAATGAATTCTTTTTAATGGCTGAGTAATACTCCATTGAGGCTTGAACTTTAAAAGTATGGTGTAGTACACTTGCTGTATTTGCATAGAACTCCAGAATTGTTTACATAGAATTAGATACATTTAAAAAGAAATCTGGAGGGAGCAAGATGGCAGAGGAGTAGGTGGAAGTGGAGTACTTCTCTCTCCACTGGCACATCAGGAATACACCTTCAGACACAGAAGTGCATGCAGAACAACAGCTGAGAGGGGACAGGAGTGCCTGACCAGAGGAAAAGAATATACAGAACCACAGAAAACTCAGTAGGATGAAGGAACTAGGGGGAAAAACAGGAGTGTTAGTAGGACTGGACCTGCCCTCCGGGAACTGAAGCAGGGATCCGATCCCCGCATCAGGGCAATTGTCTGAGTCAGAGGAGAAACATTTAAGGCTGAGAGGGTAACAGCTGATCTGTGGCAGCCTAAATGGAACGAGAACAAGACAGTCCTCACCACAGCCATACATTCCCTGGACAGGGATGCAGGTCCCCTGGAAGGCACAGTGGCTGGGAGCTAGAGTTTAGGGATTGTGGAGCAATCCCAGGGTGAAGGCTGCTGTCGACTGCGGAGAGATGAATTGAGAGGATGTGAGGGAGGAGGTTGTGGTGGGAATGCCTGTGGAGGAAAGCCAGGCAGCCATGGAAGCAAGGTGATACTGTTGAGTCACACGTGGGGGGTGGAGCCATCACCATAGCCTCTCTCTCCCCACACACCAGCATCAGCAGTTGAACAATAGAGAGGCTGGCCCATCAAATGCCTGATGCAGTGAACTACAGAGCAGGACCCCAGCCAGGATGCTCCTTTAGGTGCCTGATGCACGGAACTACAGAGTAGGACCCCAGGCAAGGGAGCCCTCTAAGTGCTTGAATGGGTGGAGCTACAGAGAAAGACTGGCCAAAGAGGCCTTCTGATTGCCATCTACAAGAGGCTCAAAAAAGACTAGGAGAGGACCATAACTCCTGTGGCAGAAGCAGTCTGTGTCCCAGCACACTTGGTGCTGCCAGGGTCCCCACAACCCAAGCAGCTGCACCATCTTCACACTCAGCTGTCACTGGGGCAGAGCTGCCACCGGCAAAAAATGTCTTGCATTTATGCGCTCAGAGTCGCTTCAGTAGTGTCCAACTCTTTGGGACCCTGTAGACTGTGACCCACCAGGCTTTTCTGTCAGGGAGGTGGGTTCTCCAGGCAAGCATACTGGAGCATATTAGTCAATACTGGTTGCCGTACCCTTCTAGAGCACTATATTTTCTGCTACCCTATCCGCCAACTACCCTGAGTACCTGGTGCTGCCAGAACCCCTGCAACCCAAGCAGTTGCACCACCTCCACACCTGGCCCTCACAGGGGCAAACCCAGTCCTCCAGAGCAGCCTCAGGAGCAAACCCAGTGCATGACCCACATGCAGAGGTGGATATAAAACCAAAATTGGGGGGGGGGCAGTCCTAAGATGGCGGAGGAATAGGACGGGAAGACCACTTTCTCCCTCACAAATTCCTCAAAAGAACATTTCAACGCTGAGCAAACTCCACAGAACAACTTCTGAATGCTGGCAGAGGACATCAGGCAACCAGAAAAGCAGACCATTGTCTTCGAAAACAGGTAGGAAAAAATATAAAAGATGAAAAGAGAGACAAAGGAGGTGGGGAGGGAGCTCCGTCCCGGGAAGGGAAGCCCGTCCCGGGAAGGGAATTTTAAGAACAGAGGTTTCCAAACACCAGGAAACACTCTCTCTGCGGAGTCTGTGGCGAGTATTGGAAACACAGAGGGCAACATAACAGGAAGGAAAAATAAATAAATAATTAAAACCAACAGATTACAAGCCCAACAGTAACTCCCCCAGCGGAAAAGCAGCACAGATGCCTGCATCTGCCACTAGCAAGTGGGGGCAGGGCAGGGAAGCACGGGAGGCATGGGCTGCAGTGATTTTTAAGAATTGTAACCAGAATGATCTAACTTGGGCTAGCAAACCAGACTGTGGGATAGCTACCACGTGAAAAGCTCGAACATAAGACACCGGCAGGACCGCGCACAGAACAAAGGACGGAACGGAAATAGCCGGCTGCAGAGCTGTCCCCGCCAGGGACAGGCAGCCAGAGCCGTAAGGGCTGGAAAGGGGCAATTGCAGCCCTGGAGAGACTTTACCTACCAAACTGCAAGCAGACTTCTTTGCTAAGACTTCTGGGGGTGCTGGACAGTCACCATCTGCCTCACAAGGGGTGCCAGTGGTACACCCAGAAAACTTGAGCAGCAGAGACAGAAAAGGCGACAAGTCGCAGTGACTGCGCTCGCCAAACTCCTGAGCTACTCAGACCTGGGAAGGGCACAAAACGCAGTCCCAACTGAATCTGAGCCTCTGAGGGCTACCTGAGTGGCTTAGACCAGGGAGGTGCACGCAGCCTAGGGCCAGCCTCAGACAGTTTCTGTCTGAGCATCGTAGAACCGGAGCGGTTTGTGCACCACGAGAAGGGACAGGTCCAGCGGGGCTGAGACACTGTGCACACGACAGTGCTATTTGTTTGCAATATCTCCCCCTCCCCACAGCGTGACTGAACTAGTGAACCTAAAAAACCAGCAAACAGAAGAAGTTAAACAGAGGGAACCGCCTTGGAAGTGACCCCACACTGCCCACAACATCAGAGAAGGGCTAGATATATCTTTACTATTTTTACAATCATTCCTTCCCCACCCCCCCCCCCCCCGCTTTTTTTTTGCCTTTTTTCCTTGCTTTTTTTTCTAACTTTTTTTTAAAAAAATTGTTAAGTCTTCTATTTTCCCTCTAATTTTTATTTCTATAACCTACTATTACTTAAAAAAAAAAGACTCTATTTTTTTAAGGCAAAAACCATATATAGTCTTTATGTGGTTGTTGTTGGAGTTTTTTAATAATTCTTGTGACTTTTTTTTTCTTTTTTTTCCTACTGCTTCTTTTCTTTAATATTGCATTTTTGAAAATCCAACCTCTACTCTAGATTTTTAATCTTTGCTTTTTGGTTTTTGTTGTCAATTTTGTACATTTAAAAACCCAAACTTCACTACCCAATTTTACCTGACAGCGAGATTACTGGCTTGACCACTCTCTCCTCCTTTGGATCCTCCTTTTTCTCCACCAGGTGGCCTCTGTCTCTTTCCTCCCCCATCTCTTCTCTATCCAACTCTGTGAATCTCTGTGTGTTCCAGACAGTGGAGAACACCTAAGGAACTGGTTACTGGCAGGATTTGTCTCTCTCCTTCTCATTCCTCTCTCTTATCCTCCTGGCCACCTCTGTCTACTTCCTCCCTCTCCTCTTCCCTGTATAACTCCGTATAACCTCTGAGCGGTCCAGACTATGGAGCCCACATAAGGAAGTGACTACTGGCTAGCTTGCTCTCTCCTCTTTTGATCTCACTGCATCTCATTCCAGTCACCTCTAACTACCCCCTCCCTCTTCTCTTCTCCATGTAACTCAGTGAACCTCTCTGGGTGTCCCTCAATGTGGAGAAACTTTTCATCTTTAACCTAGATGTTTTATCATTGGTGCTGTATAGATGGAGAAATCTAGAGGCTACTGTAAAAATAAAACTGAAAACCAGAAGCAGGAGGCTTAAGTCCGAAGCCTGAGAACATCAGAGATCTCCTGAAATCAGGGAACATTAAGCAATAGGAGCTCATCAAACTCCTCCATACCTACACTGAAACCAAGCTCCACCCAAGGGCCAACAAGTTCCAGAGCAAGACATACCACGCAAATTCTCCAGCAACACAGGAACACACCCCTGAGCTTCAATATACGGCAGCTCAAAGCTACTCCAAAACCTTTGATGTCTCATAACCCATTACTGGTCACTCCACTGCACTCCAGAGAGAAGAAACCCAGCTCCACCCACCAGAACTCCAACACAAGCCTCCCTAACCAGGAAACCTTGACAAGCCACTGATACAACCCCACCCACAGTGAGGAAGCTCCATAATAAAGAGAACTCCACAAATTACCAGAATATTAAAAGGCCACCCCAAACGCAGCAATATAACCAAGATGAAGAGACAGAGGAATACTCAGCAGGTAAAGGAACAGGAGAGTTGCCCACCAAACCAAACAAAAGAGGAAGAGATAGGGAATCTACCTGAGAAAGAATTCCAAATATTGATAGTGAAAATGATCCAAAATCTTGAAATCAAAATGGAATCACAGATAGCCTAGAGACAAGGATTGAGAAGATGCAAGAAAGGTTTAACAAGGACCTAGAAGAAATAAAAAAGAGTCAATATATAATGAATAACGCAATAAATGAGATCAGAAACACTCTGGAGGCAACAATAGTAGAATAACGGAGGCAGAAGATAGGACTAGTGAAATAGAAGATAGAATGGTAGAAATAAATGAATCAGAGAGGAGAAAAGAAAAACGAATTAAAAGAAATGAGGACAATCTCAGAGACCTTCAGGACAACATGAAACGCTCCAACATTCGAATTATAGGAGTCCCAGAAGAAGAAGACAAAAAGAAAGACCATGAGAAAATTCTTGAAGAGATAATAGTTGAAAACTTCCCTAAAATGGGGAAGGAAATAATCACCCAAGTCCAAGAAACAGAGAGTTCCAAATAGGATAAACCCAAGGCGAATTACCCCAAGACACATATTAATCAAATTAACAAAGATCAAACACAAAGAACAAACATTAAAAGCAGCAAGGGAAAAACAACAAATAACACACAAGGGGATTCCCATCAGGATAACAGCTGATCTTTCAACAGAAACTCTTCAGGCCAGGAGGGAATGGCAAGACATACTTAAAGTGATGAAAGACAATAACCTACAGCCCAGATTACTGTACCCAGCAAGGATCTCATTCAAATACAAAGGAGAAATCAAAAGCTTTACAGACAAGCAAAAGCTGAGAGAATTCAGCACCACCAAACCAGCTCTCCAACTAATTCTAAAAGATATTCTCTAGACAGGAAACACAAAAAAGGGGTGTATAAACCCGAACCCAAAACAATAAAGTAAATGGTAACGGGATCATACTTATCAATAATTACCTTAAACGTAAATGGGTTGAATGCCCCAACCAAAAGACAAAGATTGGCCGAATGGATACAAAAACAAGACCCCTCTATATGCTGCTTACAAGAGACCCACCTCAAAACAAGGGATGCATACAGACTGAAAGTGAAGGGCTGGAAAAAGATGTTCCACGCAAATAGAGACCTAAAGAAAGCAGGAGTGGCAATACTCATATCAGATAAAATAGACTTTAAAACAAAGGCTGTGAAAAGAGATAAAGAAGGCCACTACATAATGATCAAAGGATCAATCCAAGAAGAAGATATAACAATTATAAATATATATGCACCCAACATAGGAGCACAGCAATATGTAAGACAGATGCTAACATGTATGAAAGGGGAAATTAACAATAACACAATAATAGTGGGAGACTTTAATACCCCACTCACACCTATGGACAGATCAACTGAACAGAAAATTAACAAAGAAACGCAAACTTTAAATGATGCATTAGACCAATTAGACCTAAATGATATCTATAGGACATTTCACCCCAAAACAATGAATTTCACCTTTTTCTCAAGTGCTCATGGAACCTTCTCCAGGATAGGTCACATCCTGGGCCATAAATCTAACCTTGATAAATTAAAAAAAATCAAAATCATTCCAAGCATCTTTTCTGACCAAAATGCAGTAAGATTAGATCTCAATTACAGGAGAAAAACTATTAAAAATTGCAACATATGGGGGTTGAATAACACACTTCTGAATAACCAACAAATCACAGAAGAAATCAAAAAAGAAATCAAAATATGCATAGAAAACACAACAACCAAAACCTGTGGGACACTATAAAAGCAGTGCTAAGAGGAAAGTTCATAGCACTACAGGCATACCTCAAGAAACAAGAAAAAAGTCAAATAAATAACCTAACTCTACACCTAAAGCAACTAGAAAAGGAAGAATTGGAGAACCCCAGAGTTAGTAGAAGGAAAGAAATCTTAAAAATTAGGACAGAAATAAATGCAAAAGAAACAAAAGAGACCATAGCAAAAATAAACAAAGCCAAAAGCCGGTTCTTTGAAAGGATAAATAAAATTGACAAACCATTAGCCAGACTAATCAAGAAGCAAAGAGAGAAAAATCAAATCAATAAAATTAGAAATGAAAATGGAGAGATCACAACAGACAACACAGAAATACAAAGGATCATAAGAGACTACTATCAGCAATTATATGCCAATAAAATGGACAATGTGGAAGCAATGGACAAATTCTTAGAAAAGTACAACTACCCAAAACTGAACCAGGAAGAAATAGAAAATCTTAACAGACCCATCACAAGCACGGAAATGGAAACTGTAATCAGAAATCTTTCGGCAAACAAAAGCCCAGGTCCAGATGGCTTCACAGCTGAATTCTACCAAAAATTTCGAGAAGAGCTAACACCTATTCTACTCAAACTGTTCCAGTAAATTGCAGAGGAAGGTAAACTTCCAAACTCATTCTATGAGGCCACCATCACCCTAACACCAAAACCGGACAAAGATACTACAAAAAAAGAAAACTACAGGCCAATATCACTGATGAACATAGATGCAAAAATCCTCAACAAAATTTTAGCAATCAGAATCCAACAACACATTAAAAAGGTCATACACCATGACCAAGTGGGCTTTATCCCAGGGATGCAAGGATTCTTCAATATCCGCAAATCAATCAATGTAATTCACCACATTAACAAATTGAAAAATAAAAGCCATATGATTATCTCAATAGAGGCAGAGAAGGCCTTTGACAAAATTCAACATCCATTTATGATAAAAACTCTCCAGAAAGCAGGAATAGAAGGAACATACCTCAACATAATAAAAGCTATATATGACAAACCACAGCAAACATTATCCTCAATGGTGAAAAACTGAAAGCATTTCCCCTAAAGTCAGGAACAAGACAAGGGTGCCCACTTTCACCTCTACTAGTCAACATAGTTCTGGAAGTTTTGACCACAGCAATCAGAGCAGAAAAAGAAATCAAAGGAATCCAAATTGGAAAAGAAGTAAAACTCTCACTGTTCACAGATGACATGATCCTCTACATAGAAAACCCTAAAGACTCCACCAGAAAATTACTAGAGCTAATCAATGAATATAGTAAAGTTGCAGGATATAAAATCGACACACAGAAATCCCTTGCATTCCTATACACTAATAATGAGAAAGTAGAAAAAGAAATTAAGGAAACAATTCCATTCACCATTGCAATGAAAACAATAAAATACTTAGGAATGTATCTACCTAAAGAAACGAAAGACCTATATATACAAAACTATAAAACACTGATGAAAGAAATCAAAGAGGACACTAATAGATGGAGAAATATACCATGTTCATGGATCAGAAGAATCAATATAGTGAAAATGAGTATACTACCCAAAGCAATTTACAAATTCAATGCAATCCCTATCAAGCTACCAGCGGTATTTTTCACAGAACTAGAACAAATAATTTCAAGATTTGTATGGAAATACAAAAAACCTCGAATAGCCAAAGCAATCTTGAGAAAGAAGAATGGAACTGGAGGAATCAACTTGCCTGACTTCAGGCTCTACTACAAAGCTACAGTCATCAAGACAGTATGGTACTGGCACAAAGACAGACATATAGATCAATGGAACAAAATAGAAAGCCCAGAGATAAATCCACACACATATGGACACCTTATCTTTGACAAAGGAGGCAAGAATATACAATGGAGTAAAGACAATCTCTTTAACAAGTGGTGCTGGGAAAAATGGTCAACCACTTGTAAAAGAATGAAACTAGATCACTTTCTAACACCGTACATGAAAATAAACTCAAAATGGATTAAAGATCTAAATGTAAGACCAGAAACTATAAAACTCCTAGAGGAGAACATAGGCAAAACACCCTCCCACATAAATCACAGCAGGATCCTCTATGATCCACCTCCCAGAATTCTGGAAATAAAAGAAAAAGTAAACAAATGGGATCTACTTAAAATTAAAAGCTTCTGCACAACAAAGGAAAATATAAGCAAGGTGAAAAGACAGCCTTCTGAATGGGAGAAAATAATAGCAAATGAAGCAACTGACAAACAACTAATCTAAAAAATATACAAGCAACTTATGCAACTCAATTTCAGAAAAATAAACGACCCAATCAAAAAATGGGCCAAAGCACTAAATAGACATTTCTCCAAAGAAGACATTTGGACGGCTAACAAACACATGAAAAGATGCTTAACATCGCTCATTATTAGAGAAATGCAAATCAAAACCACAATGAGGTACCACTTCACACCAGTCAGAATGTCTGCAATCCAAAAGTCTGCAAGCAATAAATGCTGGAGAGGGTGTGGAGAAAAGGGAACCCTCCTACACTGTTGGTGGGAATGCAAACTAGTACAACCACTATGGAAAACAGTGTGGAGATTCCTTAAAAAATTGCAAATAGAACTGCCATATGACCCAGCAATCCCACTTCTGGGCATACACACCGAGGAAACCAGAACTGAAAGAGACACATGTACCCCAATGTTCATCGCAGCACTGTTTATGATAGCCTGGACATGGAAACAACCTAGATGTCCATCAGCAGATGAATGGATAAGAAAGCTGTGGTACATATACACAATGGAGTATTACTCAGCCGTTAAAAAGAATACATTTGAATCAGTTCTGATGAGATGGATGAAACTGGAGCCGATTATACAGAGTGAAGTAAGCCAGAAAGTAAAACACCAATAGAGTATACTAACATATATATATGGAATTTAGAAAGATGGCAATGATGACCCTGTATGCAAGACAGCAAAAAAGACACAGATGTGTATAGTGGACTTTTGGACTCAGAGGGAGAGGGAGAGGGTGGGATGATTTGGGAGAATGGCATTGAAACATGTATACTATCATGTAAGAATCGAATCGCCAGTCTATGCCCGATGCAGGATACAGCATGCTTGGGGCTGGTGCACGGGGATGACCCAGAGGGATGTTGTGGGGAGGGAGGTGGGCAGGGGGTTCATGTTTGGGAACACATGTACACCTGTGGTGGATTCATGTCAATGTGTGGTAAAACCAATACAGTATTTTAAAGTAAAATAATGTAAAAATAAAAATTAAAAAAATAAAAATAAAACCACAGTTGAAACCAGGGGCAGTGTGGCTAAGGAAGAAGATCCAAAACCTTCCCACCAGCTGTGGAAGCTGCAGATTAAATCCACACAATCAGCTAACCAGACTCTGTGTCTATGGAATATATAAAAGGTTATTTAGAGCTCCCACAAAAGAAAACACAATACTTTTGATAGCTGTGGACATTGGAGGCAAGAACACATAGGGGTAGGACCAGATTAGAATCTGAGCTGCCCCCATAGCAGGTCCAGAGATCAGCACAGTGTTGGAGGGCATCCTAGGGAGGTGAGGTGGACTGTGACTCCCTGCAAGGGAAAGGACTCTGATAGCAGTGACTCAAGAAAAACATTTATTATTCTTATGTTTTGACTGTTCTATAGATTCTTTTGGATTTTTTCTTTTTCTTCCTTTCCACCCACTCTGTTGTAGTTGTTCATTTTATTGGCACTATGAAATCTAATTAAGCTTTTGAGCTTTATTTTTCTCAGTCATATTTTTTATTGTTGTTATAAACCTCTGCCACTTTTGCAGTTCTGTGGAGTTCTCCCCTTTTTTTCTTTTCTATTTTAAAATTTTTAAACCTATTATTATTTTTCTACATTTATTCCTTTGTTTGCTTTTCCTATTATTCTTTTCTCCTTGCAGTTAATCTTTACTGTATATAAATCTTCTTTATCTACCTCTATTTAACTTTGCCTATCTAGTCTTTCTTTTCTTTCTTTCCTTTCCTCTCAATATATTTGTTAGTTTTATTTTCATTGCTTTATTCCCCAATAGGCACCTTGCTTTAGTTTTATTTTCCAGTTTTTGATTTTGTTAGTTTTGTTCTGGTAGATATCATTTTTGGTTTCCTTTGTTAGCTGGGTCAATCTATTGTACTTTATTTTTGTTGGACTGTTTTGGTTTTGCTTATGGCTATGAAATTAAAAGACAGTTACTCCTTGGAAGAAAAGTTATGATCAACCTAAATAGCATATTCAAAAGCAGAGACATTACTTTGCCGACTAAGGTCTGTCTAGTCAAGGTTATGGTTTTTCCAGTGGTCATGTATGGATGTGAGTGTTGGACTGTGAAGAAGGCTGAGCACCAAAGAATTGATGCTTTTGAACTGTGGTGCTGGAGAAGACTCTTGAGAGTCCCTTGGACTGCAAGGAGATCCAAGCAGTCCATTCTGAAGGAGATCAGCCCTGGGATTTCTTTGGAAGGAATGATGCTAAAGCTGAAACTCCAGTACTTTGGCCACCTCATGTGAAGAGTTGACTCATTGTAAAGGACTTTGATGCTGAGAGGGATTGGGGGCAAGAGGAGAAGGGGACGACAGAGGATGAGATGGCTGGATGGCATCACTGACTCAATGGACATGAGTTTGAGGGAACTCGGGAGTTGGTGATGGACAGGGAGGCCTGGCATGCTGCGATTCATGGGGTCGCAAAGAGTCAGACATGACTGAGCGACTGAACTGAACTGAACTGAACTGATGTGTGTATATTCAGTCACACTTTTCATTGTTGTTATAAACCTCTGCCTCTATATTGGGCTTTTGCAGTTATGTGGAATTTTCCTTTTCCCCTCTTTTTTCTTTCTTCTTCTGTTTTTTTTTTCTCTTTTTTAATTTTTAAAAACCTATTATTTTTTTCTACTTTTATTCCTTTGTTTGCCTTCCCTACTGTTTTTTCCTCTTGCAGTTAATCTTTAATGTATATAAATCTTCTTCATCTACTTCTATTTAACTTTGCATGTCTATTCTGTCTATTCTTTCTTTCTTTCCTTTCCTCTCAACATATTTGTTAGTTTTGTTTTCATTGGTTTATTCCCCACTTGGCACCTTGCTCTAGTTTTGTTTTTCAGTTTGTGCTTTAGTTAGTTTAGTTCTTAATTGGTAAATATAATTTTTGATTTCCTTTGTTTGCCTGGTGAATCTACTGTACTTTATTTTTGTTGGACAGTTTTGACTTTGCTCATGGATGTATATGTGTATATGTATATTCCATTATTTTAATTATTATTTGTCTGATTTTGTAACTTCCATTTGTCTGGTTCATCTTTGTTTCTTGTTTCTGGATATTTGTTTAAATCTCACAATACGATAACAAACCACTTCTGGAATCTTTGTTCTTGACCAGAGGTCAAGCCCTGAGCCTTTGGAATGGGAGCACTGACTCCAAGACTCTAGACTACCAGAGAACTAACCCTCAGTTCAGTTCAGTTCAGTTCAGTCGCTCAGTCGTGTCCAACTCTTTGTGACCCCATGAATCGCAGCACTCCAGGCCTCCCTGTCCATCACCAAATTCTGGAGTTCACTCAGACTTGCATCCATCATGTCAGTGATGCCATCCAGCCATCTCATCTGCTGTCATCCCCTTGTCTTCCCACCCCCAATCCCTCCCAGCATCAAAGTCCTTTCCAATGAGTCAACTCTTCGCATGAGGTGGCCAAAGTACTGGAGTTTCAGCTTCAGGATCATTCCCTCCAAAGAAATCCCAGGGCTGATCTACTTCAGAACTCACATAAAAGAAACCATTTGACTATAAGACCCAGCATCACCCAACCATCAGTAGCACTCTGTGTAGGATGCCTCATCTAAACAAAAAACAGAACAAAAAACCAAACCAAATCATCAACAGACAGAACGCCTCACTCAGCCTTGCCCTTCAGAGGAAAAACAAATAAACAAACAGAATCTCAGCAGAAATCTCACCCTATATTAAGTATACACAAACCACTGGACCAAACTTAGGAGGGCAGAAACCAAAAGAAAGAAAGAATTCAACCTTGAAGCCTGGGAAAAGGAGACCTCAAACACAATAAGTTAAAAAAAATAATGAAAATACAGAGAAATGCTACATAAATGAAGGCGTAAACTAGAAACACAGAAGTCGAAATAAATGAAGAGGAAATAAGCAAACTACCTGAAAAAAAAAACTCATAATAATGATAGTAAAGATGATCAAAAACCTTGAAAACAAAATGGAGAAAATGCAAGAATCAATGAACTAAGACCTGGAAGAATTAAAGAATAAACATACAGAGACAAACAATATAATTACTGAAATTAAAAATACTCTAGAAGGAATCAATAGCAGAATATCTGAGGCAGAAGAACGAATCCGTGAGCTGGAAGATAAAATGGTGGAAATAACTTCTGAAGAGCAGAATGCAGTAAAAAGAATGAAAAGAACTTAGGACAGTCTCAGAGACCTCTGGGACAATATCAAATACACCAATATTCAAATTATAGGGGTCCCAGAAGAAGAAGAGAAAAAGAAAGGGTATGAGAAAAATTTTGAAGAGTTGAACATTTCCCCAATATGGAAAAGGAAATTGTAAATCAAGTTCAAGAGGCACAAAGAGTCCCATTCAGGATAGACCCTTGAGAAAGAAGTCTTCTGATAAACTCTTCAGAAAGAAGCCAAGACACTAATCAGACTAACATAGACTGAACACGAAGAAAGAATATTAAAAGCAGCAAGTGAGAAGCAACAAGTAACATACAAGGGAAACCCCATCTGCTTAACAGCTGATCTTTCAGCAGAAACTCTGCAGACAAGAAGGGAATGGCAGGATATATTTAAAGTACTGAAAGAGAAAAAATCTACAACTAAGATTACTGTACCTGGCAAGGATCTCATTCAAAATTGATGGAGACATCAAAAGCTTTTCAGGCAAGCAAAAGTTAAGAGAATTCAGTACCACCAAACCACCTTTACAACAAATGTTAAAGGGATTTATATAGTCGAGAAGTACAAGAGACGAAAAAGATCTATAAAAACAAACACCAAACAATTAATAAAATGGTAATAGGAACATATATATCAATAATTACTTTAAGTGTAAATGGATTAAATGCTCCAACCAAAAGACACAGACTGGCTGAATGGATACAGAAGCAAGACCCATATATATGCTGTCTGCAAGAAACTCATTTCAGACCTCAGAACACATATAGACTGAAATTGAGAGGATGGAAAAATACATTCTGTGCAAATGAGAGGCAAAAGAAAGCTGGAGTAGCAATCCTCATATCAGACAAAATAGACTTTAAAATAAAGAAGACCTTAAATAAATAAGGTTAAAATAAATAGATCTTAAAATAAAGAGATAAGGAAGGACACTACATAATGATCAAGGGATCAATCCAAGAGGAAGACATAACAATGTAAATATCTATGCACTCAACATAGGAGCAACCTCAGCACATAAGACAAACACTAACAGACATGAAAGGAGAAATTGACAGTAACACAATAATAGTATGAGACTTTAACACCACACTCATACCAATGGGCAGATAATCAAAACAGAAAATTAATAAGGAAACACAAGTCTTAAATGATACATTAGATGAGATGGATCTCACTGATATCTTCAGGACATTCCATCCAAATGCAGAATACACCTTCTTCTTAAGTGCACATGGAACATTCTCCAGGATAGACAACATCTTGGGTCACAAATCAAACCTCAGTAAATTTAAGAAAATGGAAATCATATCAAGCTTCTTCTCTAACCACAATGCTATGAGGCTAGATATCAATTACAAGAAAAAAACTACAAAACACACAAACACATGGAGATTAAACAACATGTTTCTAAACAACCAACAGGTTACTGAAGAAATCAAAACGGAAATTAAAAAATTTCTAGAAACAAATGACAATGAAAACATGACAACTCAAAACCTATGGGATGCAACAAAACCAGTTCTAAGAGGGAAGTTTATAGCAATACAATCCTACCTCAAGAAACAAACAAACAAACAAAAACAGAATAGACAACCTAACTTTACACCTAAAACAACTGGAAATAGGAGAACAACCCGCCCCCCCCCCCCCCGCAAATTGGTAGAAGGAAAGAAATCTTAAAGATCTGAGCAAAAATAAATGAAAAAGAAATGAAAGAAACAAGAGTAAAGACTCAGTTCAGTTCAGTTTAGTCTCTCAGTCATGTCCGACTCTTTGCGACCCCATGAATCAAGATTTTAAAATTAAAAAAATAAAAAACTAAAAAAAAAAGAGAGAATAATCAAATCAACAAAATTAGAAATGAAAAAGGAGAGGTTACAACAAACAATGCATAAGTACAAAGGAGTATAAGAGACTATTATGAACAAATATATGGCAATTAAATGTATAACTTGAAAGAAATGGACAGATTCTTGGAAAAGTTCAATCTTCTAAGAGTGAACCAGGAAGACATAGAAATTATGAACAACCCAATCAAAGACTGAAATTGAAGCTGTGATCAAAAATCTCCCAATAAACAAAAGCCCAGGACTAGATGGCTTCACAGGAGAATTCTATCAAATATTTACAAAGAGTTAATGCCTATCCTTTTAAAACTCTTCCAAAAAATTGCAGAGGAAGGAACACTTCCAAACTCATATGAGGCCACCATCACTCTGATACCAAAACCAGACAAAGACAACACACACACACACACAAAACTACAAGCCAGTATCACTGATGAACATAGATGCAAAATCCTCAACAAAATTTTAACAAATAGAATTCAGCAACACATCAAAAAGCTCATACAGCACGATCAAGTTGGGTTTATTCCAAGAATGCAAGGATTCTTCAATATATGCAAATCAATCAATGTGATACACCAGATTAACAAATTGAAAG
This sequence comes from Ovis canadensis, assembly GCF_042477335.2. Taxonomy (NCBI): domain Eukaryota; kingdom Metazoa; phylum Chordata; class Mammalia; order Artiodactyla; family Bovidae; genus Ovis; species Ovis canadensis. Next base: position 29,314,587 of record NC_091259.1, on the reverse strand, counting down.
ATAAAAACCATATGATAATCTCAATAGATGCAGAAAAATCTTTGACAAAATTCAACACCCATTTAAGATTAAAACTCTTCAAAAACTGGGCATAGAAGGAGCCTACCTCAACATAGTAAAGGCCATATATGATAAGCCTAGAACAAACATTATTCTCAATGATGAAAAACTGAAGGCATTATGCTTTTAATCAGGAACAAGACAAAGGTGTACACTTTCACCACTATTATTCAATATAGTCCTGGAAGAAGTAGCTACAACAATCAGAGAAGAAAAAAGAATAAAAGGAATCCAGATTAGAAAAGAAGTAAAGCTCTCACTGTTTGCAGATGACATGGTACTGTACATAGAAAACTCTAAGGATAGTATCAAAAAATTACTAGAGCTAATCAGTGAATTTAGCAAAATCAGAGGGTACAAAATCAATACACAGAAATCACTTGCATTTATATATAGTAACAATTAAGAATAAGAAAGAGAAATTAAGGAATCAACCCCATTCACCATTGCAACACAAAGCATTAAATATTTGGAATAAACTTACCTAAAGAGACAAAAGAACTGCATACAGAAAACTATGACACTAATGAAAGGAATCAAAGATGACATAAACAGATGGAGAGATATTCCATGTTCCTGGGTAGGAAGAATCAATATCGTGAAAATGACTACACTACCAAATGCAATCTACAGATTTAATGTGATCACTATAGCATTTTTCACAGAACTAGAACAAAAAATTCCACAGTTCATATGGAAACACAGAAGACTCTGAATAGACAAGCAGTCTTGAGAAAGAAGAATGGAGCTGGAGGAATCAATCTTCTTGACTTCAGACTATATTACAAAGCTACAGTCATCAAGACAGTATGGTAGTGGCACTAAAACAGAAATGTAGACCAATGGAACAAGAAAGAAAGTCAGAAATAAAGCCATGCATTTATGGGTACCTTAATTCTGACAAAGGAGGCAAAAATATACATTGGGACAAACACAGCCTCTTAAATGAACAGTACTGGGAAAACTGGACAGCTACACATAAAAGAATGAAATTAGAACACTTCCTAATACCATACATAAAGATAAACTCAAAGTGGATTAAATACCTAAATGCAAGACCAGAAGCTATAAAACTCTTAGAGGAAAATAATGGAAATAAAAAGAGTAAATGAATGGGACCTGATTAAACTTAAAAGCTTCTGCACAGCAAAGGAAACGACCTTCATTATGGGAGAAAATAATAGCAAATGAAACAACTGACAAAGGATTAATTTCCAAAATATACAAGCAGCTGTTACAACTCAATGCCAGAAAAAACAAACAACCCAATCAAAAAGTGGGAAAAAGACCTAAACAGACATTTCTCCAAAGAAGACGTACAGATGGCTAACAAACACTTGAAAAGATGTTCAACATTGCTCATTATTAGAGAAATGCAGATCAAAACCACAATGAGATATCTCCTCATACCAGTCAGAATGGCCATCATCAAAATTCTACAAACAATAAATGCTGGAGAGGGTATAGAGAAAAGGGAATGTTCTTGCACTGTTGGTGGGAAAGTGAATTGATACAGCTACTATGGAAGGTGGTATGGAGATTCCTTTAAAAATTAGGAATAAAATCACCATATGACCCAGCAATCCCACTCCTCGGCATGTACCCCAAGGAAACCAAAATTGAAAAAGACACAGGTATCCTATTGTTCCTTGCCGCACTATTTTCAATAGCTAGAACATGGAAGCAACCTAGATGTCCATCGACAGATGAATGGATAAAGAAGTTGCGGTACATATACACAATGGAATAATACTCAGCCATAAAAAGGAATGCATTTGAGTCAGTTCTGCTAAGGTGGATGAACCTAGAACCTACATAGTGAAGTGAGTCAGAAAGAGAAAGATAAATATTGTATTCTAACGCATATATACATAATCTAGAAAAATGGCACTGAAAAATTTATTTTCAGGGCAGCAATGGAGAAACAGACATAGAGAATAAACTTATGGACATTGGGAGAGGGGAGGGGAGGGTGAGATGTCTGGAAAGAGTAACATGGAAACTTACATTACCATATATAAAATAGATAGCCAATAGGAATTTGCTGTACATGTCAGGAAACTCAAACAGGGGCTCTGTATCAATCTAGAGAGGTGGGATGGGGCGGAAGATGGGAGGGAAGTTCAAAAGGGAGGGGATATATGTATATCTATGGCTGTGAGGTTTGACAGAAAATTCTGTAAAGCAGTTATCCTTCAATTAAAAAATTAATAAAAAAAGAAAAGAAATCCCCGACTGTCAGTTTTCTTACTCCAAGGAAACAAGTCTTCTGCACATGTGAGTGGATGGTTGTTGCAGATGGATGTGGATTTTGCCTGTGTTTGCTTCAGTTGCTGGTGGGTTCAGAAACATGGCCCATGCCCTGTCATGCAGGTTGTTGGGTTGAAGTAAGGTCTGCTTATGGTCTGAAGCAGCCCATTCAGAAGGAAGGGGAAAACAAGGGTAACTTTAGGTAGAATAAACACAAACCAACATAATGCAGGCACCATGAGTATTTGTCTCCTTTATCTTGTATGGGGAACACCCATCAGATACTCCCAACCACAACGTTTCTGAGTCAGCTTCCCCGTTCTTTCCAGGACCAGTCACTTGCTGCATTGGTTGGGTAGCTCCTGACAACTTGGCAGGGGCTTCATTGACTAACGTGCTGTACGATGGTCAGGATGGAGGTGAGGGTGCAGAGGGCAAGTGGGAGGGACCCCAGAGCAGGCCTGCCAAGGTGGGAAGCATGGCACACTCTGCTCCAAGCCTTTCTTATTTCCATGTCTGTTTATGAGTGAGGGCTGCAGGGAGAAGTTAAGGCCACCTGGTGGTTTGAGTCCCACTGCACAGTACACAGGGGCTCAGGGACACACTTCCTTTAGGTGAAGAAGGAAAGGAAGAGGATTCTATGGGGAGGCAGAGGTGAAACATGTTAGTATCATGTGAGCTGCCTCTTAAATGGAGAAAAGAATGGGCATCATGACATAGTAAATATATACTTGGAATCTGCCTTTGATTCTTGACACAGAGTTTCTAAAATCTTTGTGATTTCCTCTGTGTTCGGGGTGCTAGGAGCATTTTTTAAAAATTTTATTTATAAGCCCAGCAAATTTTATTTCTAATATTTGGTCTTTGATCCTGGTTCCTGGCACAGAACTCCTAAATCTCTTAGCATTTTCTGGATGCTAAGTGTCTTTTTTTCTAAGGAAGCGACACTTGATGGGCTCTTGGATAACTTCAGAATGGGTGCTGGTCATCAGAAAGACCAATCCATGAGTGAAAACTTGGAACTTTCAGCCTTACTCCTCATCTTATAGGGAGGGGAGAGGAGCTGCTGACTGATTGTGTGATGAAGCTTCCATAAAAACCCCTGAACTACAGGGTCCAGAAAGCCTAAGGGTTGTGAACATATTAAGGTGTTTGGAGGGTGGTGCCTCAAAGAAGATGTGGGAACTTCCTTCTCCTTGCTCTGTGCATCTCTTCCATTTGGGTGTTCCCAAGCTGAATCCTTTACAATAAATGATAGCAAGTGATAGTAAATAAACTATTTCCCTGGGTTCTAGGAGACAATCTAGCAAATTATTAAATCCAAGAAGGGGTCATAGCAACTCTTGATTTATTACCTGCTGGTCAGATGTATAGGTGAAAACCTGGGAATTGGGATGGGCCTCTGAAGTGAGGGCAGTCTAATGAGACTGAGCCCCTAACCTGTGGAGTCTGCACAAACTCCAGGAAGTTAGTGTCAAAACTGAATGAAACTCTAGGACACCCAGTTGGTGTCTGCCAAAAATTGGAGAATTGCTTGGTGTCTGAAAACCCACATATCTTGTGTCAGAAGTGTTGTGAGTAGAGAAAGGAGTTGTTGTTTTTCATTGCTGTTTAGTCGTGAAGTTATGTCTAATTCCTTGCCACTCCATGGACTGCAGCATGCCAGGCTTCCCTGTCCTTCACTATCTCCCAGAATTTGCTCAAACTCATGTCCATTGTGATCCACACAGTCAAAGGTTTTGGCATCAGTAAAACAGAAGTAGATATTTTTCTGGAACTCTCTTGCTTTTTCTATGATCCAATGGATGTTGGAAATTTGATTTCTGGTTCCTCTGCATTTTCTAAATCCAGTTTGAACATCCAGAAGTTCATGACTCACATACTGTTGGAACCTTGCTTGGAGAATTTTGAGCATTACTTTGCTAGTGTGTGAAATGAGTGCAATTGTGTGGTAGTTTGAACATTCTTTGGCATTGCCTTTCTTTGGGGTTGGAATGAAAACTGACATTTTCCAGTCCTGTGGCCACTGCTGAGTTTTGCAAATTCACTGCCATATTGAGTGCAGCACTTTTACAGCATCACCTTTTAGGATTTGAAATAGCTCAACTGGAATTCTACCACCTCCACTAGCTTTGTTCATCATGATGCTTCCTGAGGCCCACTTGACTTTGCATTACAGGATGTCTGGCTCTGGTTGAGTGATCACAACATTATGGTTATCTGGGTCATTAAGATCTTTTTTTTGTAAGTGCTGTGTATTCTTGCCACCTTTTCTTAATATCCTCTGCTTCTGTTAGGTTCATACCATTTCTGTCCTTTATTGTGCCCATTTCGCATGAAATGTTCCCTTGGTATCTTTAATTTTCTTGAAGCTATCTCTAGTCTTTCCCATTCTATTGTTTTCCTCTATTTCTTTGCATTGATCACAGAGGAAGGCTTTCTTATCTCTCCTTGCTCTTCTTTGGAACTCTGCATTCAGATGGATATATCTTTCCTTTTCTCCTTTGTGTTTAGCTTTTTTCCTCAGCTATTTGTAAGGCCTCCTCAGGCAACTATTTTGCCTTATTTCATTTTTTTCCCTTGGGGATGGTCTTGATCACCACTTCCTGTATAATGTCATGAATCTTGGCCCATTGTTCTTCAGGCACTCTCTCTATCAAATCTAATCCCTTGAATCTGTTTGTCACTTTCACTGTAAAATAGTAAGGGATTTGATTTGGGTCATACCTGAATGGTCTAGTGGTTTTCCCTACTTTCTTCAATTTAAGTCTGAATTTGGAAATAAGGAGTTCATAATCTGAGCCACAGTCAGCTCCCAGTCTTGTTTTTGCTGACTGTATAGAGCTTCTCCATCTTTGGCTGCAAAGAATATAATCAGTCTGATTTTGATATTGACCATCTGGTGATGTCCATGTGTACAACACAACATGTCTTGTGTTGTTGGAAGAGGGTGTTTGCTATGACCAGTGCATTCTCTTGGCAAAACTCTGTTATCCCTTTCCCTGCTTCATTTTGTACTCCAAGGCCAAACTTGCCTGTTACTCCAGGTATCTCTTGACTTTCTGCTTTTGCATTCCAGTCCCCTATGAGGAAAAGGACATCTTTTTTGGTGTTAGTTCTAGAAGGTCTTGTAGGTCTTCATAGAACCATTCAACTTCAGCTTCTTCAGCATTATTGGTTGGGGAATAGACTTGGATTACTGTGATATCAAATGGTGTATCCTGGAAACAGAGATAATTCTGGCATTTTTGAGACTGCACCCAAATACTGCATTTTGGACTGTTTTGTCGACTGTGAGAGGTACTCCATTTCTTCTAAAGGATTCTTGCCCACAGTAGTAAATATAATGGTCATCTGAATTAAGTTCACCTATTTCAGTCCATTTTAGTTCACTGGTTCCTAAAATGTCCATGTTCACTCTTGCCATCTCCTATTTGGCCACTTCCAATTTACCTTAATTCATGGACCTAACATTTCAGGTTCCTATGCAATATTGTTCTTTACAGCATCAGACTTTACTTCCATCACCAGTCACATCCACAATAGGGAGCTGATTTCACTTTGGCTACATCTCTTCATTCTTTCTGGAGTCATTTCTCTTCTCCAGTAGCATATTGAGCACCTACATATCTGGGGAATTCATCTTTCAGTGTCATATCTTTTTGACTTTTCATAATGTTTATGGAGTTCTCAAAGCAAGAATACTGAAGTGTTTTGCCATTTTCTTCTCCTGTGTACCACATTTTGTCAGAACTCTCCACCATGACCTGTCCATCTTGGGTGGTCCTACATAGCATGGCTCATAGTTTCATTGAGTTACACAAGGCTGTGGAAAATTCTTCAAGAGATGGGAATACCAGATCACCTTACCAGCCTCCTGAGAAACCTGTATGCAGGTCAAGAAGCAACAGTTAGAACCAGACATGAACAACAGACTGGTTCCAAATTGAGAAAGAAGTATGTCAAGGCTGTATATTGTCATCCTGCTTATTTGGCTTATATGCAGAGTACATCATGTGAAATACTGGGCTGGATGAAGCATAAGCTGGAATCAAGTTTGAAGGGAGAAGTATCAATAACCTCAGATATGCAGATGACACCACTCTTATGGCAGAAAGTGAAGAGGAACTAAAGAGCCTCTGGATGAAAGTGAAAGAGGAGAGTGAAAACCTGGCTTAAAACTCAACATTCAGAAAACTAAGATCATGACATCTGGTCTCATCACTTCATGGGAAATAGATGGGGAAACAATGGAAACAGTGACAGACTTTAATTTTGGGGGCTCCAAAATCACTGCAGATGGTGACTTCAGTCATGAAATAAAAGACGTCTGCTCCTTGGAAGAAAAGCTATGACCAACCTAGGCAGTATATTAAAAAGCAGAGACGTTGCTTTGCCAACAAAGGTCCATATAGTCAAAGCTATGTTTTTTCCCAGTAGTCATGTATGGATGTGAGAGCTGGACCATAAAGAAAGCTGAGAGCTGAAGAACTGATGCTTTTGAACTGTGATGTTGGAGAAGACTCTTGAAAGTTCCTTGGACTTCAAGATCAAACCAGTCAGTTCTAAAGGAGACCAGTCCCGAATATTCATTGGAAGGACTGATGTTGAAGCTGAAACTCCCAATACTTTGTCCACCTGATGTGAAGAGTTGACTCATTGGAAAAGACCTTGATGCTGGGTAAGATTGAAGGCAGGAGGAGACGGGGACAACAGATGGTGAGATGGTTGGATGGCATCATCGATTCAATGGACATGAGTTTGAGTAAGCTCTGAGAGTTGGTGATGGAGAGGGAAGCCTGGCATGCTGCAGTCCATGGGGTCACAAAAAGTCAGACATAACAGAGCGACTGAACTGAACTGAACTGGAAAAGATCTTAGGTACAGAGAGGGCAGAGGAGGTGCTGTCAAGGCCACTTAAAGCCAGGTAAATTCTCATTCAGAGGGACCTGCCTAGGGTTTGCAGTGGAGACCTGCAACATCTCATCCAATACTTCTACATGTAACCAGTTTCTGGCCACAAGCTTTCCTTCAAATGTGAAAACAACAATTTTGCAAATACTCTGGCATTGGGTGTAAGGAAGGTCAGTTGAGAAATGAATTGTGGATTATAGGCTGTTTATGTTGGAAGGGACACTGGAGACCAGTGGCCACACTCCCCAGTTTTCATGGGAGAAAAACACAGTCCTAAACCTGTGAGGTCAGGGTAAACCACCTCCTTGGAAAATGATTAAGTCACCCCCAGTTGTCTGTCTGGTAGAGCAGGCACACTGGCGTTATAGACATGAGGGGTCTGCCGGACCCCTAGGGCTGCTTTGGCAGCAGGACACAGGCTAGGGGGGATTGACTGGAGACATGGAAGAGGAGGAATGAGAGTACCTAAGGACGCCTTCGGGATGCAGTTATTTTATTTCTCAGGTGACACTATCCTGCATCACCACTGGATCCTCCAGGAAGCAGTGAGGCCGCTGAGAGTCTCTCTTTAGGGCAGGGAGGTGATGGTTATTTGCTGAGCAGTGCATAGGGAGTGAAGAGGGTCTTGGACCTTTAGTCTTACATTTATGGAATCCAATCAACTCCCTGAGGTTGTTCCCAGAATCCATTAGTGAGGAGCTTTTAGGGATTGGGGAAATGCTGAGCAGGGTGAGCTGGTGGTGCTGAAGGTGAATGCCTCTGCCCCACCCTGCCCCTCAAACCTTTTTCTTTGATGAAAGAGGACACCTCTGCATCCCTCAGCCATGGCATCTGAGGGAGAAGAAGCAATGATGAAAGGATGGAAATAAGCCCTCTTCTCAACCAGGATTTTACCATCATAAGGTTCCTATATACTGAAGTTCCTGAAAGTGACAGTGGAAATGGAGATCTTGATTATACAAGTCAAGATGGAGACTCAGTAGATTTTACTTAAATAGAGATTTTATTTCACGTGTATTAGGTGCAAGGGCATGTAAATCCATGTGGGGATTCTTGCTTTCTGATCAGAGCTGTGCCTGAAGCTTGGCAGGAACACACCTCTGGGAGGAGCTATGGGGACTTGGGTGTGTCCCCCAACCAACAGCTTCAAGTCAGATTCTTTTGCATATTTTCTACCAAAAAAAAGTAACATGCCTCTATGGTCTTTAAGTACAATATGTGCTTTACTTGGGTGTCATGGACACTAGGTTTTTGCTTTGTAGGAAAAACCTGGAATTGTGGCCATTTCTCCAAAAATGAATATTTGTTTTACTAATATCAAATTTACATTCTACTGCTGTTTCTGTGCTTTGTGTGAACATGGTATTTTAAACTTTCAGGCTTATCACAGCCCAGTCTATTTGAAGACATTCTGAATGACATTTATATTCAGTATGCATGGTACTAACTGAGTGTATCACCTGGTGACTCTCTGCTCATGTTTGCCTGGGACATTCCTCAATTACTCTTGTCATAGTGTCCTGTCTGGTGAGTGTCCCCTTTCACTCTCAAGAGAGTTTCAGTTTGGAGGATCAGATTCTGTGGTCACATTGCGTTTAGCTGCATTGGGGTGGCAGGCTAAACACTCTTGCCAAGTGAGCCAGTTACAGGGAAACAGGCAGGGACGAAAAGTGATAGCTGCTGCTCAAACATCGGGGACTGAGGTGCCACTCAATTTCAGAGATGAAACCAGAAAACGTAAATGTCTTAGAATCCATAAAATAAAGAACTCGTATAAGATTTGTGTCTTGAGTGTTCATTTTCCCAAGCTGCTAACTATTTCTTCTAGCAAGGAGTACAAATCCAGTCTCTTCAGTCTTTCAGTGGATCACTTGCTGTGTCTGAAGAAACCATAAAATCCATCCCCTTAAGGGGCTCATGGTTTAGTGGGGAAGATAGGAAAGAAATGAATGATTAGCATGCAGTGTGATGAGCTATTTGGAGATTATTATGTCTGCCCACAAAGCGTTTACAGTATAGTGTAGTGTTCCAGTGCCATTTTAAAATTCATGACTGTGTTAAATATTAAAAATCTTCTCTTCCTGAAGATTCAGAAAGTGGCAAGTTCCTCCTTATTTCTCCCCACACTTTCTTATTCCTTTACTTTTCTTCTCCTCCTCCACTTTATTCTTAGAGGAAAAAAATAATTCTATTCAAATTAAGGCAATTCAAAAAAGAGCATAGTGCTCTAATAATGGCACAAAATGCCTGTTGTCCCAGATTGGGTGTTCAGAAAACAAGAAGGCCCATTAAAGAAGGAAGCATTTGTGCCGAATCTGAAAAATGTATGTATGTGTGTGCATGTGTGCGTGTGTGTGTGGGAATATAGTGAAATTTTCCTATTTACCCATTTTTTTCTTTAAAAAATTTTTTAAATATAAATTTATTTATTTTTTTGGAGGCTAATTACTTTACAATATTTTGTCGTACATCAACATGAATCTGCCACGGTTGTACACGTGCTCCCCGTCCTGAACCCCCTCCTACCTCCCTCCCCATACCATCCTACAGATAATCATCATTGTTAGTTTCTTGTTTTGTTTTGTTTCTTTTCCAGGGTTCTTTATGCATTTACTAGTAAGTACAAATATAAACTCTTATCTGGCTCCCAGCTTCCACAAAAAGTTAGCACGCTATACACACTATTTTCCCAACTTCTAATTTTTGCTTCTTAATTGTCTTGGAGATTATTGTTTTAAATTTCTATATAATACTCTTCTGTATGAATGTGCCACCATTCATTCAGTTTCCTATTAATAAACATTTGATTTGTTTCCAATTTTCTACTACAAATATTGTTATGATAGATAATCTTGCTGCTGCTGTTGCTAAGTCGTTTCAGTTGTGTCTGACTCTGTGCGACCCCATAGACGGCAGCCCACCAGGCTCCCCTGTCCCTGGGATTCACCAGGCAAGAACACTGGAGTGGGTTGCCATTTAGATAATCTTGGACATCCATAATTTCATCTGCATGAAAGTATATCTATAGAGTAGATTATCAAAGTGGAATGGCTGGGTCACAGGTAATGTACATTTATTTATTTAAATTTTTATTTCTATTAATTTTTCCCCAGTTTTATTAAAATAGAATTTGCATATTGTTTTATTTTATTTTGAAAAATTATTTATTTTAATTGGAGGCTAATTACTTTACAATATTGTATTGCTTTTGCCATGAAAGTGAAAGTGAAGTCGCTCAGTCATGTCCAACTCTTTGCGACCCCATGGACTGTAGCCTATCAGGCTCCTTCGTCCATGGGGTTTTCCAGGCAAAAGTGCTGGAGTGGATTGCCATTTCCTTCTCCAGGGGATCTTCCCAATCCAGGAATCGAACCCAGTGCATTGCAGGCAGATGCTTTACCGTCTGAGCCACCAGGGAAGCCATTGACATGGATCCACCATGGGTGTACATCTTGAACCCGCTTTCCACCTCCCTCCCCATATCATCCCTCTGGGTCATCCCAGTGCACCAGCCCCGAGCATCCTGTATCATGCATCAGACTTGGACTGACGATTCATTTCACATATGATAATATACATGTTTCAATGCCATTCTCCCAAATCATCCCATCCTCTCCCTCTCCCACAGAGTCCAAAAGACTGTTCTGTACATCTGTGTCTCTTTTGCTGTCTCACATACAGGGTTATCATTACCATCTTTCTAAATTCCATATATATGCATTAGTATACTGTATTTGTGTTTTTCTCTCTGGCTTACTTCACTCTGTATAATTGGCTCCAGTTTCATCCACCTCATTAGAACTGATTCAAATGTATTATTTTTAATGGCTGAGTAATACTCCATTATGTATATGTACCACAGCTTTCTTATCCATTCATCTGCTGATGGACATCTAGGTTGCTTCCATGTCCTGGCTACTATAAACAGTGCTGTGATGAACATTGGGATACACATGTCTCTTTCAATTCTGGTTTCCTCAGTGTGTATGCCCAGCAGTGGGATTGCTGGGTCATATGGCAGTTCTAGTTCCAGTTTTTTAAAGGAATCTCCACACTGGTCTCTTCTTTAGGTAGTGGCTATACTAGTTTGCATACCCACCAATAGTGTAAGAGGGTTCCCTTTTCTCCACACCCTTTCCAGCATTTATTCCATGTAGACCTTGGATAGCAGCCATTCTGACTGGTGTGAAATGGTACCTCATTGTGGTTTTGATTTGCATTTCTCTGATAATGAGTGATATTGAGCATCTTTTCATGTGTTTGTTAGACATTGGAGAAGTGTCTGTTTAGTTCTTTGGCCCATTTTTTGATTGGGTCATTTATTTTTCTGGAATTGAGCTGCAGGAGTTGCTTGTATATTTTGGAGATTAGTTCTTTGTCAGTTGCTTCATTTGCTATTATTTTCTCCCATTCAGAAGGCTGTCTTTTCACCTTGCTTAGAGTTTCCTCTGTTGTGCAGAAGCTTTCAATTTTAATTAGGTCTCATTTGTTTATTTTTGCTTTTACTTTCAATATTCTGGGAGGTGGGTCATGGAGGAGCCTGCTGCGATTTATATCGGAAAGTGTTTTGCCTATGTTCTCCTCTAGGAGTTTTAGTTTCTGGTCTTACGTTTAGATCCTTAATCCATTTTGAGTTTATTTTTGTGTATGGTGTTAGAAAGTGTTCTGGTTTCCTTCTTTTACAAGTGGTTGACCAGTTTTCCCAGCACCACTTGTTAAAGAGACTGTCTTTTTTCCATTGTATATTCTTGCCTCCTTTGTTGAAGATAAGGTGCCCATAGGTGTGTGGATTTATCTCTAGGCTATTTTGTTCCATTGATCTTATTTCTATCTTTGTGCCTGTACCATACTGTCTTGATGACTGTGGCTTTGTAGTAGAGCCTGAAGTCAGGCAAGTTGATTCCTCCAGTTCCATTCTTCTTTCTCAAGATTGCTTTGGCTATTCGAGGTTTTTTGTATTTCCATACAAATTGTGAAATTATTTGTTCTAGCTCTGTGAAAAATACCGTTGGTAGCTTGATAGGGGTTGTATTGAATCTATAGATTGCTTTGAGTAATATACTCATTTTCACTATATTGATTGTTCTGATCCATGAACACGGTATATTTCTCCATCTATTAGTGTCCTCTTTGATTTCTTTCACCAATGTTTTATAGTTTTGTATATATAGGTCTTTAGTTTCTTTAGGTAGATATATTCCTAAGTATTTTATTCTTTTCGTTGCAATGGTGAATGGAATTGTTTCCTTAATTTCTCTATTTTCTCATTATTAGTGTATAGGAATTCAAGGGATTTCTGTGTGTTGATTTTATACCCTGCAACTTTACTATATTCACTGATTAGCCCTAGTAGTTTTCTGGTGGAGTCTTTAGGGTTTTCTGTGTAGAGGATCATGTCATCTGCAAACGGTGAGAGTTTTACTTCTTCTTTTCCAATTTGGATTCCTTTGATTTCTCTTTCTGCTCTGATTGCTGTGGCCAAAACTTTCAGAACTATGTTGAATAGTAGCAGTGAAAGTGGGCACCCTTGTTTTGTTCCTGACTTTTGGGGAAATGCTTTCAATTTTTCACCATTGAGGACAATGTTTGCTGTGGGTTTGTCATATATAGCTTTTATTATGCTGAGGTATCTTCCTTCTCTTCCTGCTTTCTGGAGAGTTTTTATCATAAACCGATGTTGAATTTTGTCAAAGGCTTTCTCTGCATCGATTGAGATAATCATATGGCTTTTATTTTTCAATTTGTTAATGTGGTGAATTATATTGATTGATTTGTGAATATTGAAGAATCCTTGCATCCTGGGATAAAGCCCATGATGTATGATCTGATTAATGTGTTGTTAGATTCTGATTGCTAGAATTTTGTTAAGGATTTTTGCATCTATGTTCATCAGTGATATTGGCCTGTAGTTTTATTTATTTATTTATTTTTGTGGCAACTTTGTCAGGTTTTGGTATTAGGGTGATGGTGGCTTCATAGAATGAGTTTGGAAATTTACCTTCCTCTGCAATTTTATGGAAGAGTTTGAGTAGGATAGGTGTTAGCTCTTCTCGAAATTTTTGGTAGAATTCAGCTGTGAAGCCGTCTGGTCCTGGGCTTTTGTTTGCTGGAAGATTTCTGATTACAGTTTCCATTTCCATGCTTGTGATGGGTCTGTTAAGATTTTCTATTTCTTCCTGGTTCAGTTTTGGGTAGTTGTACTTTTCTAAGAATTTGTCCATTTCTTCCAAGTTGTCCATTTTATTGGCATATAATTGCTGATAGTAGTCTCTTATGATCTTTTGTATTTCTGTGTTGTCTGTTGTGATCTCTCCATTTTCATTTCTAATTTTATTGATTTGATTTTTCTCCCTTTGTTTCTTGATGAGTCTGGCTAATGGTTTGTCAATTTTATTTATCCTTTCAAAGAACAAGCTTTTGGTTTGTTTGATTTTTGCTATGGTCTCATTTCTTTTGCATTTATTTCTGCCCTAATTTTTAAGATTTCTTTCCTTCTACTAACCCTGAGGTTCTTCATTTCTTCCTTTTCTAGTTGTTTTAGGTGTAGAGTTAGGTTATTCATTTGACTTTTTTATTGTTTCTTGAGGTATGCCTGTATTGCTATGAACTTTCCCCTTAGCACTGCTTTTACAGTGTCCCACAGGTTTTGGGTTGTTGCGTTTTCATTTTCATTCATTTCTATGCATATTTTGATTTCTTCTATGATTTGTTGGTTATTCAGCAGACGTGTTCAGCTTCCATATGTTGGAATTTTTAATAGTTTTTCTCCTGTAATTGAGATCTAATCTTACTGCATTATGGTCAGAAAAGATGCTTGGAATGATTTCAATTTTTTTGAATTTACCAAGGCTGGATTTATGGCCCATTTAGGATGTGATTTATACTGGAGAAGGTTCCATGTGCGCTTGAGAAAAAGGTGAAGTTCGTTTTTTTGGAGTGAAATGTCCTATAGATATCAATTAGGTCTAACTGGTCTATTGTATCATTTAAAGTTTGTATTTCCTTGTTAATTTTCTGTTTAGTTGATCTGTCCATAGGTGTGAGTGGGGTATTAACGTCTCCCACTATTATTGTGTTATTGTTAATTTCCTCTTTCATACATGTTAGCATTTGTCTTACATATTGCTGTGCTCCTATGTTGGGTGCATATATATTTATAATTGTTATATCTTCTTCTTGGATTAATCCTCTGATCATTAGGTAGTGTCCCTTTTTGAAAAGAGACAATCTTTTCACAGCCTTTGTTTTAAAGTCTATTTTATCTGATATGAGTATTGCCACTCCTGCTTTCTTTTGGTCTCTATTTGTGTTGAGTAATTTTTTCCAGCCGTTCACTTTCAGTGTGTATGTGTCCCTTGTTTTGAGGTGGGTCTCTTGTAGACAACATATATAGGGGTCTTGTTTTTGTATCCATTCAGCCAGTCTTTGTCTTTTGGTTGGGGCATTCAATCCATTTACATTTAAGGTAATTATTGATAAGTATGATCTCGTTGCCATTTACTTTATTGTTTTGGGTTTGAGTTTATACACCCTTTCTGTGCTTCTTGTCTAGAGAAGATCCTTTAGCATTTGTTGGAGAGCTGGTTTGGTGGTACCGAATTCTCTCAGCTTTTGCTTGTCTGTAAAGCTTTTGATTTCTCCTTCATATTTGAATGAGATCCTTGCTGAGTACAGTAATCTGAGCTGTAGGTTATCTTCTTTCATCACTTTAAGTATGTCCTGCCATTCCCTCCTGGCCTGGAGTTTCTATTGAAAATCAGTTGTTATCCTGATGGGAACCCCCTGTGTGTTATTTGTTGTTTTTCCCTTGCTGCTTTTAATATTTGTTCTTTGTGCTTGATATTTGTTAAATTGATTAATATGTGCCTTGGGGTATTTCACTTTGGGTTTATCCTGTTTGGGACTCTCTGGGTTTCTTGAACTTGGGTGATTATTTCCTTCCCTTTTAGGGAAGTTTTCAACTATTATCTCCTCAAGTGTTTTCTCATGGTCTTTCTTTTTGTCTTCTTCTTCTGGGACTCCTACAATTCGAATGTTGGGGCCATTAACATTGTCCCAGACGTCTCTGAGATTGTCCTCATTTCTTTTAATTCTTTTTTCTTGTTTCTTCTCTGATATTTATTTCTACCATTCTATCTTCTACCTCACTAATCTTATTTTCTGCCTCTGTTATTCTACTATTTGTTCCCTCCAGAGTGTTTTTGATATCATTTATTGCATTATTCATTATATATTGACTATTTTTATTTCTTCTCAGTTCAGTTCAGTTCAGTTGCTCAGTCGTGTCCGACTCTTTGTGATGCCATGAACTGCAGCACTCCAGGAGTCCCTGTCCATCACCATCTCCCAGAGTTCACTCAAACTCATGTCCATAAGTCAGTTATGTCATCCAGCCATCTCATCCTCTGTCGTCCCCTTCTCCTCCTGCCCCCAATCCCTCCCAGCATCAGAGTCTTTTCCAATGAGTCAACTCTTCGCATGAGGTGGCCAAAGTACTGGAGTTTCAGCTTTAGCATCATTCCTTTCAAAGAACACCCAGGGCTGATCTCCTTTAGAATGGACTGGTTGGATCTCCTTGCAGTCCAAGGGACTCTCAAGAGTCTTCTCCAACACCACAGTTCAAACACATCAATTCTTCAGCACTCAGCCTTCTTCACAGTCCAACTCTCACATTCATACAGGACCACTGGAAAAACTATAGCCTTGACTAGACGGACCTTTGCTGGCAAGTAATGTCTCTGCTTTTCAATATGCTATCTAGGGTGGTGATAACTTTTCTTCCAAGGAGTAAGTGTCTTTTAATTTCCTGGCTGCAGTCACCATCTACAGTGATTTGGGAGCCCAGAAAAATAAAGTCTGACACTGTTTCCACTGTTTCCCCATCTATTCCCCAGGAAGTGATGGGACCAGATGCCATGATCTTCGTTTTCTGAATGTTGAGCTTTAAGCTAACTTTTTCACTCTCCTCCTTCACTTTCATCAAGAGGCTTTTTAGTTCCTCTTCATTTTCTGCCATAAAAGTGGTGTCATCTGCATATCTGAGGTTATTGATATTTCTCCTGGCAATCTTGATTCAAGCCTGTGCTTCTTCCAGCCCAGTGTTTCTCATGATGTACTCTGCATAGAAGTTAAATAAGCAGGGTGATGATATACAGCCTTGATGTACTCCTTTTCCTATTTGGAACCAGTCTGTTGTTCCATGTCCAGCTCTAACTGTTGCTTCCTGACCTGCATACAGATTTCTCAAGAGGCAGGTGAGGTGGTCTGGTATTCCCATGTCTTTCAGAATTGTCCACAGTTCATTGTTATCCACACAGTCAAAGGCTTTGGTATAGTCAATAGGGCAGAAATAGATGTTTTTTCTGGAACTCTCTTTCTTTTTCCATGATCCAGCGGATGTTGGCAATTTGATCTCTGGTTCCTCTGCCTTTTCTAAAGCCAGCTTGAACATCTGGAAGTTCATGGTTCATGTATTGCTGAAGCCTGGCTTGGAGAATTTTGAGCATTACTTTACTAGCTTGTGAGATGAGTGCAATTGTGTGGTAGTTTGAGCATTCTTTGGCATTGCCTTTCTTTGGGATTGGAATAAAAACTGGACCTTTTCCAGTCCTGTGGCCACTGCTGAGTTTTCCAAATTTGCTGGCATATTGAGTGTAGCACTTTCATAGCATCATCTTTCAGGATTTGAAATAGCTCAACTGGAATGCCATCACCTCCACTACCTTTGTTCATAGTGATGCTTTCTAAGGCCCACTTAACTTCACATTCCAGGATGTCTGGCTCTAGGTGAGTGATCACATAGGTCCTTGTTAAACCTTTCTTGCATTGTCTCAATCCTTGTCTCCAGGCTATTTATCTGTAACTCCATTTTGTTTTCAAGATTTTGGATCATTTTCACTATCATTATTTGGAATTCTTTTTCCGGTAGATTCTCTATCTCTTCCTCTTTTGTTTTGGCTAGTGGGCATTTATTCTGTTCCTTTACCTGCTGGGCATTTCTCTTCCTCTTCATTTTGCTTATATTACTGTGTTTGGGGTGGCCTTTCTGTATTCTTGCAGTTTGTAGAGTTCTCTTTATTGTGGAGTTTCCTCACTGTGGGTGGGGTTGGATGGATGGCTTGTCAAGGTTTCTTGGTTAGGGAAGCTTATGTCAGTGTTCTGGTGGGTGGAGGTGGATTTCTTCTCTCTGGAGTGCAATGAAGTGTTCAGTAATGAATTATGAGATGTCAATGGGTTTGTAGTGACTTTGGGCAGCCTGTGTATTGAAGGTCAGGGCTATGTTCCTGTGTTGCTGGAGAATTTGCATGGTATGTCTTGCTATGGAACTTTTTGGCCCTTGGGTGGTGCTTGGTTTCAGTGTAGGTATGGGGGCGTTTGATTAGCTCCTATCAATTAATGTTCCTTGAAGTCAGGAGTTCTCTGGTGTTCTCAAGATTTGGACTTAGGCCTCCTGCCTCTGGTTTTCAGTCTTGTTCTTACAGTAGCCTCAAGACTTCTCCATCTGTCACTTCCAAGGCGGTTTGCTGGTCTCTTCAGTGTCTAATTTCCGCCCTGACACAAGGGGGCGGTGGTGGACACTTTTTAAGGCTCACTTGTTCAGTCGTGCTGTGGGGAGGGAGGAATGCTGCAAACAAATATAACTGGCATCTGTGGGGAGTGCTTGCAGTGTCTCGGCCACACTTTGTTTGACCCTGTTCATGGCGTGTGTACTTTCACAGAATATACTGCATAGGCTCTAGGTTGCTCTGCCGGGAACCATCTGAGGCCGGGCCTGGGCTGCATGCACTTCCCAGGTCCAAGCTGCTCAGGTTCAGGTACTTGGGTAGTCCTCAGAGGTGCAGACTTGGTTGGGCCTGTGTTTTGTGCCCTTACTAGGTCCGAGCAGCTCAGGTGACCAGGTGTTTGGCTAGTGTGGTCACTGCGACTTACCACCTCCTCTGTCCCTGCTGCTCGGTTTTCTGGGAGTACAACTGGGCACCTTTTCAGGTGGATGTCAACCGTCCAGAATCCCAAGAAGTCTTGGTTAGCACCGAAGCCTGCTTGTAGTTTGGTAGATAATGCCTCTCTGGGGATGCGATTGCCCGCTACCAGCTCTGGCTCCCTCGCCTGCCTGTCACCAGAGGGGGATGGGCTGGCCTGCAGCCGGCTAGCTCTGCTTAGTCCTTTGTTCTATGAGAGGGCCTGGAAGTATCTTAGGTTAGGGCTTTTAGCCTTTTCGCGGGGTAGCTATCCCATAGTCTGCTTTGCTATCTCATATTAGTTCCCTCAGATTGCCCTCGAGGCATTCAGGCCCAGTCCTTACTCTAAGCAATGCAGCCCGCGCCTCCCTGCCCAGCCCCCGCTTGCTAGTGAGGGATGCGGGCGTCTGCACTGTTTCTCCGCTGGGAGTTACTGTTGGGCTCGTAATCTGTGGGTTTTAATTATTTTTTATTTTTACTCCTGGTTATGTTTCCCTCTGTGGTTCCAAGGCTCGCCACAGACTCGGCAGTGAGAGTGTTTCCTTGTGTTTGGAAACTTCTCTCTTTTTTAAGACTCCCTTCCCTGGATGGATCTTCATCCCTACCTCTTTTGTCTCTCTTTTCATCTTTTATATTTTTTTCCTACCTTCCTTCGAAGACAATGGGCTGCTTTTCTGGATGCCTGATGTCCTCTGCTGGCATTCTGAAGTTGTTTTGTGGAATTTACTCAGCGTTCAAATGTTCTTTTGATGAATTTGTGGGGGAGAAAGTGGTCTCCCCATCCTATTCCTCCACCATTTTAGGACTGCCTCCCTCGCATATTATGTTTTATAGCTAAGGTATACACTATAATGATTTGATGTATGTATATATTAGAAGGTTATATGCATTTTAAATCTGGAGACACATTGCTAAATTGCATAGTTCTTGTACCAATTTTCCTTCTGCCAGTGATGATGGGAGTGCTTGTTTCCCACATCCTCATTGGTAGTGTGTATAGTAGAGAAATAATCTCTGGAACCCATGACTATGTTAAGTAACAAGCAAAGAAGAATTAAGGTTGTTAATTAGCAGACCTTGATAGGGAGATTTTCCTGGATTATCTAGGTGGGTCTAATGTAATCACAAAGGACCTTAAAAGTAGAAGGGGGAGGCAGAAGAGTCCATCTGGGAAAAAAGGCACAAAGAGATGCAATGTTGCTGGCTTTGCAGATCCTGACTTGAGACCACCAGCCAAGGACTGTTGGCAGCTCTGGAAGCTGGAAAGAGCAAGAACATGGATTCTCTCCTGGAGTCTCCAGAAAGAAAAGCAGCCTGTTGACATCTTCATTTTAGCCCAATGAGACCCATGCTGGACTCTAACCTATGAAACTGTAAGATATTAATCTGTGTTGCTCAAGTCAACTTTGTGTAATTTGTCACAGTAGCAATAGGAAATATACATTGTGCTGTCAAATTTATAGATCTTTGCTAATCAAAAGTGATAAATATTATCTCAGCATAGTTTTAATGTACATTTCCCTGATTATGAATAAAATTGAGCTGCTTTTTATACATTTATTTCCTTTTCTGTGACTGGTGTACTTTTATGTTGATTGTTTTCATTTTATAAAAATCCAGGAGTATTTTATAAGTTGAGATCAGTTTTTTTTCTGTGATATGAATTGCAAATGATTTTCCCCAAGTTATCATTGTCTTTGACTTAGTTATGGCTTTAATTTTTGTAGCTTTTTTTCCCTACAGGATTTAATTTTTATTTAGCAGGATGTATCAATCTTCTCTGTCTTCTAGTTTTCAAATGAAAAAGACCTTTTTAAATATCAGGTTTATAAAAGAATACTTCCATATTTTCCTTTAGTATTTTAATTAATTATTTTTAATCACTTAAATCTTGGATCCATTTGGAATTCAGAAGGCAAAGCTATTACCTGAAAAGTTTGCTTTTCCTCTGCTGATTTGGGATGACTCTTATCATAATCTAAATTCCTGTATGCATTTTAATGTACTTCTTGACTTTCTATTCTGTTCCATTAGTCTATCTAAGTACCAAAACAGCACCTTTTAAATTATTGAGACTTATGTTTTAATGTCTAATAAGGGTATTTGCTCCTTTTTTCCCAGAGCTTCCTTAACTTTTCTAATTTTGTTTTTCTCCATGTGAACTTTATAATTAGCCTCTCTAAGTCAAAAAAAGAAAAGAAAAGAGAAGGAGAGAGAGAAAAGGAGAAAACTCTTCTGGTATATTTACTGATTGGGTTCTTATTAGTTGCATTTACAAATTAATGTATTTTCATTTGTTCAATAAAAATACTTTATTTGATATTTTTCTTTATTGTTTAATTTTTGTTTATGTTAGAACTGGACATGGAACAACAGAGTGGTTCCAAATAGGAAAAGGAGTACATCAAGGCTGTATACTGTCACCCTGCTTATTTAACTTATATGCAGAGTCCATCATGAGTATGCTGGGCTGGAAGAAGCACAAGCTGGAATCAGTTTGTGTTTGATTGCCAGGAGAAATATCAATAGCCTCAGATATGCAGATGACACCATCCTTATGGCAGAAAGTGAAGAGGAACTAAAAAGCCTCTTGATGAAAGTGGAAAAGGAGAGTGAAAAAGTTGGCTTAAAGCTCAACATTCAGAAAACGAAGATCATGGCATCTGGTCCCATCACTTCATGGGAAATAGATGGGGAAACAGTGGAAACAGTGTCAGACTTTATTTTTCTGGGCTCCCAAATCACTGTAGATGGTGACTGCAGCCAGGAAATTAAAAGACACTTACTCCTTGGAAGAAAAGTTATCACCACCCTAGATAGCATATTGAAAAGCAGAGACATTACTTTGCCAACAAAGGTCTGTCTAGTCAAGGCTACGATTTTTCCAGTGGTCCTGTATGGATGTGAGAGTTGGACTGTGAAGAAAGCCGAATGCCGAAGAATTGATGTGTTTGAACTGTGGTGTTGGAGAAGACTCTTGAGAGTCCCTTGGACTGCAAGGAGATCCAACCAGTCCCTTCTGAAGGAGATCAGCCCTGGGTGTTCTTTGGAAGGAATGATGCTAAAGCTGAAGTTCCAGTACTTTGGCCACCTCATGCGAAGAGTTGACTCATTGGAAAAGACTCTGATGCTGGGAGGGATTGGGGGCAGGAGGAGAAGGGGACAACAGAGGATGAGATGGCTGGATGGCATCACCGACTCAATGGACGTGAGTCTGAGTGAACTCCAGGAGTTGGTGATGGACAGGGAGGCCTGGCGTGCTGTGATTCATGGGGTCGCAAAGAGTCGGACACTACTGAGAGACTGAACTGAACCAAACTGAAACAGTTTTCACGAAGTTTATTCCAGAAACTTTATCTACTTTATTGATATTGAAAATAGACTCTTTTCTTCTATTATACTCTGGATCATTATCATCTGCGTAAATGAAAGCTGTTGATTTCTACATATTAATTCAGCACTTCTCCATGTTCTTATTGCTTCTAGTGGTTTTACAATTAGTTGTATTGTTTTTTTCAAATATACAATCATTATCATCTGGGGGTATTTTATTAAATTATATATTCATAGAAAATTATACTTTTAGTCTGGATTTTCAAATTTATTTGTGTAGAGTTGAGTGGAGTAGACTGTTATGATTATTTAAATTTCTTATTTATGTGTGATGGTTTCTCATAAAAAGCTATTTCTTTTTATGTATGCTGGTGCTTTACCGTTTCCTTAACTAAGTTAGCTGCTGGTTTATTCACTTTTAAGGCACACTTTTTGTGTTCATTTATTAGTTCTGCTTTCCAGCTCATTAATTTCTTCTTTATCAATTCTTTTTCAATTTTAATTTCATTGGAATATAATTGATTTACAATGTTGTGTGAGTTTCAGGTGGACAGCAAAGTGATTCAGTTACACATATGCATGTACAGTATTCTTTATTTTCTAGCTTCTTTTCTCATATAGGTTATCCCAGAATATTGAGTAGAGTTCCCTGGGCTATACATGTACAGTAGGTCCTTATTGATTATCTTACATACAGTAGTGCATGTATGTTCATTTCAAGCTCCTGATTTATCCTCCCCCCCCCCAAATATTTTATTAGTTCTTGACATCTACTCTCCTTTGGTTTATTATGTTTTTCCTTTCCCAACATCCTGTGTTCTTTTCCTAACTTTCCTAACTCACTGTATAACACATTTGTTTTTTAGTCTTCTCAGTTTATTTAGATACTATACTGAAAGTTATACATAAACATTAATTATCAGGTTGAATGACTTTCCTCCATTTGGATCATCTTGGAGTTCTCTTTGTCTTTGACATATTTGCCCTTTGTTGAGAATCTTTTCCTTTTTCTCCCAGGACACTGAGCACTTGCTTTTCAGGTAAGTTTTCTCTTTTTTTCCCCTGAAGTTTCTTCCTTTTACTATTAGCTGTGTGGGTTTTCTAAAGTCCTGCCTATGTCTTTGTTTCAGCCAAGGTTGGCTAATCTGTGTTCTCTTAACCTCGAGGTCTCTTTCTCTATGGAGTGCTTTACGTCCATATCATTTACTAGAAATAACTATTGCCTCAGTTTCAGACT
Organism: Ovis canadensis; assembly: GCF_042477335.2. Taxonomy (NCBI): domain Eukaryota; kingdom Metazoa; phylum Chordata; class Mammalia; order Artiodactyla; family Bovidae; genus Ovis; species Ovis canadensis. Next base: position 29,291,835 of record NC_091259.1, on the reverse strand, counting down.
TACATGTTGAGCTCTTTTTAGAAATGTCTCTCTAGGTTTTCAAAGAGTATAAGCTTAATGTTTGAAGCTAAACTCTTTATCCCACCATCTGCATCCAGTCTCTTTTATGCTGTGACTTCCGTATCTCAGAAGCATCAGCATTGTTTGAGAAGCTAAACCTTGACAACTCTGAGTTATGTATTATTTCTCCTTTTCACTTCCATCATTCAACCAGTTGTCAAATCCTGTCAGTCCTGCCTCCATTGTGATTTTCCTTTCGGGTTTCTCTCGGTATCTGTAACATGATTCCAGCCTGTGCTTTTTTTCTCCTTGACTATGGCAGTGATTTTCTATTAATTTATCCATTTCCAGCTTTCCTCTTCAGTCCAACTTCCAGGATCAGCTTCAGAGTTCTGACCATTCATTGTCCAACTTGAAATATCAGAAATTGGCCTGCAAGTGAAGGATTGGTTCCTCGTCTGGTCCTCTGCAATGAGGCTCTGATCTCCCCCTAGAATCTTGTTCAGCGAATACCCTATGTACTCGTATGCTCATTGCTTCCTAGATTTCCTGCATTTTATTATCTTCAACTTTGGCTCATAGTGCTTTTTTTCTGCTGGTAACATTTTATTATCTTATTTTTCTACTGAAATTTTGTTTATTCTTCAAATTCCGACTCATAAACAGCTTCCTCTGTGAAGACTTTCCTGCTGCCTCTGGTCTAAAGCCATTGCCCCCAACCCCATTTCATCCCTACAGACTCTATTGTGCTGGATTTTCTTCTCTGAACACATCGACTCATTTACTTGCTTTATCTTCCCATTAGATCTTGAGTTCCAATAAAACTGAGGCTGTATATCTCCTGAGGAATGTAACCTGGAATTTGTTAATATACTGCTTCTATTTTATGATTTGTATTTTTGGCCGAGAGGCATGTGAGATCTTAAGGGATTAAACCTGCACCCTCCTGCATTGTAAGGTAATGTTTCAACCACTGGACCACCAGGGAGGTGTCCCCACCACCTTTTAAATAGTAAGTGCTCAAGTATGTATTCAACATAGGAGAATACATGGTGAGGAAATAAAGCATGGTGAGGAAATAAAGCAGAAGAGCCCCTGAAGGACTATGACCAGCCAACAGCTTGTGACTTTTATTAACTATAACATGAAAGAGAAAGAAACTTTATTTTTAAGCCACTGTAATTCAAGGTCTCTTTGTTACGACAGATTAGTCTTTCAAAGCAGGTACATATAAGGGGCTCAGACAGTAAAGAATCTGCCTGCAGGGCAAGAGATTCTGGTTCGATCCCAGGGCCAGGAAGATCCCCTGGAGAAGGGAATGGCAAACCACTCCAGTATTCTTGTCTGGAGAATTCCATGAACTGAGTCTGCAGTCCATGGGATCACAAAGAGTTGGACATGACTGAGCAACTAACAGTTTCCCCCCTACCCCCACGGGGAGCATAAGTAGTTGATGCCATTAACTTCCACAGAGGAATGCTCATTCATTCACTGATTTCAGGGGGTTATAATCAACTCTGTCTGACAAATACATAGGGACCTAACGTGACCCTTCCAGAATGACTAAGCCTTTGCAGCAAGGGAGAAGAGCAGTCTGGCAGCCTGGGAGTGACCTGACATGAAGTGAGAGTCTCATGTCATGATGACTATATGAACAGGAGGTGGAAGAAGTCACACTTCACCCAAGGACAGAAGCAACACCGGAAAGTAAAAATATAGGTGAGCAAAAATAGACAAGAGAGAAAGAGTCGCGGGAGCCTGAAACTTCAGGTACTTGATGGTAGAGACTCACAGGAAGTGACGGGATAGGATGCGTTGCCAGTCCAGACCTGCCTGAAGGGCAAGAATTCTTGAGGCTCAAATAAGAGAGGTACCATCTTCTGCCTTAGTCAGGATACTGGGGGCTTACAAGGGTTGGAGTGCCTGCAGAGTAGATACAACAAAGCCTAGGGACAGAAAAGGACACCTAAAGGCTCATTCTTAGAAAATGTACCGGCATCCTGGTTCCAACAGGTTCAAGGGTCTATCACACCTGGCATGACGCTAACCTAAACTGACGTGGGACCAAGTCTGTGTAGATTGAAAAAAATGACCTGATGTTGGTTGACACTACATTTGACTGCTGCCTGAATCAACTTTTGTCTGTCCAGACCTATTCTTATTCTTTGAATGCTTGTGTCAAATGAAAAGGAAAACAAAAAACAAAAGCAAAAAAAACGCACATTGAGAGCTTAGAGTTAAGTTTTACTCGAGAACTTACTGAGGACTATAGCCCAGGAGACAGTCTTTCATATAGCTCTGAGGAGCTGCTCTGAACAGGTAGTGTGGGAGTCAGTATGTATGATTTTGTGGAGGGGTATGTGAAATCAAGCAAACATCTTGAATCTTGGTAGAGTGTTGCTGTGAGTCACAAAGAGCAGATGTCCCTGTTAATTATTTTAATACTTTTCTAGGTATGAGAATATGCAGGAAATTGGGTTTATAATATTTTCTCCTGAAAATACATAACTATCTGAAGGTCTGTTCTGCCAGTTTTTCCCCAAGGCACAGAGTGCCTGATTGCTGATCTCCACCCTGAACTCCTCTCAGGCTGTATTAAAGGTCAGTGATCACAGTGGCTAGTGACTTCATTCTTGAAAACCAGATGGCCAAGTTTGTAGTTGGAGTTTCTCCAACTCCCTAGGTTTCTAGAAGTGGGTGGGGGAGCCCAGCCTGTTGCCTGGTTTTCTGAGTTGGGCCCTACCACAGACCCTTCTTAACAACCACCCTGACTTGACTGTCCCTGACACTAGGGCATGACCATTGTTCAGAACTCTAGAAGCTATTATTACCTTCCCTTCCCCTCTTAGCTGTCCCTACTTCCTATGACTCTCCACTGTCATATACCCCAGCTAGCTAAGTTCTGCTGGGGGTATTGACCTGACCCATCAACCTCTCTCCCATGGAGGTGGCTGACACTTGTTTCAGGTGAACTGCCTTGCTCTTGCTTGATCTGGTCCCCTTTGGCTTGTCCTTAACATGTCCCTTAGCAAGGAACAAAGGATAGAGATCCACTAACAGTTTCTGAAATTGCAAGGAAGATGGGGTACAGCCTACATCAGTGCAGTCTACAGCCCTTCTCTCTATTATTCTGAGGTTTCTGCACAAGTTCAGGGGAAACATTTTGAGAAGAATCACTTCTTTCTTATTTTCTTTCCTTCCCTGCTCCTTCATTATGAGCACCTTCTCTCTTGAGTTTTCCCCATATGTTGAATAAGACCTACAGATAGATATCTAAGTGTTAGTAGTTCAGCCATGTCTGACTCTTTGGGACCCCATGGGCTGTAGTCCGCCAGGCTCCTCTGTACATGGAATTCTCCAGGTGAGAATACTGGAGTGGGTTGCCATTCCTTTCTCCAGAGGATCTTCCCGACCCAGAACCTGGTCCATGGACAGAGGAGCCTGGTGGGCTAGAGCCCGTGGGGTTGCGTAGAGTCAGACCCGACTAAGACTTTCGCTTTCACGGATACCTAAGATGGTTCCTAATCCTGCGGAGAGATTTCAGGAGGCAGAGTTTTTCAGTCTGTTGTAGAGTAAATGACTGAGGGCTGCGGTTATGTCTCCGGGATTCTAGCCCTTGTTTTGTTCCTGATATGCTGGGTAAATCCTTGAGTAGGCTGACATTAAAAAAAAATACTTCTTTTAATGATGTGTGGCTGCAAGCTACAGAGGGTACAGAAAGGCTTTGAGCATGGGCAGCTTTTGCTTTCAGTTCTCTTTTCCTACATTGAATCTTTGCTTCTGATTCTCCAAGGACATCTTCTGCGCGTATTTTCAGTTTAAGCCACTAGGTGGGGCTTTGACCCTATCAGTCACTCAACGAAACCGCTCCCTCTGACAACTGGGTGAAGAGCATAGATTTCTCAGGAACTGCAGACAGGGAAGGAATGTATTCTTTTCTTCCTGAAAACCTTGCTGCTGCTGCTGCTAAGTCACTTCAGTCGTGTCCGACTCTGTGCGACCCCATAGAGGGCAGCCCACTAGGCTCCCCCGTCCCTGGGATTCTCCAGGCAAGAACACTGGAGTGGGTTGCCATTTCCTTCTCCAATGCATGAAAGTGAAAAGTGAAAGTGAAGTCGAATGCTTTTTCCTTGGCTACATGAGGAGAGGGAGGCCATTTCCCCAACTTCACCGCTCATTCCTCTGAGTCCTCCCCCTGCCCTTTGCTGATAGTGGAGTAGGTTATGGCACCGGGAGGAGAAGCACCTTTTTAGGTGATGCTGGGGTGTGAAGGCCTTTCTTGTTCAGCAGAGGAAGCGAAGCCAAGTGGGTAAGTGCAGGCACTAGATCTGTTACGTCATATCCGAACCTGGCTCTACTCATAAACTATATAAATGTAAGCAAGTCACATAAATTTCTCCGTGCCTCAGTTTCCTTATCTATAAAATGGGAATAAGGAGGGGACTTTCCTGGCAGTCCAGAAGTTAAGACTTCACTTTTCATTGCATGGTGTGTGAATTGATCCCTGGCTGGGGAGCTAAGATACCACATGCCCTGTGGCCAATAGAACAAAAGCCCCAGAAGCAATATTGTAACAAAGTTAACAAATACTTTAAAAATGGTACACATCAAAAATTTTTTTTAAAAATTGGGATGAGAAAAGTGACCTGATTTGGGATGGTTACTTTGTGGTAATGTAGCTATGATTTATTGGCACTGTCCGGGCTAGATCAGACCAAGTGAACTTTAGATCTTGGTGGGACCAATCTGCCATCTCACTGGTGTTGGTGAGAAGATATTGGTCCGTGTCTTTTCTAGTCTTTTTTTTTTTTTTTTTTCTCAAGAAGAAACTTTGATATGTCTCCTCCTAGCACTAGAAGAGCACTACTTCTGACCAAAAGTTGATAGAAGACCATTAGCCCCTCCTGGTCTTGAACTTCTTCCAGCTGACTATCCCTTTGGAGGCAAAGCCTCCAGACCACACATCAGTGTTCCAACTCAAGGCTAGCTGCCTCCCCACCATTAGTTTGCTCTTGGCACTTTTTCCCTTTGCAACCATTGGTATCTAACTTTGCATTTTGTTTTTTTACATTTCTAAGTCCTCAGCTAGACATAAAACGTTTGAAATCAGTTTGGTTCACAAATATTAATTCTAGTAGCTCTTATGGCCAGACGCTGTGTTCAGATGCTTTGTACCTGTTGAGGTATTATTACTGGAGTGTGTATTGTCAGTCCCAGCAGCTGAGCAGTAGGAACCAGCTCCCTTCTCATGGCAAACAGTAGGAATGTAAAGTCATGAGCTCCTTGAGTGACTACCGAGAATGCAGAGCTGTGAAAGGAGAGAGTCCTCCAGATACACCAGCCGTCTTTTCTCAATATCAAGTTACAAAATGCAATTCTCATCTCCTCAGGGTTTTCAGACCATCACAGAGGGAATAACCTGTACTCTATTGATTATAACTCTCTTTACCTCTTAGGTTTTTCCTAATTATCTACACTCAATATTCTTCAGACTTCTTTTCCAAGTAGTGACTTATTGACTAACTTTAGGATTAAGTGAGGGCTAGAGGATGAGGGGAAGCTGAATCCTTTATGGGCTCGGGAGTTTCAGGCACAATCCTCTATAGGTATCAGAGAAGGCATGGGAGGTTCCTGAAGACTTGAATATCTGCTCCCTGTCCCCAAGCAGCTGACTGGTTCCCTCAGCTTTGTAATTGTCCTTTTCTTGATTGGCTCAAGATGAATGCTTTGAATAGGAGGGGATTTCTGTGCCTACATGCACACACACATACAAACACACAAACACACATACATACACACACACAAGGACAGTCTCACTCATTCCTGACAGATTTTTGCTTTGAATTCTGTGATGAAAATATTGTGTCTATTTTCTTTAAAGCTTGTACATTTTTCTGTGGAAGGCTGCTAAACTATGTGAAGGGATGTCTCTCCTAAAACCCCGGACTGGGCACTAGAGCCCACAGCTGAAAGCATCAGACAAGAGCTACCTACCATTATGGAGCGTTAATCGCTCAGTCATATCTGACTCTTTGTGACTTCAAGGACCGTAGCTCACCAGGCTTCTCTGTCCATGGAATTCTCCAGGCAAGAATACTGGAATGGGTAGCCGTTGCCTTCTCCAGGGGTTCTTCCCAACCTAGGATCAAGCATGGGCCTCCTGCATTGCAGGCAGATCCTTTACCCTCTGAGCCATCTCTGAACCCCCATTGTGGAGACAACTATTGATTCATAGAGGACCCTGAAAGCACCTGCTCCAGCTTTATTAGGACTTAATGAATAGTCTCTTCTACCACTAGGCACTTCCCCAGTGGCTCAGATGGTAAAGAATCTGCCTGCAATGCAGGAGACCTGGGTTTGATCCCTGGGTTGGGAAGATCCCCTGCAGAAGGGAATGGCAACCCCTTCCTGTATTCCAGAATGCCATGGATAGAAGAACCTGGTGGGCCTCAGTCCATGAGGTTGCAAAGATTCAGACACATGTGAGAGATTAACATGTCACACTCCCAGCTACTCCTGCCCCTGTCCCCCCTCCACTCCAAATGGATGAAAATGGGGGGAGAGAGGAGGGAGTCAGGAAAATACCAATGATGTGTGGTATTTGTATTAAGGAGTTAATGCTTCCTCATACCCTGGGAGAGGAGTGAGTTATATGCCACTGCAATGACACCCCACTCCAGTACTCTTGCCTGGAAAATCCCATGGACAGAGGAGCCTGGTGAGCTGCAGTCCATGGGGTCGCTAAGAGTCAGACACGACTGAGCGACTTCACTTTCACTTTTCACTTTCATGCATTGGAGAAGGAAATGGCAACCCACTCCAGTGTTCTTGCCTGGAGAATCCCAAGGAGAGCAGAGCCTGGTGGGTTGCCATCTATAGGGTCGCACAAAGTCGTACATGACTGAAGCGACTTAGCAGCAGCAGCAGCCCTTCCCCAACCCTAATGATAGGGAGGCTCCAAAAACATTACCTGTAGCAACTGGGGAAGGGGAAATGGGCAGCTTGACCTCCAACTGGATGACCTGCTTATCTATCTTGACAGATCCCATCTCATCTCATGTGAGCAGGGCTGGGGGATGGTAGGGCTGAGAGAGTTGTGGCCAGCGTGAGGATACCCTTATCTCTTGCAAGTCTGAAGGAAGCAGTGGAAGGCATCTGGGCTTGCATCACTTACAAGAGCTTCCCACTGAGAGGGGCCTGGCTGATGGGCTGCCATGGTGCTATGGCTCATTCCTCTAAAAGTGGAAGCTTGGAGAGTGAAGGGGGTAGAACCAGTTAGATCTCCTGAGTTAGGAAATGTGCTGGACAGGGGCCAAGGAGCCACAGCAAGAGCTCCCACAGTGAAGTGAAAGTCGCTCATTTGCGTCCAACTCTTTGCGACCCCATGGACTATACGGTCCATGGAATTCTCCAAGCCAGAATACTGGTGTGGGTAGCCTATTCCTTCTCCAGCAGATTTTCCTGACCCAGGAATCTAACCAGGGTCTCCTGCATTGCAAGCAGATTCTTTACCAACTGAGCTATCAGGGAGACCCAAGAGCTCCCACAGGGCTCTTTGAAAGCAAATGTTTGAAAAGCAACGATATGGTGTGCTGCAGTCCATGGGGTCCTAAATAGTCAGACATGACTTAGCAACTAAATCACAGCAACATGGGGGTGTATCTATAGCTATTAATGTTATCTTGAAAAGCAAAGCAACCAATGGGAAGAGGAACTACAAGGACTGGTTAAATAGGAATCCCCCTCTCTACCTCCTTTCCTGCGAACATAGTGGAGGGATAGACCGCAAATGGAACTAAAATGAAGGCAGCTTGCAGCTTCCTGTGCTCCCTTCCTCTCTGGACTCCACAGAGGTCTGGGTCAAAACTGTGCTAATGGGAGGAGAAGATGTGATATGCAAATCCAGTCTGAGTTTCAACTGGACTAAGTTTTAATAATAGAAAATAACCAGAAAAGTTTTGAAATATGCCTAGGATGTCTAAGGAATGCAAAAGTCAGATTTGATTAATCTTGTGAAGGCAATATTCAGAGAAAAGTAAAACTACATCGTGTTGTGGTATGTGTTGTGTTCATACAACACTGAGTTGAGTCATAACAATATACTCATTATAAGCACACCTTTTGAAAATGATTTGTCCCAAAAGGGACACAGACATCGCTAAAAGAAGTATTTATAGTATAAATTAGAGATGCTTGCATAGGAATGAATTCATAAAAAATTTTCCGGTATAAAACACAAGTATTTCCTAACACCAACATCTAAACCAAAAACAAGTAATAAAAAGCCACTTGGTGTTTTAACAGATTTCCATGCAGTGTGAGGTGAGTGTTGGGAATTAACATTAAGGATTATTGGCCTAAACTTGCCTTGTTAAGCTCACTTAGAGTAGACTCAAAATCCACCAAAGATTCTAAATATCATGTTAATTTGCATTTCTCTAATAATTAGAGATGCTGAGCATCTTTTCATGTGGCTGTTGGCCATCGGTATGTCTTCTTTGGAAAAAATGTCTATTCGGTCTTCTGCTCATTTTTAATTGGGCTGTTTTTGTTTCTTGATACTGAGTTGTGTGAGATGTTTATGTATTTCAGACATTAACCCATTGTTGGTCATATTGTTTACAAATATTTTCTTCTATCCAGCAGGATATCTTTCCATTTTTTCAATGGTTTCCTTTACTATGCAAAAGCTTTAAAGTTTTTAAATTAGGTCCCATTTGTTCATTTTTTCGTTTCTTTTGCCTTAGGCAACAGATATGAAAAATATCGCTATGATTTGTGTCAAAGAGTGTTCTGCATCTGTTCTCTTCTAGGAATTTTATTGTTTCAGGTCTTAGATTTAGGTTTTAATCTATTTTGAGCTCATTTTGTATATGGTATACGGAAATGTTTTAAAGTCATTATTTTACAGGTAGCTGTCCGGTTCTCCCAGAACCACTTATTAAAGAGACTATCTTTTCTCCATTGTCATCAACATTTCTCTGAGCAGGCTTATGTACTAGAACATCTTTGGCGCTTTTATAGACTCTATAGCTGTATTAACTGATTCTGTTCAAATACTCAGCAACTCGGCGCTCCAGTTCATTTTCTTAGAAGTAACGGGTCCCTACAGAGCTTTAGCAGCCACTCTCTATTCCTCATCTCCATCACTAAGTCAGTAAAAGTGCTCCTGCCTAGTGTGGGTCACCACTTTTGCCTGGACACCAGGCACGGCTTCTCTTGATCTATGCTTATTTTCCTTGTCTGTTCATTGGCCATCAATTGTAATGGTTGCCTAAGACTCCCTTCACATTATCCCTATGACTTAAGCGTAGCCTAACTTATTAAATTCTCCTGTTTGATCATGACATTTGCTCTGTCTGTTAGGCTCTGCTCTCTCTCTTGGTTAAACATTTTCAAACTGTGTCACTTCTTGTCTTTAAACCATTTTGCTTTGAAAACATACAACATGGGAAGTGAGCAAGGAGAGCAGTTTGGTGAAGAAGAAAGGATGTTGACTGAAAAGCATTTATGGCAGAGCCATACTGCTTAGGATCAAATCTGTGTGTTTTCTGACATAGTAGTACTAGCGTTAGTTGCTCAGTCGTGTCTGACTCTTTGTGACCCCACAAACTGTAACCTGCCAGGCTCCCCTCTGTCCAAGAGATTCTCCAGACAAGAACACTGGAGTGGACTGCCATGCCCTTCTCTAGAGGATCTTCCCAACCCAGGGATCGAACCTGGGTCTCCTGCATTGCAGGCAGATGCTTTACCATATTTTTCTCCCTCCCAGTGCCCAAGGACGTCCCCTTCCCAGCCCACATGGAAGCAGAGACAAAGGCAGCAAAGGAGCTGCTGGCCTAACCCAGGAGGAGAAAACTCTAATATATGCTTATGTTTATCAGTTTTTCCATCCCCAAAGATGAAGGAAGGCCAGAGCTCATGGAAAGAGAAGAGGAGGAGAAGGGACAACAGACAGGAGTGTTTGAAGTGGGCAGGGGAAGACACCCAGGCTTGGTGAGGATTTGGGAAGGAGTGAGTGGTTGGTCTTCAGCACCACCACCATTGAATGGTTGGTGAGTGATTGGTCTTCATCCCTTGTGTGACCATTGTCCCATGCTCCTAGATCCATGCAGGTCCCTGAACAGAGGGTGAGGAATGTGGGACACCTTGTGTGAGAACAGGCTATAAAATGGAAACTTTATCCTTGCTCAATGAGGAACAGTTCAGAGCCAGTCAGAATTCCCTTTGACCCAAAGGAACCGTGCACATACTCCCGCTGTTCATACTTCACAGTGAACTGAGCTGGTTTGCTAGCTTGTGGGTAAGAATGATGCATTTACTTGAATTTTAAGTTCTGCTTCTGATAGTTCTAGAGAGTCTAATTTCTCAATGGAAAGTGTTAATTTTACAGATTAAAATAAATTACAAGGTACACAATATTTTCTCTGGGTAATGTATTGTGATAGCAATTTGGATGTTCAGTTTGATCTGAATGCAACCTTGCTCTTCAGGATTGACTGTCTAATCTGGATCCTTCTGTGTACAGTGATAGCAGTAATAACCAGCGCCAGTGTTTCAAGTGGTCAACTAGTAATTTAAATGGAAACCCGGAAGTCCAAGTCTGGTTCCAAGTTATGTTCCAAATTATGTCCTAACCTCAGAGTCATGCTTGACTACCTTTTTAAAATTAGGTATACACAGATACACGTCATCAACAAATCAGCAACCAGCATTTACTGAGTCATTTTGGGGGTTAAAAATTATGTTTCTTATATGTGTGTGTGTGTGTGTATGCTTTGCAAAGAAGTAGAAGCTATGGTTATAGCATTTGAGGTGTTTATAATCTAGTGAAGTAACATATAAAGTTAGTAGATTTATATTTAGAAATTTTATGATTGAATATTTCTTGGTCCCTGAATATGTGTTTGTACATATTTATAACAAGGCATCAAAGCTGAAGTTTCAGCTGAGGCATTGAGATACAAAAGTTGTTTACCAAAATTATATGAGACAAAAAATGTGATTGTAATCATGTACTGAATAAATAGCTTGCTCAGACTGGTTTCTTTTACTTAGCAATATTCATTTATGATTTATCCATGTCTTTTGTGTCTTGATAGCTCAATTCTTTTTATCGTTGAATTGTATTTCATTATATGAATGTTCCAAAATATGTTTATATGTTCATCTATTGAAGGACATCTTGGTTACTTCCAGTTTTTGGCAATTAAAAATAAAATTGCTATAAACATTTGTGTGCAGAGTATTGTGCAGATATAAATTTTCAAGTCAGCTGGGTAAATATCCAAGAGTGTATGATAAACCTATTTTAACTTTCTGAGAAACTATGAAACTGTCTTTCTAATGTGCCTACATAAGTTTGCATTCCAATTATCAATGAATGAGAGTTATTTTTTCTTCATCCTTGTCAGAAATTAGTGTTTTGAATTTTAGCCATTTTAATAGGTATATGGTGAAATATCTTTTTTTTTTAAAGATTTTTGATTTCCTAATGGTAAACTATGCTGAGCATCTTTTCATGTGTTTATTTGTTATCCATATGTCTTCACTGGTAAGATATCTGTTCAGATATTTTGTCCATTTTTTATTTCAGTTGTTTGTTTTCTTATTGATGAATATTAAGAGGTTCTTTTTTATTGAAATAAGATTTTTTATTACATAATTGTTTCAAGATTGGAAATAGCTCTACTGGAATTCCATCACCTCCACTAGCTTTATTCGTAGTGATGCTTTCTAAGGCCCACTTTACTTCACATTCCAGGATGTCTGGCTCTAGATGAGTGATCACACCATCATGATTATCCGGGTCGTGAAGATCCTTTTTGTACAGTTCTTCTGTGTATTCTTGCCATCTCTTCTTAATATCTTCTGCTTCTGTTAGGTCCATACCATTTCTGTCCTTTATCGAGCCCATCTTTGCATGAAATGTTCCCTTGGTATCTCTAATTTTCTTGAAGAGATCTCTAGTCTTTCCCATTCTGTTCTTTTCCTCTATTTCTTTACATTGATCACTGAAGAAGGCTTTCTTATCTCTTCTTGCTATTCTTTGAAACTCTGCATTCAGATGCTTATATCTTTCCTTTTCTCCTTTGCTTTTCACCTCTCTTCTTTTCACAGCTTTTTGTAAGACTTCCCCAGACAGCCATTTTGCTTTTTTGCATTTCTTTTCCATGGGGATGGTGTTGATCCCTGTCTCCTGTACAATGTCACAAACCTCATTCCATAGTTCATCAGGCACTCTATCTATCAAATCTACGCCCAATCCCAAAGAAAGGCAATGCCAAAGAATGCTCAAAGTACCGCACAATTGCACTCATCTCACACGCTAGTAAAGTAATGCTCAAAATTCTCCAAGCCAGGCTTCAGCAATACGTGAACCATGAACTCCCTGATGTTCAAGCTGGTTTTAGAAAAGGCAGAGGAACCAGAGATCAAACTGCCAACATCTGCTGGATCATGGAAAAAGCAAGAGAGTTCCAGAGAAACATCTATTTCTGCTTTATTGACTATGCCAAAGCCTTTGACTGTGTGGATCACAATAAACTGTGGAAAATTCTGAAAGAGATAGGAATACCAGACCACCTAAGCTGCCTCTTGAGAAATCTGTATGCAAGTCAGGAAGCAGCAGTTAGAACTGGACATGGAACAACAGACTGGTTCCAAATAGGAAAAGGAGTACATCAAGGCTGTATATTGTCACCCTGCTTATTTAACTTCTATGCAGAGTACATCATGAGAAACGCTGGACTAGAAGAAACACAAGCTGGAATCAAGATTGCTGGGAGAAATATCAATAACCTCAGCTATGCAGATGACACCACCCTTATGGCAGAAAGTGAAGAGGAGCTAAAAAGCCTCTTGATGAACGTAAAAGAGGAGAGTGAAAAAGTTGGCTTAAAGCTCAACATTCAGAAAACGAAGATCATGGCATCCAGTCCCATCACTCCATGGGAAATAGATGGGGAAACAGTGGAAATAGTGTCAGACTGTATTTTTTTGGGCTCCTAAATCACTGCAGATGGTGACTGCAGCCATGAAATTGAAAAATGCTTACTCCTTGGAAGGAAAGTTATGACCAACCTAGAGAGCATATTCAAAAGCAGAGACATTACTTTGCCGACTAAGGTCCGTCTAGTCAAGGCTATGGTTTTTCCAGTAGTCATGTATCGATGTGAGAGTTGGACCATAAAGAAAGCTGAGAGCTGAAGAATTGATGCTTTTGACATGTGGTGTTGGAGAAGACTCTTGAGAGTCCCTTGAACTGCAAGGAGATCCAACCAGTCCATTCTGAAGGAGATCAACCCTGGGATTTCTTTGGAAGGAATGATGCTAAAGCTGAAACTCTAGTACTTTGGCCACCTCATGTGAAGAGTTGACTCATTGGAAAAGACTTTGATGCTGGGAGGGATTGGGGGCAGGAGGAGAAGGGGACGACAGAGGATGAGATGGCTGGATGATATCACTGACTCGATGGACATGAGTCTGAGTGAACTCCGGGAGTTGGTGATGGATAGGGAGGCCTGGCGTCCTGCGATTCATGGGGTCACAAAGAGTCGGACACAACTGAGCGACTAAACTGAACTGAACTGAAGTGTTTTACAAAGACTTTTGTCCAGTCTGTGGCTTGTTTTTTTCATTCTCTTAGCAATGTTTTTCACAGAGCAGAAGTTTTCTAATCTTAGTAAATTCTACTTGCCATCAGTTGTTTTTCCCTTCATGGATTTTGCTTTTTGTGTTGTATTTAAAAGTTCATTTTTGAACCCAATGTCACCTAGGTTTTATACTATATTTTCTTCTAGAAATTAAGTGCTTTGCATTTTACATTTAGATTTGTTCTTGAGGAGTTAATTTTTGTAAAAGGTGTAAGTTCTGTGTTTCAGTTGACTTTTTTTTTTTTTTCTTTTGCTTATGGACATCCAGGTGTTCCAGTGCCATTTTTTGAGAAGACTATTTTTTTCCCCCAATGGGTTTCCACTCCTACTTCGAGAATCAGTTGTATGTCTTTGTTTGGGTCTATTTTTGAACTCCTTGGTCTGGTCAGTTCCATTGCATGTTTCTCTTCTTTTACTACATCATGCTGTTTTGATTACTGTCATTTTTCAGAGTGCTTTTTAAAGCAAAATACATAAAATCATACCTGCCCTTAGTAAGACCTTACACTCGTAAGTAAGATTGAGTGGAGAGTAAAGGATTGATTAATGTCCTGAACCAGTGCTTAATTTTTGAAATGAGATTGTATTTTGTTACTTAAAGTAACCATGGCAATAGCTACTACCTTAAAATTAATAGAAAAGTCAGGAAACCAGCTGAATTCTTATCTAGTGCAGGGGCAAAGCTTCTTTCACAGAATAGCTTCATAGGCACTGAAGAGATGGATTGCAAGTTGTTTTAATGAAATCCCACTCAATAGACTTATTCAATATATATGTCCAATATACAGTATGTTACAACTCATATAGCATTTAAATAGCTATTTCTTGGACTTGGGATAACATGAATCAAATCATTTGCCTTTAACATTTTAGCTGTATCTAGCAAGCAAATACTTGATATGTATTATAAAATATGACAGCTAAATTATAGGAATTAATTCCATTTTCTGATACCACATTTCTGTTGTATTTTCTTTCCTTAATATCATAATATATTGATATAACCAAGATAAAAATGTATGTTTGGATAGTGTTTATGATCTGCTTTATTAAAAAATATAAACTTTAAGTTGCCTTAATAACTTATTCAGTTTTCCAAACTGTGGGTCTAGCACCACATCAATTATGCATTATGTTATATAGCACAATTATTATTTAAGGTATTTTCCATCTCTTATCTAATTTTATGTCTGAGACAAAATTTTTTTTCTTTTTAAAATTAATTTATTTACTTTAATTGAAGGCTAATTACTTTACAATATTGTAGTAGTTTTGCCATACATTGATATGAATCAGCCATGGATCTACATGTGTTCCTCATCATGGATCCTACATGTGGAACCCCTCTTCCACCTCCCTCCCCATCCCATCCCTCAGGGTCATCTCAGTGCACCAGCCCCGAGCACCCTGTCTCATGCATTGAACCTGGACTGGTGATCTATTTCACATATGATAATATACATCTTTCAATGCTAGTCTCTCAAATCATCCCACCCTCACCTTCTCCCACAGAGTCCAAAATTCTGTTCTTTATATCTGTGTCTTTTTTGTTGTCTTGTATATAGGGTCACTGTTACCATCTTTCTAAATTCCATATATATGTGTTAATATAATGTATTGGTATTTTTCTTTCTGACTTACTTCACTCTGTATAAGATGTGAAAATTCCAGTTTCATCCAACTCATTAGAACTGATTCAAATGCATTCTTTTTAATAGCAGAGTAATATTCCATTGTGTATATGTACCACAGCTTTCTAATCCATTTGTCTGCTGATGGACATCTAGGTTGCTTCCATGTCCTGGTTATTGTAAACAGTGCTGTGATGAACATTGGGGTACAGGTGCTGAGACAAAATTATAATGCACCTTTGCTATACTTAAAGCACGTGGTATTCTCGTAAGTTGCTTGTATAAACACCACTGTTGTCTATAACTGCTCTTGTCCAGTAGTAATGATTTCAAGCTGCTAAGAATTTACAAATATATTAAAGTAGCTCAGAAATTACTAACCATTTTCCTAGTAATCTGTCTGATTATTTTCCATTTATTCCATGTTTGCATTTTGAAAAAGAAAGATATTGCTGGAGTTCATCTCCTTCAAGAAGTAAACCTTTTTAGGTAAGACTGACTAGTTACATTAAGGGTAGGTTATCTTTTTCTATAAACTTTATAAGCTTTCTGGACCATTTATTTTCTATCTCAGCCACTTTGCCACTGCAGCATGACAGCCATCATAGATAACATGAATTCTGACAAAACTGTTTATAAAAAGTACCATCATTTGGCCTGTAGGCTATAGTTAGTTTATTGATCACTGAACAGGGGTCCCCATGGACTGGTAGATACCTCCTGGGGCTTCCCTGGTAGCTCAGTGGTAAAGAACAAACAAACAAACAAAAACTTGCCAATGCAGGATATGCAGGGTTGATTCCTGGTCCAGGAAGATTCCCCGGACTTCACTCCAGGGTTCTTGCCCAAGATATCCCAGAGAAGAAGGAAATAGACACACAACAAGAGCTTACACACTTACCTCATAGGAAAGACTCTAGCCTGTCAGTAACAGCATATTTATTCTTTTCAAAAATTTATAACTTTTTGTTTTTGTTTTAGTCACTAATTTGTGTCTGACTCTTGCGATCCGATGGATTGTAGCCCGCCAGTCACCTCGGTCCATGGGATTTCTCAGCAAGAATAATGAAGTGGGTTGAATAGGAAAACTGCTGCTGGAGGCTGACAACCTGAGAGTAAAGAAAGTATAGGCTAAAAACAGACACAACAATTTTAAATCCCCAGCCTTGTAGTCACGTACTGCTGGGATAAACAGTCCTTATGCACAGATTATTGCTACTGATCTTTGTGAAGAAAATTATGAAATGTGGACCCAATCAACCAGAAGCATGGTGAAAATAAAGGGGTATTGACAGCTGTGTGTTTATGAGTAGATGTTGCTCAAGTTCAGTGAGATAGACAGAAGAATAGCTTAAACAGGGAAAAGAGTAATTTTCTGGAGACACATTCACCAATTGTTTAGCTGTCCAAAGTACACAAGGAACTACTACTATTAATACATATATTTCCTGGAGACAAAGGTCCTTTGGAATTAAGACAGAATGAAATTATGAGCCTACTTACTCTTGACCCCAAGTCAATGTGAGAATCTTAATCATACTCTGTCTATTGTCTTAAAAAAAGAAAGAAAAACATCCAAATGTTCTTTCCAAAAGCGATTCCAACACAAGTTATTAATAAAACACAACACAAATTATTAATAAAAAAAGTATTGGCACTTAAAGGCATAAAATTATTTGAAACACTTCATTTCATAATGATGTTGAATAAATAAAGCATTGCTTTCCTTAAGTAAGGCCAGGTGTAGAAACAAATTACAGTTTTGTTTTGTTTTCTTTGCTAAACATTTTGGAGTTTTGTACTCACAAAAGATTGTTTCCATATAGTACAAACTGTTGTGGAGATTTGACTGTTATCTGATAATTATATCAATATTAAATACTTAAGAATAATTCATTCCTCATAAGTTAATTTCATGCAAATTTTAAGTTTAGATGTGTGATACCAAAATGATTAACTGAATAACTGCCAAACATCTTTCTTTTTTCCTATGTAGGTATCATTTATATTGATTGGAAATAGTTTGAAATTCTTAAGTTAGCTAAGATTTCCAATCTTGTTGCCAAGAAGAAATGACAGAACACTTTTTTCATTAAAAAAAAAATGTATCTGTTATTCTGGTTTCACTCTTTTTGCCTTATAACATGTTTTTAATCTCTCCTTTTTAATGTAATAAATAAAATATAGTAATACATAGAAACGAAGACCCATTTTTACCCATCCCCAGTCCCACTATCCTTTTTCTTACCCCAGATAACCTTTATCCAAATTCATGTTTTTAGTTTTTGTATATGTACTTTAATTGCTATGTACTATTTCAGTGTATCAATTAACCACAACTAATTCTCCATTTATCTGTTGATCAGTCAGTCAGTTCAGTCGCTCAGTCGCGTCCGACTCTTTCGACCCCATGAATTGCAGCATGCCAGGCCTCCCTGTCCATCACCATCTCCCGGAGCTCACTCAGACTCAGGTCCATTGAGTCCGTGATGCCATCCAGCCATCTCATTCTCTGTCATCCCCTTCTCCTCCTGCCCCCAATCCCTCCCAGCATCAGAGTCTTTTCCAATGAGTCAACTCTTCGCATGAGGTGGCCAAAATACTGGAACTTCAGCTTTAGCATCATTCCTTCCAAAGAAATCCCAGGGTTGATCTCCTTCAGAATGGACTGGTTGGATCTCCTTGCAGTCCAAGGGACTCTCAAGAGTCTTCTCCAACACCACAGCTCAAAAGCATCAATTCTTCGGCCCTCAGCCTTCTTCACAGTCCAACTCTCACATCCATACATGACCACAGGAAAAACCATAGCCTTGACTAGACGGATCTTAGTCGGCAAAGTAATGTCTCTGCTTTTGAATATGCTATCTAGGTTGGTCATAATTTTTCTTCCAAGGAGTAAGCATTTTTTAATTTCATGGCTGCAGTCACCATCTGCAGTGATTTAGGAGCCCAAAAATAATACAGTCTGACACTGTTTCTACTGTTTCCCCATCTATTTCCCATGGAGTGATGGGGCCAGATGCCATGATCTTTGTTTCCTGAATGTTGAGCTTTAAGCCAACTTTTTCACTCTCCTCTTTCACTTTCATCAAGAGGCTTTTTAGCTCCTCTTCACTTTCTGCCATAAAGGTGGTGTCATCTGCATAGCTGAGGTTATTGATATTTCTCCCAGCAATCTTGATTCCAGCTTGTGTTTCTTCTAGTCCAGCGTTTCTCATGATGTACTCTGCATAGAAGTTAAATAAGCAGGGTGACAATATACAGCCTTGACGTACTCCTTTTCCTATTTGGAACCAGTCTGCTGTTCCATGTCCAGTTCTAACTGTTGCTTCCTGACCTGCATACAGATTTCTCAAGAGGCAGCTTAGGTGGTCTGGTATTCCCATGTCTTTGAGAATTTTCCACAGTTTATTGTGATCCACACAGTCAAAGGCTTTGGCATAGTCAATAAAGCAGAAATAGATGTTTTTCTGGAACTCTTGCTTTTTCCATGATCCAGCGGATGTTGGCAATTTGATCTCTGGTTCCTCTGCCTTTTCTAAAGCGAGCTTGAACATCAGGGAGTTCACGGTTCACGTATTGCTGAAGCCTGGCTTGGAGAATTTTGAGCAGTACTTTACTAGCATGTGAGATGAGTGCAACTGTGCGGTAGTTTGAGCATTCTATGGCATTGCCTTTCTTTGGGATTGGAATGAAAACTGACCTTTTCCAGTCCTGTGGCCACTGCTGAGTTTTCCAAATTTGCTGGCATATTGAGTGCAGCACTTTCACAGCATCATCTTTGAGGGTTTGAAACAGATCAACTGGAATTCCATCACCTCCACTAGCTTTGTTTGTAGTGATGCTTTCTAAGGCCTACTTGACTTCACATTCCAAGATGTCTGGCTCTAGATTAGTGATCACATCATCATGATTATCTTGGTCATGAAGATCTTTTTTGTACAGTTCTTCAGTGTATTCTTGCCACCTCTTCTTAACATCTTCTGCTTCTGTTAGGTCCAGACCATTTCTGTCCTTTATTGAGCCCATCTTTGCACGAAATATTCCCTTGGTATCTGTAATTTTCTTGAAGAGATCTCTAGTCTTTCCCAGTCCATTCTTTTCCTCTATTTCTTTGCATTGATCACTGAAGAAGTCTTTCTTATCTCTTCTTGCTATTGTTTGGAACTCTGCATTCAGATGCTTATATCTTTCCTTTTCTCCTTTGCTTTTCGCCTCTCTTCTTTTCACAGCTATTTGTAAGGCCTCCCCAGACAGCCATTTTGCTTTCTTGCATTTCTTTTCCATGGGGATGGTCTTGATCCCTGTCTCCTGTACAATGCCACGAACCTCATTCCATAGTTCATCAGGCACTCTATCTATCAGATCTAGGCCCTTAAATCTATTTCTCACTTCCACTGTATAATCATAAGGCATTTGATTTAGGTCATACCTGAATGGTCTAGTGGTTTTCACTACTTTCTTCAATTTAAGTCTGAATTTGGCAATAATGAGTTCATGATCTGAGCCACAGTCAGCTCCTGGTCTTGTTTTTGTTGACTGTATAGAGCTTCTCCATCTTTGGCTGCAAAGAATATAATCAATCTGATTTCAGTGTTGACCATCTGGTGATGTCCATTTGTAGAGTCTTCTCTTGTGTTCTTGGAAGAGGATGTTTGCTACGACCAGTGCATTTTCTTGGCAAAACTCTACTAGTCTTTGCCCTGCTTCATTCTGCATTCCAAGTCTAAATTTGCCTGTTACTCCAGGTGTTTCTTGACTTCCTAGTTTTGCATTCCAGTCCCCTATAATGAAAAGGACATCTCGTTTGGGTGTTAGTTCTAAAAGGTCTTGTAGGTCTTCATAAAAGCGTTCAACTTCAGTTTCTTCAGTGTTACTGGTTGGGGCATAGACTTGGATAACTGTGATACTGAAAGGTTTGCCTTGGAGGTGAACAGAGATCATTCTGTCATTTTTGAAATTGCACCCAAGTACTGCATTTCGGACTCTTTTATTGACCATGATGGCTACTCCATTTCTTCTGCGGGATTCCTGCCCACAGTAGTAGGTATAATGGTCATCTGAGTTAAATTCACCCATTCCAGTCCAGTTTAGTTCGCTGATTCCTATAATGTTGTCATTCACCCTTGCCATTTCTTATTTGACCACTTCCAATTTGCCTTGATTCATGGACCTGACATTCCAGGTTCCTATGCAATATTGCTCTTTACAGCATCGGATCTTGCTTCTATAACCAGTAACATTCACAACTGGGTATTGTTTTTGCTTTGGCTCCATCCCTTCATTCTTTCTGGAGTTATTTCTCCACCGATCTCCAGTAGCATATTGGGCACTTAATGACGTGGTGAGTTTTGGTAGCCTATCATTTTGCCTTTTCATACTGTTCATGGGGCTCTCAAGGCAAGAATACTGAAGGGGCTTGCCATTCCCTTCTCCAGTGGACCACATTGTGTCAGACCTCTCCACCATGACCCGCCCG
This sequence comes from Ovis canadensis, assembly GCF_042477335.2. Lineage (NCBI taxonomy): Eukaryota > Metazoa > Chordata > Mammalia > Artiodactyla > Bovidae > Ovis > Ovis canadensis. The sequence goes on along the minus strand of NC_091259.1, from coordinate 29,271,070 downwards.
TCTTGGGTTGCCCCGCAGGCATGGCTTGGTTTCATTGAGTTAGACAAGGCTGTGGTCCTACTGTGATTAGATTGACTAGTTTTCTGTGAGTATGGTTTCAGTTTGCCTGCCCTCTGATAGCCATTTGAATTGTTTTACTGGTATGAACAATAAGGAAATCAACTTTGCAGTTTTGTTTCCTTGTACATGTGTCTAAAAGTAGTATTTTAAATCTGACTTTTATTACAAAATCTCTCTCTTCTGTGGATGCACCAATGCACATTACCAATTGTGTGTAAGAATTATCATGCATCCGCATCTTCAACAAACTCAATATTATCTGGCTTGTAATTTTAAAATTTGCCCATCTTATATTATTGACACTAATGGGTTTTGTTTTAATTTGCATTTGCCTGATTACTAGTCTCATTGAACATCTTGCATATATTTTTGCTTCCTTCATGTGTTTGTTAAAGATAATATAAGATGAAAGGGAATGACACTGAATTGAGGTGCCAAAAGTTTCCATGGCTGAGAGTGGAATTCTTCAAAAACTGGGAGACATGATTACAAGTTGAGATGTCAACAGGGAGGAGAGTGGAAGGAGTCAAGAACGTCTCAGGATCAAGGGCATGTGAATGATGGTTTGGAAGTGGCACTGGGAACCCAAAGATCCCCCAGTGGAAGAACATGGGGTTGCCTCCAGAAGGCTGAAAGGGCATGGTCCAGGAGAGAGCCAGGTTTTAATTTAGGTGATGAAAAGAAGTAGCAAATACAAGGTGAGGAGTTGCTGACTGGGAGGCCCAAGGACCCACGTGAAATATTTGTAAAGAAAGGAATAGGTCAGAATTAGGCATAGAGGGAGCAGTGTGGAGATGGGGATCATGGGTATGAGGCATGATGTGGCTGCCCCTGACATTCCTTCAGAGGAGGGTAGAAACCTGTGTAGTGGGATTGTCTTCTCTCAGTGGTAGGACAGCTCCTAGGAGAGGGGTTTGGCTTGTTGCTCTTACTCATTGTGGATCCCAAGAACCTAATGTGGTGCCTTCATCTGAGTCCACAGTTTCCTGTTCTTTAAGAGACCTAGCTAAATGTGACTGGAACCCAGAGCCAGAAGCGCTTGATAATTTCTGTTTCTAGAGCAGGGTTCTCAAAATGAATTCAGAATTTAAAAATAAAAGTTACTAAGCAGCTACCCTAAAAAGTACTTAAAAATATTTCTGCTTTAGCTATATAAATACAAGTTATTTTCTTTTCAGTTTAGCCTTTATAAAAACATGACAGGAAAATATTTTTATTATTTAAAACATGGCTTTCCACTGGGAGTGCATTTAATGCAAACACCAGTCCTGAATGAACTGTGGATTATGTGGCTTCATATACTACATATTATGTGTTTACTTTATATACAATGAACCACCATTAAAGGGATATATTTGGGGAACATTTGTTACTTGTAGTACTTTTGATGCTTATAAAAATAAAATTTTACTAAAATTTGGTGCTCATGGAAAAATATTTTCTTTTGTTATGTTGCATCAAATTTGTAAGAGCAAAGCAATTGCATCATTAAAAAAATACCAAATCATAAATCATCTAAATCAAAGTTCAGTTTAGTCTCTCAGTCATGTCTGACTCTTTGAGACCCCATGGACTGCAGCACACCAGGCTTCCCTGTCCATCACCAACTCCTGGAGTTTACCCAAACTCGTGTCCATTGAGTCGGTGATGCCATCCAACCATCTCATCCTCTGTCGTCCCCTTCTCCTCCTGCCTTCAGTCTTTCCCAGCATCAGGGTCTTTTCCAGTGAGTCAGTTCTTAACATCAGTTCTTCACATCTGAATCAATGTAGTAGTCGTAATTTCTTGAAAATTTGTGAAGACTTTTCAAATTTACCAAGAGTCAGCAGTGAGGCTAGACAGAGCAATTAAGGCTGAAACCTCCTTGGCGAGTGTTCCATGTCATGTCAGAAGGTGGGGAGCCACATCTTGCTCCTGGAGTTTGCATGTCACCAGGGGGTCTCTTGTCTTTGCCTTTTGCCCAGATTGAGATAACACATTTCTTGTAACTTTCATTTAAATATTTAAATGTGAACTTAAATACTTATTTAAATAATCAAATTTTTGGTTTAATAAAAACCTATTGTTAGAAACAAGAGAAGCAACATTCAAGAACAGTAAGTCTTACTCCAGTTTATCTTCCATTCTGCCCTTTAATTTTCCTACATTTCCAACCTGAAACTGGTTTTTCAGTTCATGATGTTTCAATGAAATGGAATTATCCATTGAAGTAAGAATGCACCTAGCTCATCCCTTCAGGTCTAGTCAGTCAATCTGTACTTAAGTTTGGACAGTGAGACAGAGACAAGTTTGCAAGCTTCTCAAAGGTTCCAACTTGCTAACATTCTTTCATTCAACAAACATCCAGTGAGTGCCTACTATGTGCCAGCACTATAGAAACTCTGGGGAGACAGAGGGAATAAAATGCTCATGAATGCCTGTCACCAAGCTTATATATTTGGCATGGTGCATAGCCGAGCAGAGAACCTGCCTCCTCTGGCAAGAGGAGGCAGATCATCTCCTAGTGCCTCCAGGTCTCTAGCCACATGTCTGACACAAACGAGGAAGAAGCACTTTCGCTTTATTTTCCCCGAGAGTGCTTGTCTTTTAAAGAATCCCTAAAAAGTCAAGCAAAGCCTGGTTGAGTTGCTGATGTCATGGGGAATTTGGCTGATGTAGCATACAGGCTTAATTGTCAGAGACAACCTCCTTCTTCTCAAAAACATGCTCCACCTTTGAAAGCTTCTCCACAGCCATTTCTCTCTGTAACCCTAGTCCCTCGATGCCCTGTCTCCAATCTCTAGTCCTTCTGTCCTGTCTCATCCAGGCACATCACTCCTTAACTATACTGCAGTGTCTCTCCCATCTGTGTGCAAAAAAAAAAGGAGATCTTTAAAAAAGGAGATCTTAGTACAGTTTCTGCCTTCTCATAACTTAATTTTACAGAATATTTAAGGCATTTGAGATGTGATCAAAAACAGTGTGTCTGAAAAAAAATATTTTCAGTAACACCATCATGAAAGTAGAAATATATTAACATAATGGATATTTTTTTTTCCTTCAAAGTGACTACATTTGGTTGGATCCATAAATTCCGATATGTTTAAAAAATTAATTATATTGTAATTGGGAATGCAATGGGCTGTAAAAATCAGAATACTAAATTGCTGTATTTTAACACATAGAACAAAGGATGATGTGAAGAACGACAATCAGGTGGTATAAAGAATGTCATGGATTGTGGTAAAGGTGACATAAGTGTGACTTCTAGTCATGGGGAAAGACCCTGCAGATGTTTGGAGTCCTGTGTTTGGCCTTGAAGGAAGGATGAGTTCTGGATAGGGAGGAAGGTAGGACAAAGTGGTTGGGGTGTGTTGCAACCCTGAGTGGTATGTCCACTGGCTGGTCTGTCCCACTCCATTTTGGTGAGAGGAAGAGTGATCCCTTCACTCAGTCATTCCTAACCAAGGTGGATAGGGACTGGATCTACTTTGGGGTGTGGGAAGATGGGTTCTTGTAGAACTGAAGCCCTCCAGGTTTTCTACCTGGAGGTTGGGAGGTTGCCAGTTTCTGTAATCCAGGAAGTAGGGTTTTAATATCTGTGTGGAGTCAGACAATGGGTCTTTGGTCTAAAGTTAGAATGGAGAGTGAGCTGGACCCAAGGCTCCTGCATAGAGATGAGATAGTCAAAGGTTCATACCAACAATAAAAGTATAAATTAAGAAAACAATTAATTGATATAGAGAGGCAACCAAGAAACCTGTCTGTCATGGATGGAGAAAAGTTCCTAAGAAGTGTTAAGGACAAGCTTGTGCATTATGTTTGCTTGGGGTTTGAATTTATGCTACCTGCTAAAAAATTAACATAAAATTTGTTTTGAACCAATAATACCCTGGCAAGAGGGAGTGTAAAAGGACTCTGGAGGGGCAAATCCTTAGTTTGCATGCATTTACCATCAATAGGAGCCTACTAAAGATGAACTCACAATCTGTATTTGCCTAGCAGCATGTTCAATTCAATGTTTCTTGTGGTCTTGGAATTTTGACAGGAGCCCCAAAGGCTGAGAACAACACATGCTAGATCGCTTACAAAGAACAAGTGAAACTTGTTGACTTTCTTTTGACCTGCCTTCAACATAGGTAAGGATAGGCTTACATTTTGTTTAAGAGGAATTTCAGAGTGAGAATTTCTTCAGAGAGAGAGAGAGAGAGAGCGCTGTAGTTGAACTAGGTGTTCTCTCACACTCTCCCAGTCAAATGTGGGTGGAATGAGGTGTCAAATATATACAAATAGGTCATGCTTAGATTAATGATGAATATGACGAGTGTGTCATGGACAAAGGATAACAATTGACCCAGTTCTGTGAACCTGGGGTCCAAAGGTTTGGTGGGAAGTAGTGGTAACATGGCATTGGTGCCTTCAGGTGATAATAGAAAGAGGAATGTTTTTTTGCTCTCCTAAAATGCCCAGGGTGCTCTTCAGAGATTCCCCTCTTCTGAGAATCTACATCTACACATTTCCAGTATGGGCAATTCTTCAATAGGGGCCACTCTGGAAACCCCCAATCCTTGGCTTCTTGGTTCTGCATTCAAAATATTCCTGCTGTAATTATCCCATCCCTCTAAGTGAACCCTTTCCTCAGTCTCCCATCCAACAGGTACATATCTGGCTCACAAGAAATATTCATTTTTACCCCCATTCAATGGAAATGTGGCTTCTTCCCATGGTGGTCTTCTAGCCTTACTTCCTCAGGGCATCTGGCCAGCCTCTTGCTGTTATACATTTCCCAGCATAAATGAAGGAAAAAAGAACAGTTTCTACATCTCCTAAATCCCACAGATACAAAAAATACTGAGTGATTATCCTGTCAAAAATTATCTTTTTAATCTAATAAGAACCCATGAAATAACTACCCCAAACAAAGCCAAGATCTTGGTAATAGTCTAAACCTAATGGTATGCGTCTCCCATCTCATTCCCCTGCCTCCCTCAACTCTAAGTAGTCATCATTTTGAATCCTGTGTTCAAAATTCCTTGGTTTCATTCTTCCATAAAATTGTTTTTTGAGGTATAATAAACATACTTAAAATTGTACAGATCTTAATACTACCACTCAATAAAATAATTAAAAACATTAATGCATTCAGTTGTGTTTGACTCTTCATGACCCCATGGACTGTAGCCTGCCAGGCTCCTCTGTCCATGGAATTTTACAGGAAAGAATACTGGAGTGTGTTACAAAAACATAAATGTGATAGACAAAATTCTGGCAAAACTTATTAAGAAAAAAATAGGAGGTAAGACAAACAGGTAATAATAAGAATAAAAGGGAACAACACTAGAGATCCAGTGAATATATAACAAAACAAACATCTGTGAACAATTTTATGCCAATAAATTTTAAATATAAAATATAAATTTTTCTGGAAAAATATAATTTAATAAAGCTGACTTAAGAAAAAAGAGAAAACATGACTAGATAAATTATTACTAAAAGAATTAAATCAGTAGTTAAAACCATAACACCTACCTTTCCCAAACAGACAAACAACAAACAAAAATCCATGAGACTCAGATAACTGCTGGAAAAATTGAGACATATACATTTCCTATGACTCTGTGTTTTGATTTTGGAAATCATCTTGCTTTGTGGATGAACTTGATCCACAGCCATATGAACTTAGATGTGGTATTTAAAAAATTTTCAATCCTTCAAAGAAAAAATCACAGGATTTAAAGAGATGTAGATGAATTTTTGGCATTTTAAGAATTTCATAAATAAGTAATTAGCCACAGTTTTAGTAAAAATAATTACTTTGAAGAAACATTTTTCTTGGTTTAAAAACATCAAGTGTTCTAGACAAATGTGTCCTTTTATAGCTAACTTTGCTAATCAATTCATACCACTGGCTTCAGAAGCAAAATATTTTCAAACTATGTAGGAATTACTGGAAATCCATCTTTTAGGTTAATTGTGTCATAGTAGCCCTTTCCTGGGCAGTTACAATGTTTTGAGAGACGTAATTCAGCCCAACTATGGCTAGATCTACATTTTCATGAGCCCTGCTATGATAGTACTCTACTGAGTCTTCTTCAGAATTTTTGTTGTTGTTGTTCAGCTGCTAAGTTGAGTCTAGTTCTTTGTAACCCCATGGTCTGAAGCATGCCAGCCTCATCTGTCGTCCACTATCTCCTGGAGTTTGCTCATTTCATGTCCATTGAGTTGCTGATGCCATCTAACCATCTTATCCTCTGCTACCCCCTTCTCCTTTTGTCTTCAATCTTTCCCAGCATCAGAGTCTTCTCTAATGAATCAGCTCTTCACATCAAGTGGCTAAAGTATTGGAGTTTTGACTTCAGGATCAGTCCTTCTGTTGCAGAAACCAGTACTCAAGACACCTAGCACCATACTCGGAGAGTCGGAGAACTCAGGTTTATTATACCATGGGGCCTAGAGGAGTTAACACTCCAAGCTCTGAGCCCCAAACAAAGGGATTACAGAGTTTTTATAGGCAGACTGTAGTGGGTAACACTAGCTGTTAATAGGCTGGTTTAAACTAAGAGGTTTCACGCACGCGGGAACAGTGGTCAAGATGGGGAGGGGGATGCCTGGCCTGGACAGGCATGATTAAGCAGGGGCTGGGTGACTGCAAAGAGCAGGACAAGGGCGAGTGAGATAAACTCCAGTTCCTAGTATTGCAAGTCTCCACTTTCTGAAACTACGTGACCTATATGATCCAGATTTTGCCAGGGGCAAGGTGAGTTACAGAGGCAGACGGAGGTAATATTTTAACTTTACCCCTGCATTCCCCGCCTCTTGATGCTTCCATCACTTGTAGAAAGCATCATCCCATGTTTTGGTAGGACATTCAGAGCTCCCCATCATTTAGGGGGCTATATTGAGCTATTACCATTTGTAACTTTATGGATTCAATCTGAGAGGTTCTGAACTAGGTAACTGCATTGAGAATACAAGGGCCAAACAAGAGCACCACGAAGAACATGAAGAGAAGAACTGTTAAACGGAGAAGCCACGATGCCCAGCTCCGGATATTGTTCCAGTCACCCCAGGAATTTGCTAGTTCCTCTCTCCTTTTTATGATCTGTTCCCTTAGCTGTTGGGTCATGTCCCTGACTATTCCTGACTGGTTTACATAAAAGCAGCATTCTCCCTTCGAGAAGAGGCAGAGTCCTCCCTTTTCAGCTGTCAGTAGGTCTGGCCCTCTCCTATTCTGTAAAACCACCTCAGCCAGGAAGTCTAGTTGGTCCTGTAGGGCCACTAAATATTTGATTACCCTCTCAACGTCGTCTGTGAAGCCTTTGGGTAGTGTATGGTAAAAGGTGGCTGATGAAGCAATTTCTCCTATTTGCATACCTATCTCAGCCATGATTCTTAGACCAACTAGTAGGGGTATAAACTGGATGGCTTTTTTGACTGTGTATGTGCTGCCAGAGTTATGGTCAAAGTCTGGTTGTTAGGGACAATATTCATCTGGGGAGTGAGGAAAACTAAGGTGCAGATACCCATCCAATTGACTGGTAGACATAAGTAAGCATCTGTCCCACAAACAAAGAAAAGGCCTTGATGGGGGTGGCACTATATTGTGTTTGTGGGAGATTGAGTGGGCCACTCACCTTTTATAGTTTGAGTACATAGGTCCCTGGCTAGACTGCCTACAGGTTGAGTTCAACCATCATTTGTAAAGCATTCTGGTGCCTTTTGAGTTAACTCAATTGCTCTTAAGACTGACCCATGTAAGGGTGGCTCTGTAGGAGTTCCCATGGTTGTTGCATTATTTAATGGTGCTGGTGTACCTGAGTACTGTGGAGCTCCTAAGGATAAGCAAAGCCAGTAATCCCTGGCCAGCTGGGGGTTGGTGTGATCAAGAAGGTGAAGAGTTGCACTGAGAACCTGATACAGACGGGGGTCTAAGGGGAGTTAGCTCTGTAGCCTGGGTCTTACTGCCAACAGGCAGAGCCTAATTTTTTAGAGCAAAGTTGGTCCATGATTTTGTCTCTCTGCATTATTGTCCCTGTCCAGTAGGTCTGTCCATTTATTTGACAGATAGACACCTGTTCTGTGTTGTAACATCTGCGTGGCATTTGGGGGTAGATAGAGGCACAGGGGGCATGATGGCAATGCTATGGTGTCAGGATACTGCCCAGGTTTTGGATCTTCTGGTGGGGGAAAGGTAGTGGCAGCTGGGGGGCATAACTGGAAAACATTTTTGGCACCCTGGATATATGTCACATGGTTATGAAGGCAGTAGGTCATTGGTCTATAGGGTTGGCTATCTATACATTGTTCTAGCTGATGGCTGAGTAAGCGATTTTCCCAGGGTTGACTGTAATGTCAACACGTGCATGATGGATAAGGAATGACACCATCTGTTACAGCAAGGGACACCAGAAGGCTGCGAAGCAGCCTGCACATAACAGATAACTAAACACTAGCAAAAGGTTTTCTCCCCATCTTTGGGTTGTCATAGCTATAGCAACTGAGCCTATCGTGAAGGGGGTCAGTTATACTGTGGGGCAGTTTAGTTAATAGAATTGATCATAAAGGCTTCTAATAAGAATGAGGCTTCCCACTACAGTGAGATAACAGACAGCTAATCACAGCTTTTGACCCAAATCCCAGTCCTGGGGTGTGACTGAAGCTAGTCCTATAGCAAAGAGCACAGCAATAATACCAATCAGGGGTAAAGTCCAGGGTTGACAATGAAAATCCATTGATATTTTGATAGCCGGATCCTCAAGCTTCCACCATGCAGTGACTAGCCAGCTGCCAGAGTATGGCTGGAGCAAGGAGGTAGAATCCTCAGACTTCTGTGGTGCATTGACTAGTCAGCTCCCAGAGCAACTAGAGCAGGGCTCAGCATCCTTCATGGGTGAGGTTCGTTGTTTTTGGAGGGGATTTTATGGATCATGAACTGTTTTCCAGGGGTCCTCATCACAGGAAGCCGCTGCCTTCTTGACTCTGGTGTGGCAGATCCAAGGGATGACGCCTGTAACTTTAACATCAGTAGGGGTTGCCAGGACAACCGTGTGAGGACCTGCCCAAACTGGTTGAAGTGCTTCCTTTTTCCAGTCCTTAACCCAAACTTCATCTCCTGGCTGATCGGGATGAACCCAGCTGCCCAAAGGAATGGGTTTCTCAGGTGATATGGTGGAAGACTTTTCTCAGGGCCTGGAGGTGTTGGGACATCTCCAGGTCAGTTATTGCTTGGGGGTTTCCTTTGAGTTTTCCTATCACTGGGGGTGTTCTCCCATAAAAGATCTCAAAGGGAGAATAGCCTGAGGATCTTGGGGTACACAGGGCTCAGAGTAAGACTAGGGGTAACATGTCAACCCAAGATAACTGGGTCTTTTGACAGAGTTTACCTAATGTAGTCTTGAGGGTCCAATTCATGCATTCAACTTTCCCTGAGCTCTATGGCCTGTAAGCAGTATGAAGCTCCCATTTGATTCCCAGTGTTCTACATAAAGTTTGGATTATCTCAGACACAAAAGCTGACTCATTGTCAGACCCTCTGGAGAGAGGCAGCCTGTATCTCTGGATTATGTCTCTTAGTAAGGCCCTGGCCGCTTCTCGGGGGGTGGGCGGCGGGTAGGCTTCAGCCCATCCCAAGTAGGTGCAGACTACCACAAGTAAATACTTATAACCCCTACAGGGCTTGACTTTAGTAAAGTCTACTTCTGTATCTTCAAAGGGCAGTGTCCCAACTGTCTGCACCCCTGGGTTGGGTCTTGGTCCTTGGCTGGCGTTGTTTTGTGCACAAGTCACACATCTAGCCCTATCTGGGCACACAGGGTTGGGAGTTTAGGAATGAAATAGTAGTGGCTCAATAAACTCTCCAGTGCAGTTTTTCCTACATGAGTTGTCTCATGATGTTGTTTTACCAGCTGGATTGCTATATTGTTGGGGACAAAGAGTCTTTGGTCTGGGGACTTCCGCCAGCCCTCTTTTTCTTTGATTCCTTCCTCATTTAGAGCCCATTGATCTTTCTTGGTGTATCTCAGGGATGGAGGCAATTCTGGTGCCAAGACAACCTTAAAGATTGACTCGGGGCCCACTGTGGGGCTTGGTTGTGTCGCTGCCTTCTTGGCTACCTGGTCAGCTAATAGATTTCCTTTGCTGATTGGATCAGTTCCTTGCTGATGGCCTTTACAGTGGATGACTGCCACTTGGGAACGCTTCCAGACTGCTTCTAACAGCTGAAGGATTTCTTTTTTGTTTTTGATCTCCTTTCCCCCTGCTGTCAATAGTCCCCTTTCTTTATAAATGGCTCCATGTACATGTAGAGTAGTTAAGACATACCTTGAATTAGTATAGATGTTGACTTGTTTCCCTCTGGGGTGCCTTAGCACCTGGGCGACTGCCACAGCTCAACCCGTTGTGCTGACCACCCTTGCAGCAAGGCCTCAGCCTTCACTATTTCCTCCGTTGTTATTATGGCATAGCCTGCTTTACGCTGTCCATCTTGGATGAAGCTGCTTCCATCAGTCAAGAGTTCCAGTTCTGGATTCTGGCGGGGAATAGCCGTCAGGTCTGGCCTGCTCGAGTAAATTTCCTCTATGACCTCTTCACAGTTATGATCGGGGGTTCCTGCTTCAGTAGGTAAGAAGGTGGCGGGGTTCAGCATCCTCATAGTCTCAAGTTGGACCCATGGGTTTTCGCAAGGCAGTCCTTGATAGTGACTCATCCTGGAGCTGGTCAGCCACTTATGCCCCTGGCTGTTCATCAGGGCAGTAACAGCATGGGGAACCTTTGCATTTATATTTTGTCCTAGAGTAAGCTTATCTACTTCTCTGACCAAAACCACAGTGGCAGCTAAGGCCCGGAGGCATGGTGGCCATCCCGTGGCCACTGGATCCAGTCGTTTGGACAGATATGCGACTGGGTGCTGCCACGGCCCAGTTGTTTGTGTGAGCACCCCCAGTGCAGTGTGATTTTTCTCATGTACAAAGAGGTTGAAGTCCCGTGTTACATCTGGCAGCCCTAATGCTGGAGCGCTGGTCAAGAGTCTCTGTCTCCTTGAAGGCCTTTTCCCGTTCAGGTCCCCACTCTGGGGGTCCTTATCAGACCCTGCTCTGGCTTTAAACAAAGGCTTAGCAATATCAGAGAAACTTGGTATACAGGTCCAACAGAATCGGCAGCCCCAAGGAACTCACGGACTTCTTTCTTGGTGTTCGGCTGAGGTTTTGAACAAATGGCTTGCTTCCTGTCATGCCCGAGCACCCAATGCCGTTTTGAGATGACAAACCCCAGGTACTTGACCTCCTGTCTGCAGATCTGAGCCTTTTTACAAGACACCTTGTACCCTGTGGTGGAGAGCAGAGCCAACAGGGCTTTGGTGCCTCTCCAGCTGTCCCCGTGGGCAGGACTGGCTAGCAACAGGTCATCCGTGTACTGGAATAGGGTGCAGTTTAAAGTTTCTCTGGGAAAGGCAGCAAGGTCCACAGCCAGGGCTTCACCAAACAGGGTAGATGAGTTTTTGAAGCCTTGTGGCAGTCGAGTCCAAGTCAGTTGTGTCTTTCTCCTGGTGTCTGGGTCTTCCCATTCAAAAGCAAACAAGCGCTGGCTGGATGGTGACGGCTGGAGGCAGAAAAATGCATCTTTCAAATTGAGGCAGGTGAACCAGCTTGCCTGAGTGGATAAGAGACTCAGGAGAGTGTAGGGATTTGGGACCACTGGATGGATGGTGATCACTGCACTGTTGACGGCACGGAGGTCCTGGACAGGGTGGTAGTTGTTCCCTCCAGACTTTTTGACTGGCAAGAGTGGAATGTTCCAGGGAGACTGACCTTCGATTAGGATCTCTGCATCTCATAGGTGCTGAATATGGTCCTGAATTCCCAGGTGTGCCTTCCGTTGCACTGGATATTGTTGCTGTCTAACAGGAATGGCTCCTGGCCTCAGGTCCGCTACAATGGAAGCATGGGTTTTGGCCACACCTGGGGGTCTCTCCTCTGCCCAGACATCAGGGAATTCTTTTAGCAGGCTGGGGGGATTTATTTGTTCCCTCCCTGAGGAATAGAGACACCATTCATCTTCCCTGGGCACAGTCACAGCCATCATCAGAGCCAATTGGCTCCACAAGGTGAGGCACGCAGGCTTTCCGGGGGCAAAGGTGATTTATGCCCCCGGTTTTGTCAATAAGTCTCTACCTAGCAGGGGAATGGGGGCATTCTGGTAAGTACAGAAATTCTTGAGTCACCAGGTGGCCCCCTAGCTGACATGAACGGGCCTTGCAGAATGAACAGGCTGCCATGTCCCCTGGGGCCCCAACAATAGTTGCTGTTCAGCCTGTGAAGGGAGCCGCAGGTGTGGTTACCACGGAGGGTTCAGCTCTAGTACCCACCATAAAAGTCATTGATTGGCTACTTTCATCGTGACCGTGGGCTCCTAGGGACCCAGTATCGGGAAGCCTGGTCTTCTCTAATCTGATTCTGTTCCGGCCAGGCTGATAAGGTTTTGGACAGCTGGCTCAGGCTGCTACTTTTCTCTGTTGGGTAGATTGAACTTCTTTGACCCTCCAGATGTCCATCTGAGATGGGGGCACTCATTCCTCCAGTGACCAATCTCTTTGCGATGGGTGCACTGGTCATAGCGTAGTGATGATCTCTTCTTAGTTTCCCCTTTCCACGAGGGAATGGTCTGTCTCACTGGATCTGAGCTCCTTAATGCTGCTGCCAGCAGGGCTGCTTTCTGTTTCATTTTTTAATCTGCTTCTCGTTGGGCTTCAAGGTCTTGGTTTACAAAGACTTTATTTGCTACCTCCAGAAGCTGTGTGGCATTCATCCTAGTGAAACTTTCTAGCTTTTGGAGCTTTTGTTGGGTGTCTGCACAGGATTAAACCTCAAAGGCAGTGTTAATCATCCTTTGATTCTCCGCTCTCTCGGGGTCAGCTGGGGTGTATGTCCAGAATACTTCACACAGTCTTTCATAAAAATCGGTGGGCGGGGGGGGGGTCTCATATGCTTTTTGGATTTTCGTTGTAATTTTGGACATACTGGTGGGCTTTTTGGCTCCCGCTTGAAGTCCATGTAGAAGGGCATCATGGTATCGACCCAGAATTTCTTGTCCTTGTCTGGTATTGAAATCCCAATTAGGTCTCGTCTCCGGCATCACTTCTCATGCCCATCCTTCTGCATCTAAGACCTCTGTGGGAGCTTGTCCTCAGAGCTATTTTGGGATTCTGTCCAGATGCATCGCCTTTCCTCAGTGGTGAAGAGAGACATACGGAGCTGGCGACAGTTGTCCCATGTAGGCTGATGGGTGTAGAAAATGGACTCTAGGAGGTCAGTCATAGCCTATGGCTTATTAGAATAAGCTGGGTTATGGTGTTTCTAGTTTAGGAGATCAGTAGTGCTGAAGGGCTGGTAATAGAGGATGGAGCGACCAGGCTGGACTTTGTCGAGGAACTTGAGTTTCTTGCAGTGCTATCTGATGGGCCGCAGCCAGCTTGTTAGATTGTTTAACTGAGCAGAGTCGCCTTCCTACTGGCTCAGGGCTGGAGTCTTGCTCATCAGGTGGTGCGGGGGACACAGAGGGAGGTGGGCTGTCTGGCAATGGTCTGGCGCTGGTTGTGGCTGGGCTTGTGGAGTCAGGGGAACATATGGCGGGGGCAGTGGTAGGTCTTCCACTGGATCTCCCTGGAATATAGAGTTTGTTTGTTTGTTTTTTCCTTCTTTCTTTTTTTCTGAGTGGTTGGGCCACAGATACCCTACTCTGTCCCTGCCCATTCATGCAAAATCTTGCCTATGGGGGCAGTGTCTGTGCTATTAGAAGCCAGGAGTCTACGTATGGAAACAGATCTGGATGTCCTGGAGTCCCAGTGACGACCTGGTGCACTGCTTGAACAGTGGGCAAGTCGAGCGTGCCCTCTGGTGGCCATCCAATGTCAAAGGCTGGCCAATCGAGCGCGCATAAATTACAAAGCTTCCTGAGGGTCATCTTGACTGTAACCTACAAAACCCTTCTTAAAGTTCTTTGTCATGCAATCTAAAACTGTTGGCTTAGAGCAACTTCCCCCCATGTTGACAAATGTAATCTACCTGGCAGGGTTTTGAGGAAAACCTAATCTCTGAGATGTCAGCTCAAGGAGTCAGTTGACAGAAAACCGATAACCCAATAATTTCTCCCTCCCTGTGTATCCCGCCCTGAGTCGGTGACACAAAGACAAACAAGGGTGGGTGTCCCCTCAAAAGAGGAGACCATTCAGGTGGCTGCTTGGCCACATCTCCAGAGGGAACTTAGGTGCCTCTTAGAATTGGCGGATCAGTATAAACCCCTGATCCGGATCTGTCTCGCAGGGAGGGACTGGGTCCCCCAGAGGCAGACACCACCTTGAGCAGTATGAGGTCACCATGGAACTGCAAGTTAGGGCCCTCTTGGACTCCATAGCCACAAAGGCCGTGAAGGCACTCAACTGAGCCTGAAGCGCAAGTGAATCAGGCCGCACACTCATTAACATTCATTTTTCATCCGCCTGGCCAGTCTCCAAGAGAGATTTAAGATGCCTTTTAGCATTGGCAGGTTGGTATAAACCCCTGACTTGGACCAGCCTCACAGGGAGGGATCAAATTCCCCAGAGACTGGCACCGCCTTTCAGCCTTATGCGGTTGTCACGGAACTGCAGGTTTTGGACCCTCTCATGCTTCTAGTCAAGGACTGTGGAGTTCACTTTCACTTCCTTCAGTCAGCAATCATGCATACACAGTCACTCAGAGGTTATCACAATACCTCCCTTTCCCAAGTCCCCAGGTCTCCCTATCTGATGCTCCCTTCCTGGGAGCCCAAGGAGGTGATCAATCTCCTCTTCTACCCATTGGAATAGGTTCCTGCCTAGGGACCGGCCCCGGGGCCTTACCTTATCCTGTGGCATTCCTGGTGAGTTGGTCTGTCCCTCAAATGAGTCAGCTGGGGCTCAGCTGTCTGGAGAGTCAGAACACCAGTCGGAAAGAGAACCGAGAATACCATCAGGTGGTGCGCCTCCTCATTCGTCTCGGGGCTCCTCCGCTCTGACCCGGCTGAGCCACCAGTCCGGAGGCTCAAGGGGGCAGCATGGTTGGAATCTCGCTGGGGCCTCCAGAAATGTTGCAGAAACCAGCACTCGAGAAACCAAGCACCACACTGGGAGAGTTGGAGAACTCAGGTTCATTATGCCGGTGGGCCCAGAGGAGTTAACACTCCAAGCTCTGAGCCCCGAACAAAGGGATTACAGAGTGTTTATAGGCAGACTGTAGTGGGCAACACTAGCTGTTAATAGGCTGGATTAAACTAAGGGGTTTTGCACATGCGGAAACAGTGGTCAGGATGGGGAGGGGAATGCCTGACCTGGACAGGCGTGATTAAGCAGGTTTGCAGGGGCTGGGTTTCAAAGAGCAGGACAAAGGTGAGTGAGATAAACTCCAGTTCCTAGTATTGCAAGTCCCCACTTTCTGAGACTATGTGACCTACGTGATCCAGACTTTGCTAGGGGCAAAGTGAGTTACAGAGGTAGAAGGAGGTAAATTTTAACTTTTCCTCTTCACTTGCAATGAATATTCAGGATTGATTTCCTTTATGATTGACTGGTTTGATCTCCATGTTGTCCAAGGGACTCTCAAGAGTCTTCTCCAACACCACAATTCAAAAGCATCAATTCTTTGGTACAGATTTTGCCTAATTATTCTATTTCTGTCTTTGTCATTTTTTCACTAACCCCACAACTCAAGTGATATTTCCCTGATAAATTAGTGGTTATGGATAGTTAACTTGGTTTATGGGTCATTGCTTTCACAAAAATATTTATTTTTATTTTTTACAAAAATATTTTTTTTAACCCCTTGCCTGAGTTAACATGCAGAGTTTTGTGTGAGTTTCCTCCTCTGGCTAAGACAGAGTTGATATTATAATTCTTCACTCAGTGAGTTATTCAGGCATCTATATATTTATTCATTCATCAATGATTTATTTTTCATTGTCTGTATAGCAGGCATTCTTAGGTGCTGGGGACACAGAGATGAAGAAAGTTTGGACCCTTTCCTTGAATAATTCACAGTGTAGAGGGGGATGAATATGTGCTCATAGATTTATGATGGTGGAATAGGATAAATGCTCTCAGAGAGCAGGGAGGACAGATGGCGGAGGAGTAGGTGGACGTGGAATACATCTCTCTCCACAGATACGTCTGGAATCCACCTTCAGACACAGAAGTGCATGCAGAACACCAGCTGAGAATGGACAGGAGTATCTGACCACCAGAAAAGAATATATAGAACCACACAAAACTTGGTAGGACAAAGGAACTTGGGGGAAGAACACTGTTAGTAGGACTGGACCTGCGCTTGGTGAGTGGGGGAACTGAAGTAGGGGTCTGACCCCCACATAGGGGCAATTGTCTGGGTCAGAGGAGAAACATTTAAGGCTGAGAGTGAGGCAGCTGATCTGTGGCAGCTTAAATGGAATGAGAATCAGACAGTCCTTACTGCAGCAATACGTGCCCTGGACAGGGACGCAGGTCCCCTTGGCACAGCAGCTGGACCTGGAGCGTAGGGATTGTGGAATTGTTCCTGGGCGAGGGCTGCTACTGACTGCAGAGAGGCAGCCAGAGGAGACATGAGGGAGGAGACTGTGGTGAGAAATGCCTCTGGAGGAAAGCCGGGCAGACATGAAAGCAAGGCAATACTGCTGGGTCAGGAGCCATCCCCGGAGCCTCTCTCTCCCTATACACCAGCAGCGGCAGCTGAAAAATAGAGAGGCTGGCCCATCAAGCACGTGAAGCTCAAAACAACAGAGTAGGACCTCATGCAGGGTGCCCCTTTAAATGCTTGGTGTGCTCATCTACAGAGTAGGACCCCAACCAGAGGTCCCCTCTGTGAGCCTGATGTGCTGAACAAAAAAAAAAGGACCCTAAGAAAGATAGCCCTCTAAGTGCCTGAACTGGCAGAACTACAGAGAAAGACTAGCTAGAGGCCTTCTGATTGCCAGCTACCAGAGGCTCAAAAATAGACTGTGATAGGGCCATAATTCCTGCAGCTGAGGTAGTTTGTGTCCCTGCACACTAGGCAGAAACTGTGTCTATGGAATATAAAAAGAACATTGAGAGCTCCCATAAAAGAAAACATACTACTTCCGATATCTGTTGATATTGGAGGCAAGAATACACAGGCATAGGACCAGATTAGAGTCTGAGCTGTCCCCACAGCAGGTCCAGAGACCAGAGCAGTGTTAGAGTGCATCCTAGGGAGGTGAGGTGGACTATAACTCCCAGCGAGGGAAAAGATACTGACAGCAGAAACTCAAGAAAGACATTTATTTTTCTTATATTTTGACTTGTCCTGCAGTTTCTTTGGGGTTTTCTTTTCTTTCTTTTCCCCCATTCTGTTGTAGTTGTCAATTTTATTAGCACTATGAACTTTAATTCAGCTTTTGAGTTTTTTTCCAATCTCACTTTTCATTGCTGTTATAAATTTTTGCCTCTATGTAGGCCTTTTGCATTTCTGGGGAGTTTTCCTATTTTTTTCCTTCTCTTTTTTCTTTTTAATTAAAAAATTTTAAACCTATTATTATTTTTTTCTACATTTATTCCTTTGTTTGCTTTCCTACTGTTCTTTTCCCCTTGTTTATCGTTTGAGCTACAAGGAAGACCCTGCAGTTAATCTTCAATATATGTAAACCTTTATATACCTCTATTTAACTTTCTATTTGCATTCTTTCTTTTTCTTTATTTCTTTCTTTTTCTCACCATATTTGTTAGTTTTGTTTTCATTATTTTATTCCCAATTGGCACCTTGCTTTAGTTATGTTTTCCAGTTTGTGCTTTAGTTAGTTTTGTTCTTAACTGGTGGATATCATTTTTGGTTTCCTTTGTTTGCTGGGTCAGTCTATTGCACTTTGTTTTTGTTGGACTGTTTTGACTTTGCTTTTGGGTATATTCCATTATTTTAATTATTATTCTATTGATTTTGTAACTGCCATTTGTCTGGAGTTCATTTTTGGTTTGGGTATTTATTTTATTCTCACTTAATGCCATAATAAACCACCTGTGGAATTTCCATTCCTGGCCAGAGATCAAGTCCTGAGCTTTGGAGCAGGAGCACTAACTCCCAAACCCTAGCCTACCAGAGAACTCCTAATCCTAGGGAGTATCAAATAGTGAGAACTACCACAAAGGAAACCACTTGAATACAAGACCAGGCATCACCCAACTACCACCAGCACTCTGTGCAGGACGCCTCATCCAAACAACAAACAACACAAAAATACAAACCCAATCATCAGCAGACAGGGTTATAACCTCACTCAACCCTACCCATCAGAGGGGGGAAAAATGCTAAACACAAATCTCACTCCATACGAAGCTTACACATACCACTGGACCAACCTTAGGAGGGCATAAACCAAAAGGAAGTAAGAATTCAACCTTGAAGCCTGGAAAAAGGAGACGTCTAACAAAATAAGATTTAAAAAATGAATAAGAAGAGAGATACTGTACAAATGAAGGAACAAACTAGAAACACAAGGGTCCAAATAAATGAGGAGGAAATAGGCAAACTCCCTGAAAAAGAATTTAGAATAATGATAGTAAAGATGATCAAAAACCTTGAAAACAAAATGGAGAGAATGCAAGAATCAATTAACAAAGACCTAGAAGAATAAAAGAACAAACATACAGAGACAACTGCTTGTGATTATGAATGACTTCGTTTTTTGCTTCTTGTGCTTTTTGGTTTCCTATTATGTATATGTTAACTTTTAAGAAATAAATGTTATTTTTAAAACCTTAAAAATACTCTAGAAGAAATAAATAGCAGAATATCTGAGACATAAGAATGAATCAGTGAACTGGAACATAAAATGGTGGATATAACTTCTGAAGAACAGAATACAGTAAAAAGAATGAAAAGAACTGAGGTAGTCTCAGAGACCTCTGGGACAATATCAAATGCATTAACACTCAAATTATAGGGATCCCAGAAGAAGAAGAGAAAAAGAAAGAGTATGAGAAAATTTTTGAAGAGATTATAGTTGAACATTTCCCCAATATATGGAAAAGGAAATAGTCAATCAAGTCTAAGAGGCTCAAATAGTCCCAAACAGGATAAACCCAAGGAGAAACAAACCAAGATACACACTAATCAAACTAGCAAAGATTAAACACAAAGAAATAATGTTAAAAGCAGCCAGGGAAAAGCAACAACTAACATACAAGGGAAACCCATACACTTAACAGCTGATCTTTCAGCAGAAACTCTGCAGGCCAGAAGGGAATGGCAGGATATAATTAAAGTACTGAAAATCTACAACCAAGATTACTCTACTTGGCAAGGATCTCATTCAAAATTGATGGAGACATCAAAAGCTTTTCAGACAAGTTAAGAGAATTCAGTACCACCAAACCAGCTTTACAACAAATGTTAAATGAACTTATATAGTCAAGAAATACAAGAGAAGAAAAAAGACCTACAAAATCAACTCCAAACAATTAAGAAAATGGCAATAGGAACATATATATTAATAATTACTTTAAATGTAAATGGATTAAATGCTCCAACCAAAAGACAGACTGGCTGAATGGATACATATACAAGACTTATATATGTGCTGTCTACAAGAAACCCACTTCAGACCTAAAGACACATGTAGACTAAAAGTGAGAGGATGAAAAAATATATTCCATGAAAATGGAAAGCAAAAGAAAGCTGGAGTAGCAATCCTCATATCAGACAAAATAGACCTTAAAATAAAGATTACAAGAGATAAGGAAGGACATTACATAATGACCAGTGATCAATCCAAGAGGAAGACATAACAATTGTAACTATCTATGCACCCGACATAGGAGCACCTCAGTACTTAAGATAAACACTAACAGACATAAAAGGAGAAATTGACAGTAACACAATAATAGTAGGAGACTTTAACACCCCCTCTTACATCAATGGACAGATGATCAAAACAGAAAATTAATAAGGAAACACAAGTCTTAAATGATACATTAGGCAAGATGAATCTCATTGATATCTTCAGGACATTCCATCCAAATGCAGAATAATACACCTTCTTCTCAGGTGCACATGGAACATTCTCCAGGATAGACCACATCATGGGTCACAAAGCAAACCTCAGTAAATTTAAGAAAATTGAAATCTTATCAAACATATTTTCTGATGACAGTACTATGGGAGTAGATATCAATTACAAGAAAAAACCCTGTAAAACACACAAACTCATGGAGATTAAACAATAGGTTTCTAAATAATGAACAGATTACTGAAGAAATCAAAAAGAAAGTCAAAAAATTCCTAGAAACAAATGACAATGAAAACACGATAACTCAAAACCTATGGGATGCAGCAAAAGCAGTTCTAAGAGGGAAGTTTAAAGCAACACAATCCTACCTCAAGAAACAAGAAAAACATCAAATAAACAACCTAACTTTACACCTAAAACAACTGGAAAAAGAACTTAAAACTTCCAAAATTAGCAGAAGGAAAGAAATCGCAAAGATCCGAGCAGAAATAAATGAAATAACAAGAGTAAAGATTAATAAAAGTAAGAGCTGGTTCTTTGAGAAGATAAAATTGACAAACCCAATCAAAAAGTGGGCCAAAGAACTAAACAGACATTTCTCCAAAGAAGACATGCAGATGGCTAACAAACACATGAAAAGATGCTCAACATCACTCATTATCAGAGAAATGCAAATCAAAACCACAATGAGGTATCATTTCATGCGTCAGTCAGAATGGCTGTTATCTAAAAGTCTACAAGCAATAAATGCTGGAGAGGGTGTGGAGAAAAGGGAACCCTCTTACATTGTTGGTGGAAATGCAAACTAGTACAGCCACTATGGAGAACAGTGTGGAGATTCCTTAAAAAAACTGGAAATAGAACTGCCATATGACCCAGGAATCCCACTGCTTGGCATACACACTGAGGAGAACAGAATTGAAAGAGACATGTGTACCCCAGTGTTCATCGCAGCACTATTTATAATAGCTGGGACATGGAAGCAACCTAGATGTCCATCAGCAGACAAATGGATAAGAAAGCTGTGGTGCATACACACAATGGATTATTACTCAGCCATTAAAAAGAATATATTTGAATCAGTTTTAATGAGGTGGATGAAACTGGAGCCTATTATACAGAGTGAAGTAGCCAGAAAGAAAAACACCAATACAGTATTCTAAAACATATATATGGAATTTAGAAAGATGGTAATGACAACCCTACATACGAGACAGCAAAAGAGACACAGCTGTACAGAACAGTTTTTTGGACTCTGTGGGAGAGGGCAAGGACAGAATGATATGGGAAAATGGCATTGAAACATGTAAATTATCACATGTGAAATGAATCACCAGTCCAGGTTCGATGCATGATACAGGGTGCTCGTGGGCTGGGGCACTGGGACGACCCAGAGGGACGGGATGGGGAGGGAAGTGGGAGGGGGGTTCAGGATGGGGAACACATGTACATCCCTGGTGGATTCATGTCAATGTATGGCAAAACCAATACAATACTGTAAATAAATAAATAAATAAAAGAAAAGAAAGAATTAAAAAAAGACATACAGATGGCTAACAAACACATGAAAAGATGTTCAACATTGCTCATTATTAGAGAAATGCAAATAAAAACTACAATGAGATATCACCTCACACCAGTCAGAATGGTCATCATCAAAAGTCTACAAATAAATGCTGGAGAGGGTGTGGAGAAAAGGGAACCTTCTTGCACTGTTGGTGGTGATGTGAATTTGTACAGCCACTTTGGAAAATGGCATGGAAATTCCTTAAAAAACTAGGAATAAAACCACCATATGACCCAGCAATCCCACTCCTAGGCATATAACCAGAGGAAACGAAACTTGAAAAAGACACATGTACCCTAATGTTCACTTTAGCACTCTTTATAATAGTTAGAACATGGAAGTAATCTAGATGTCCATATACATATGAATGGATAAAGAAGTCTGGTACATATACACAATGGAATATTACTCAGCCATAAAATGCAACACATTTGAGTTCAGTTTGAATGAGGCAGATGAACCTAGAGCCTATTATACAGAGTGAAGTAAGTCAGAAAGAGAAATATAAATATCGTATACTAATGCGTATATATGGAATCCAGAAAGATGGTACTAAAAAATGTATTTGCAGGGCAGCAATGGAGAAACAGACATAGAGAACAGACTTATGGGCATGGGGAGAGTGGAGGAGAGGGTGACATGTATGGAGAGAGTAACATGGAAACTTATATTACCACTTGTAAATTAGATGGTCAATGGAAATTTGCTGTATGTCTCAGGAAATTCAAACTGGGCTCTGCATCAACCTAGAGGGGTGGGATGGGGAGGGATATGGGAGGGAAGTTTAAGAGGAAGGGGACATATGTATACCTATGGCTGATTTCATGTTGAGGTTTGATAGAGAACAACAAAATTCTGTAAAACAATTATCCTTCAATTAAAAAATAAGTAAAAATTTTAAAACAAACAAAAAATGCTATCGTAGAGCTAGGAAAAGAGGGGCAGGGTCATGCAGAGAAAGGAGAAACTATTTCCTGTTCACTGAGGAGGTGAGTTTTGAGCTACATTTTGAAGGACTATAAAGAGGGAGGGTTAAGTAGCAGAATTAACAGAAATAAAGAAATGAATTCCTGAAAGTATCTAGGAATTTCTTACAAGTTCAACATGTAGGAGTATAAAGCACAAGGGGGAGTTTGGGAAGATAAAGTTAGAAATCTATTGTATATAAAATAGATAACCAAGTTTGTACTGTATAGCACAGGAAACTATATTCAATATTTTGTGCTAACCTATAAGGGAAAAGACTGTGAGAAAAATAGATATTTGTGTGTATCTGAATCACTTTGCTGTATACCTGAAACTAATACAACGTTGTAAATTAACTATACTTCAGTGAAAAAAGGAAGATGTTTTGGGGACCATATTAGATATCTATTGATGTGTTAAAAACTACATAAAAACTTAGTGGCTTAAAAGCAGTGATTTATTTCAGTTTCTGTGGGTCAAGAATCGAGGAGCAGCTTAGCTTTGTGGTCCTATTTCAGGGTCTCTCACAAAGTTGCAGTCAAGAGGTCAGCTTGAGCTGTACTCACCTGAAAGCATGAATAAGGCTGAAGAATGCTTGTAGGTGGCTCACTCAAACCTGGGAAGGTAGTGTTGGATTTTGGTAGAAGGCTTCAGTTTCTCATCTCATGGACCATTTCAGAGGGTGTCATCACGGCATGCCAGCTGGCTTCCCCCAGAGCAAGTGACTGCCTAGAGTATAATGTAGAGGCCAGAGTGTCTTCTATGACCTGGCCTCCAAAGTCACATGTCACCATTTCTACAATATCTTAATGGTTCACAGGTCAACTATACACAGTACGGAGGGGACAATACAAGGAGGTAAATATCAGAAGGCAAGAATCACTGGGGCTATGAAGAGCCTGTGAAGAGCCTTGCATGTATGGCTTGGGAGTTTGGATTTTTAAAAATAATCATGAGAATGTCAGTGAAATTTGTCATTTCAAATAACATTGATGAAAGTAATATATGCACATTATAAGAGATTTGGAAAATATACAAAAATACAAAGAAAAAAATATCACCTTACCACCAAAGAGAACCGCTGATAACATTTTATTTTACTTCTTTCCAGTCTTCTCCTATTTATAAGGGTTTTCCCCTACTCTTTACTATAAAGTAAGCAGTTTTTCATATAACTGCAAAAAAAAAAAGATATTTTTAACAGAGTAGTTACGGAAGTTAAATTGGGGTCTTGGAACTCTTATGTCAGAGACCAATCAGTCCGTGAGAAATAAAGAGATATTAGACAAAGCACTGGTAGCAGAGTTAGAGACAAATGAGTTGGGAGAAATTTCTGAGCTGGAATCCACAAAATTAGGTGGCTGATTGCGTGTTTGGAGTACAGAAAGGAGATGCTAAGGGCAACACTCTCATTTCTGGAGCACAAAAAGAATGTAATCATTGGCATGGGGTTAGGAGTCTGTTCTTGAAACTTATTGAAAGAAGTGCCTGTGGGCATGTGGGCGCTCTGCAAGGGTCCAGTGGAGAGGAAGAAATTGAAGACCCAGGAGAAAGAGATGATAAGTGACAGAGTGTAACCGTAGAGGAGGCGTGAGCAATCCAGGTACGTGGCAAAAGGCTAGCTTTGGAGAGGGTAAGCTTCTAAAGGGGCTTTTCAGGTGGCTCAGTGGGTAAAGAGTCAGCCTGCAAAGCAAGAGATGCAGGAGGCACGGGTTCTATCCTTGGATGGGGAAGATCCCTCAGAGGAGGGCATGATAACCCACTCCAGTTTTCTCGCCTGGAGAGTTCCATGGACAGAGAAGCCTGGTAGGCTACAGTCCACGGGGATCACAGAGAGTCAGACATGACCGAGTGGATATACAAACACACAATCATACTTATCTCACTTAATTCTTACAACACAGTGGGAAGTTCCTTCCTTCCTTCCTGTCTCTCTCTCCTTTTTCTTTCTTTCTGTTATTAGCCTCCTATAATTGGTGTGGAGATTTGTTTAGAATGGTTAAATCACTTTTTTAGGGTCATCCAACTAGTAAGTAATAGACCTAGGATTCAAATCCAGTTCTTCTTGGAGAGCGTAAGGAAAAGTTTGACTTCACTTTTGTTGTTCACTGAAAGCTTTTCAGCTCCAGTACTTTCCATTCTCATTCTGCCCCACATCTGGGCAAGAAACGTGGGGAGCTTCCTCCTTTGGTGCTGTGGGAGGTCCAAGCCTATGCAGGGGAGCCCTCACATCCAGCCCAACCTCTAATCACCTGAGAGTGATGTCAGTCTCCTCTCCCTGCTCTTTCAAGCCATTTTGGGAACTTCTGAGAGCCCTGCGCTACTCTGCCCAGAAAGCGAGACATCAAACTTTTCATACCATTTTGGTGCATGTGTGGCAGCTTCAGTCTCAACATTTGAACAAAATTTGGGGTGGAGGTTCATCCTACTCTATGGGGTAACCACAGCTACTATCATGAACATGATGTCTTGGAGATGACCACCACCACCAGCAGCGGTCTTTCTTCTCTTCTTATTTAGAGATGTTTACTGTTTCCTCCTCTGGGACAGGAGTTGAGGAAGGCAAGTTGGGCACGTAATACACACGTGTAAGGATGGGGTGAAGTGGCAGCAACTAGGTCACGGGAAAGAAAGAGAAGACAGGTGATTTGGTGGCGGCAGCGAGATGGTGAGGCTGGCACATCTGTTAGGTTGAGTGAGGCACAGCAAACTGACCCAGCAGGAATGAGAGGACTGCTGGTCATCACTGTGAGTTACCCGTGCATTGTGGTGGCTCTAATTTGCATGGATGTGTATTTTCTCTAGCAGGGAACTGCAGCTCAGGAGAAGAATCTGCATGGAATTTAAAGACCCCCTGAAATTCATTTAGGGGGCCAAGGACTGCAGATTAATAGTTCTTCTGACTGAGAGATCCTCATGAAGATGAAGAACAGGCTTTGTTAGAAGAGGACGATGGGAGGAAAGAGGTGATTATATTTAAAAAAATAGTATTACATTTTGTAGACTGAGCAGACATTCTCCAGGGATGGCCATGAGAGCAGCCGGCTGAAGTCAAGAGGATGCAAATGTTATTGGAGGGGAGGAACCCAGGTGCCCAGGACACAAACTTTGAAGATAGCCAAGCGCCTTCCCCTCAAGTTCTTTCCCTTTGTAGAGATTGTATGTGTATAAAATCTGAATGGGAGGTGTAATGATTGATGAAATTAGCTATTATTTTTACCTAAGCCAGAAAGCTATTCCCAGTAGGATTACTGTTGGCAAGAAAAATGAATTTTTCTTCAATGTTGTCACTGACATGGTTAATATATGGAATTGGGCATCTTCTAAGACAGCTTATACAGTTCCACTGGAATAATGAGAACCAAAGTCTGACTCTCAGGTTCAAGGATAGTTGATGGTAGATTTTTCAATCTTAAATCTTTTAATCTTAAGTAACAAATAAGTGAAAAAGAAGATATAATGATATAACTACAACATGGAAGCTACCACATCTGATAGATGAGAAATGCAGCAACTGGCCTTTCATTTGGAGGGAATTTTGTCTTGGTGTTTGTGATACTGGATCTGTCTTTCTGACAATATTCCAAACAGACTGTCCTTCACCGAGGAGTCAATTACCATCTGGTTGTTGGATTACAAACTGGCTGTGATCTTGAATAAGCGAAGGTTACATAAACTGAAACTATTCCTTAAGAACCAACCTAAACCAAATCAAAACACTGTATATGAAAACAAATCAAAAGAAATTAATAATAGTGTTTTGGTGATACTATGCAATGTTGTCAGTATGAATTTGGGAAGCATTCCAGCTCTATCAATGAACTTTTCTGTTCATCCAAAAATATTTGTATATTCAACTATGTTAGATTTTCTGTTTTATAAAAACTATACTCAGTACTCAGATATTGAGTATTTCCTTTTGCTGGGTGAATGAAATCCACAGATCTGCAGAATATTTATATTTACTGAAAATAATTAGTATAAGATCAGAGGGAAAACAGAGGCCCTCTCTACCCTTCAGGGGCTGAATGCAGATCGCCGTGCTCTGTAGGAAGAGTGGGAAGGACAGCTTGCCCAGGGAAGGCTTGAGGCAATTTCAAGGGTTGAAACAGCTGGAGCTGTTTGTCCATCAAAGGAAAGTGTAACCAAAACATGAGAAGAGGTATTTTTCAAGATGGGGATGACTCTGGCTGAGAATGACTACTCTTCTTCAGTTTAAACTTCTATGGGTTCCTGTTGAGGGGCAGACTTTTGAATAATAAAATAACTGATCGAAACCATCTGTCTTGAAAACACTGTGCTGGCCTAAAGAGACCGCATGATGTTCTATTAAAAAGGTTGAAACTGTATCTGAAGCCAGATGTGTGGCTGATTACAGAGCTCTCTGAAAGCTTTAGGATTTCCCCCAAGACAGTCTATTATTGGAGGAGTTGCTCAAAATGAGCACACTGTATAACAGCAATCATTTACTGCTTGTTTACAATGTGCCAGGCACTACATAAAGTCTCCCTGTTTTCATTGTCCAATTCTTTATCTCTCAAACTAAAATTCCAGTCCCTAATTGCACTTCCTTCTACCTCTTTCTTTGCATTCATACACAGTTTCCTTCTGAGCTAATCTTTAGCTTCTTGAGTTCCGGGATCGTGTATGGGGTGATGTCCTTGGGATGCTAAAGTAGGTAATGCAGGCATTTTGTGTCTTCACAGAAGAACCTACACACTGACCCACAGTGTTCGGCTCCATGTAGAGCTCAATTTTGTCTAATGGATGAATATATATTTTTGCAGGTGACACACATTTGCCTGGACAGCAGCAGACTTAATAAAACAGCTATATTTCTAGTATATCTGGCCAACTCTATGCGACCCCATGGACTGTAGCCCACCAGGCTCCTCTGTCCTCAGAATTCTTCAGGCAAGAATGCTGGAGTGGGCTGCCATTTCCTTCTTTAGGCATCTTCCCAACCCTGGGATCAAACCCAGGTCTCCTTGCATTGCAGGCAGATTCTTTACCATCCGTGTGAGCCACCAAGGAAGCCCTATCTGAACCATAGTCCTTGCCAGAGAAATCACTTGCTTCTTGTTTCACCATCCATATAGGGTATCTAATAGACTCATGAGAGACAATCAGAGGTATTCTGCATTTGTAGAGTATCAAATTGTGACTTACTTTTTAGTACCATGGTTAACACTGGCCCTCTTCGGTGACTTCAGTTCTCACTGATTTTGGTGGTGTTCTGGATATTGCCTCCTTCAGTCACTGCCAAGATTGGAGACCAAGTCTTCTGCTCTTTGACGTTAAGGGCACTCTTACTGGTGCCATGCACATCAGTTCCTTATTATTTCCTAATTTGTTGAGTGCTTTTATTCGACTTGTTCTTAATGTATTCCAGCTCCAGTTCTCACTTTTATACATGTCACCCTCTCTCATATTAAACATATACACTTTTCTTGCTGTGGCACTCTACTTTTTCTACTCTGAGTGAGTTCCTTGTCCAGCTGGTATGGCACCCAGAATTTTTATTTTTTAAGAGGTAGCCATTATTCCTCATTATTTACAATTTTGGATTCTGAGGACCAAAGGTCAACACCAAGGCATTTAGTCATTGACTCTGCTCTGAGCTCACTAGACTCCTGGGAAGAGACCAGCCTGGCATCACACTGGATGTGCACTCGTCACCGTGACATTCTCTGCACATATATACATACGCATGGCCTGAAGTCTCCAGTTATCAAATGTCTTCAGTAACAAACTAATGTTGAAACTAACTCAGTTGTTTGAGAATCTGAACCGCACTGCTGTCCTCTACTTTGAGGAGGATCACTAAGCTGTGAAACCTGAGGTTTCTAATTTTCCTCACCTAATTTTCAAGTTCAATGCCATTTTTTATAACTCTTGTTCTACTTAATCTAATCTTGTTTTACTTGACTGGTGACATTTTATACTTCTGACCACTTCCTTACTGAAGTTGGTCTTCTCTTGACTGTTGAGACACTGCTTTCCCTTGGTTATTTATTTTTTCCAATTTTTATTGAAATATAGTTGATTGACAGTGTCATGTTCATTTCAGGTGCACAGCAGTGATTCAATCACGTACATGTATATTCTTTTTTTAAAAACTTTATTTATTTTTAATTGAAGGATAATGCTTTACAGAATTTTGTTGTTTTCTGTCAAACTGCAACATAGGTATACATATATTCCAGCCCTTTTGACCTCCCGCCCATCTCCCACCCCATCCCACTCCTCTAGGTTGATACAGAGTCCCTGTTTGAGTTTCCTGAGCCATACAACAAGTTCCCATTGGATATCTATTTTACATATGGTAATGTAAGTTTCCATGTTACTCTTGCCATACTCTTTTTAAGATTCTTTTCTATTATAGATTGTTATAAGATACTGAATATAGTTCCCTGTGCTATACAGTAGGTCCTTTTTGGTTGTCTATTTTATATGCCAGACTCCTGGAATGCAAGGTCAAGTGGGCCTTAGGAAGCATCACTATGAACAAAGCTAGTGGAGGTATAAAATTCCATTTGACCTATTTCATATCCAAAAAGATGATGCTATGAAAGTGCTGCACTCAATATGTCAGCAAATTTGGAAAACTCAGCAGTGGCCACAGAACTGGAAAAGGTCAGTGTTCATTTCAATCTCAAAGAAAGGCAATGCCAAAGAATGCTCAAACTACCACACAATTGTACTCATCTCACACGCTAGTAAAGTAATGCTCAAAATTCTCCAAGCCAGGCTTCAGCAATACATGAATCATGAAGCTCCAGATGTTCAAACTGGAAGAAAAGGCAGAAGAACCAGAGATCAAATTGCCAACATCTGCTGGATGATTGAAAAAGCAAGAGAATTCCAGAAAAATATCTATTTCTGTTTTGTTGACTATGCCAAAGCCTTTGACTGTGTGGATTACAATAAACTGTGAAAAATTCTGAATGAGATGGGAATACCAGACCACCTGACCTGCCTCTTGAGAAATCTGTATGCACGTCAGGAAGCAACAGTTAGAACTGGATATGGAACAACAGACTGGTTCCAATTGGGAAAGGAGTACGTCAAGCCTGTATTTTGTCACCCTGCTTATTTAACTTATATGCAGAGTACATCATCAGAAAACGCTGGGCTGGATGAAGCACAAGCTGGAATCAAGATTGCTGGGAGAAATATCAATAACCTCAGAT
This sequence comes from Ovis canadensis, assembly GCF_042477335.2. Classification (NCBI taxonomy): domain Eukaryota; kingdom Metazoa; phylum Chordata; class Mammalia; order Artiodactyla; family Bovidae; genus Ovis; species Ovis canadensis. Next base: position 29,241,283 of record NC_091259.1, on the reverse strand, counting down.
ATGCAGATGATACAACCCTTATGGAAGAAAGTGAAGAGGAACTAAACAGCCTCTTGATGAAAGTGAAAGAGGAGAGCGAAAAAGTTAGCTTAAAGCTCAGCATTCAGAAAACTAAGATCATGGCATCCAGTCCCATCACTTCATGGGAAATAGATGGGGAAACAGTGGAAAAAATGACAGACTTTATTTTGGGGGGCTCCAAAATCACTGCAGATAGTGATTGCAGCCATGAAATTAAAAGACGCTTACTCCTTGGAAGAAAAGTTATGACCAACCTAGATAGCATATTCAAAAGCAGAGACATTACTTTGCCAACAAAGGTCCATCTAGTCAAGACTATGATTTTTCCAGTGGTCATGTATGGATGTGAGAGTTGGACTATAAAGAAAGCTAAGTGCTGAAGAATTGATGCTTTTGAACTGTGGTGTTGGAGAAGACTCTTGAGAGTCCCTTGTACTTCAAGGAGATCCAACCAGTTCATCCTAAAGGAGATCAGTCCTGAGTGTTCATTGGAAGGACTGATGCTGAAGCTGAAACTCCAATACTTTGGCCACCTGATGCGAGGAACTAATTCATTTGAAAAGACCCTGATGCTGGGAAAGATTGAGGACAGGAGGAGAAGGGGACAACAGAGGATGGGATGGTTGGACGGCATCACCAACTCAATGGACATGAGTTTGGGTAAACTCCGGGAGTTGGTGATGGACAGGGAAGCCTGGTGTGCTGCAGTCCATGGGGTCTCAAAGAGTTGGACACGACTGAGCGACTGAACTGAGCTAAACTGAATTGAACTGAATAGGTATCTGTTAATTCCAAACTCCTCTTTCATTCCTCCTCCTTTCCTCTTTGGTAACTACATGCTTGTTTTCCATGTTTTAGTCTATTTCTGTTTTGTATGTAAGTTCATTTGTATCATTTTTTAGATTCAACATATAAGTGATATCATATATTTGTCTTTCTCTGTCTGACTTACTTCATTTAGCATGATAATCTCTAGGTCCATACATGTTGCTGCAAATGACACTATTTCTTATGGCTGAGCAATATTATATTATATATATGTATAATTGTATATATGTTAATATATATACAGTGCATATATACAGTTAATATATATAGTGCATCTTCTTAAGCCTATTGTTTGTCAGTGGGCACTCAGGTTGCTTTGGTGTCTTCCATGTCTTGGCTATGTTAATAATGCTGCTTGAACACTGGGGCACATTTATCTTTTCAAATTAGAGTATTTGTCTTTTCCAGACATATTTACAGGAATGGAGTTGCTGGCTCATATAGTAGCTCACCTCTATTTTTAGTTTTAAAGGGGCCTCTGTATTATTTTCCATAGTAGCTGCACCAATTTAAATTCCAACCAGCAATGTAGGGTTCCCTTTTCTCCATACCCTCTCCCCAGAAAGAAATAGAAAATATGAACAGACCAATTACCAGTACTGAAATTGAATCAGTAATTTAAAAACTCCCAAGAAACAAAAGTCCAAATCAGGTGGCTTCACAGGTGAATTCTAACAAACTTTTAGAGAAGAGTTAACACCTGTACTGTTGAAACTATTCCAAAAAATTGCAGAGGAAGGAACATATTCAACTCATTCTATGAGGCTACCATCACCTTGATAACAAAACCATTTAAAGATATCACACAAAAAAGAAAGCTACAGGTCAATATCACAGATGAATATAGATGCAAAAATTCTCAACAAAATATGAGCACACTGACTCCATCAGTATATTAAAAAGATCATATGTCATTATCTAGTTGGATTTATCCCAAGGATGAAAAGATTTTTCAATATCTACAAATCAATCAATGTGATACATCACATCAACAAAATGAAAAATAAAAACCATATGATCATCTGAATAAATGCAGAAAAAGCAAATGCTTTTTGATAAAATTCAAAATTCATTTTATGATAAAAACTTTCCAGAAAGTAAGCATAGATAGAGAGAATATACTTCAACATAATAAAGGCCACATATGACAAACCCACAGCTAACATCAAACCTGATGATGGAAAGCTGAAAGCATTTCCTCTAAGATCAGGAACAACACAAGGATGCCCAGTCTCGCCGCTATTATTCTCATTTTTATTTCCTTCCCAGTATCTATCTTCCTTTGCACATTCCTTAAATGCTGATATTCCTTAGGGTTCCATTTTTTTCTCTTCTTTTTATGTTATATACTCCTTTTGATTAATGTGTTTGCTTGGTCTCATAACTCCTAGGGCTTCAGACTTATCTATGATGGTAGATTATACCAATCTGCATCTCCAGAGTTTCCTCTTGAGTGCCAGACCTAATCTTCAAAGTACCTAGTAGACAAGATCACTTAGATGCCTGAGAGTACTTAAAATGTACGTTCCAGAGAACCTGTCCCCGGCTGAACTGGTTTTCATGTCCTTTGTCTTCCTTCCGCAGGCTTTACTTTATTTAAAGGCTAGACATCTCTATTCTGGCTGCTCAAGCCAGAAGCTTTAGAATCATCTTAGATTTACTCTTTCCTTTCACCATCTTCAAGGTCTCAAAATTCAAGTCCTCACAATTGTATTCTTAAAACTGGACCCTCTTCTCTATCCTTGAAGTCATTTGTTTCCATGGTTTTGAAATTTGCCATCTACTTGTCCCCCAATTTGGTTCCTTTCCCTCCTTTTACTTTCCCCATCTGTAATCAGGGTAATATTTCTCAAATGGGGATTTGATGATGACTCTATCCTGACTAAAATCTTTCACCACCTACTTATGGACAACCAGGTAAAGGTTAAGCTCCTTGATCTGAGCTATTAAGAACTGTGCCTCAGGCATACTGACATTGCTGTTGCTTCCTAAACAGTTTCTCCTTGCACATGATATGCCACCTTCAAATTTCCCTAAAGCTCTATGGATGGAAATGTAGATGGGACCTTCTGAGTATGCCAGGATGGCACCAAAGAATCCATGCTAGGGCAGGACAGACTGTGGACATGGCTTCCAAAATGCTTGCTCATTTCTTGTAGGAGCAGATGGAACCTTTCCCAGGAGAGGATAGAGCCTTCAGGAGAGTGAGGATGTGAAGATGCTTTTGAGGGTTCAGGAGTAGAGAAGATGGAACTCTTAATAAAAAAGGGAGATAATCTGCAACGTGGGGCCTACATGAAACAGGGCTCAGGTTATAAAATCTTAACAGTATCCCTGAGAGGATGTGCTCTTGGGGCCTAGTGGATCCTTATAGCAGTTCTTAAACCAGAAAGTCTTTTGTTAAGTTCTGGGTTACAGAGTCATGATTTCACCAATAAGCAGAGCAATTTCAACTTGAAACTGAGGGATAGGTCTTGGACTCAGACAAAGAAGAAACTACTTTTCTAGTAACTAAGGAGTATGACTAATAACATATAGGATTTTTGATTATCTATTCAGTACTAAACACAGTTCTAAGAGTTTTATATTTACTTATTTAATCTTTACAAATTATGAAATAGATACTATTTTATTCTTATTTTACAGATGAGCAAACAGAGGCACATAAAAGTGAAAACAATTGCCTAGAGTCATAGCCCCATATGGTAGAGCCAGAATTAGAACCCAGCATTCTGACCCTGAGCATCTTCTTTCAAGTATCTTGCACCAGGGTTGCAGGCAGGATGAGGCAGGATGCAGGCAGGAGGAAGAGTTTGAACCAGAGAAAGAACCTATGGAGCAGAGAGGATTTGTGGCTGCCCACTCATAGCTTTCACCATTCATGCACCATGTACACACACACACACACACACACACACACACACACACACACACACACACACGCTCATGTACATATACAATGGGCCACCAAAACTTAGAGATGGCAGAAGGAGCACTTAGGTTTTGTCTTTGAAGAAATTCCCTCATTATTTCTAGTAACAGACTGGGAATGTTACCCTAGCAAGTCAAAACAGGAACAATGTGTCATTACAGTTGCTTTCACATTTCTTTTCTCATTTATGGGTAATTTTTAAGCTTAAAGGTTAAAAATGAGAATTTTGAGATGTAATTTTTTGCCATAGCTATTTACAATTCAGTTTTAAACATAATTAAAAGATAACTTGAAAATACAAAACTAAGAGGAGATTTTGGTAGGTAATTTGGTTTGAAGATGTACAGAGTCACATCAAAGAAAGTGCAGTCTTTCCAACCTGAATTAGAGAACATTATTATTTCTACCTTGGAGGAGGAAATGGTGATCTACTCCAGCATTCTTGCCTAGGAAAGCCTATGGACAGAGAAGACTGGCAGCCTATAGTCCATGGGGTTGTAAAGAGTCGGATACAACAGCAACTAAATAACAGCAACAATAGCAACAATTATTTCTACCTACTGCTCTCTGAAGTGATCTGGAGCTCAATACCTCATACTGTTTCAATAGCAACAGCTGTGGAGAAGTTGGGACAATCTGGGACCTGGCTTCTGGTTTTGTCTGTGATCACGTCTTATGCAAAGATGACATTTGGAGAAGTACTCACCTATCTGAATTCCTGTGGGAGCAATTATTTCACCTGGGATTCTTCAGTGCTGAATGTTTGCAGCCTCCTAAAATATATCTGTTGAAATTCTAATCCACAATGCAATGATATTAAGGGGTGGGTTTAAGTTAGATAGGCGGAGCCCTCATAAATGGGTTAGTGGCCTTTTAAGAGAGATCTGAGAGAGATACTTCCTAAAAGAGACCTGAGAGACATCTCTCACTTTTTCTTCCATGGGAAGACACAGTGAGAACACAGCCATCTATGAACCAGGAAGCAGGTCCTCACCAGATACGGAATTTGCCAACACCTTGATCTTTGGACTTTCCAGTTTTCAGAACAGTGAGAAATAAATGCTCATAGTTTAAGCTACCCAGACTATGGTATTGTTATAGCAGTCCAAACAGACTAGCACAGGTGCCAAGAAGTAGAATGTCACTCAGGCAAGCTTACAAACTTGTGCACATCATTTGAAAATATACAGGACTATCTTGCTGAGACAGCAGCAATTATTATTTAAGTGCAGCCTACTTCCTCTCCTTTCTCTCCTTTCCTCTCCTTTCCTCTCTCACAGGCTGTGTTCACAGAACTCTGCTTTCTTCTCTGCCTGCATCATTGTTCTCTGGTTTTGCAAAATAGCCTTTCTTTGCAAGTCCCAGACCGGACTCTTTGTATCACTTTATGTGCATGTCATAGTCTGATCTGACTTTGAATTGCATTTCAGGATGCTGGAAGAGAATCTGATACTTCAGTTAGGTGCACACTCGGATCAAATAGCTGGAGCTGAACAGGTGGGCATGACTGTACAGCTGCCCACTCAGGAGAACTGTTGGTGCAGATTCTCTGAGAAATAGGACATGGGCAGAGAAGGGGATGGGAGGGATTAACTAGCAGAGAAAATGATTTCAGCGCCAAAACCACAGCAGAAAACATTTTCCTGGCATATGCTAACTGAATGCCTCAAAGTCTTAAAAGCAGGTTTGTGTAAATGGGGTTATATTAACATTAACACTTGAATGTGAAGACACAGAAAGGTTAAAACAATTGTCCAAAGTCAGAGCCCTGTGTGGCAGAGGATTCTGCTCCCGAGCCCGTCCCTTAGGCATTTTGGATCAGGATGCATGGAAAAAGGAAACCAGGAGGAAGAATTTGGACCAGAGAAAGAAACTGAAGCAGAGGGAATCTGTGCTTGCTCACTTATAAGTTGCTGTACACACATGTACATACACACACAGATGTACACACTCTTGTCTACACACACACTCTCAATCTGAGCCCTTGCTGATGTTAAGACCCTCCCTTCAAGTATTTCTGGGCGTCTCCAAGGGGTGTCTTTACCTGTGCCCGTGTGTCTGAGTTACAAGTTACTCTTATTTTGAACTCTGCCAGACCAATGAGTGCTGCTGCGGCTCCAGCTAGTTTTGCTTGTTCTGCATGGGTCTCTGCCCCTCATGAGATCCAGACCCCTGCTGCTTCTTACTGTTCACTAACTCTATTAGCCCCCATCACACCCCACCCCCAACCCCATGGCATGAGGCGGGAAAATCCTTCCCCTTCTGTGTGGCACTTAATCGGGGCAGGATGGGCTTGGTGGGTGTCACAGCCCTGTCTTGCTGCAGCATTTGATGTAAGAGTTCCTCCCATTCTCACATGAGGCTCCTTTTCCGCAGGGTCACACATCCTGCCAGGACGGCTGAGTTCAGATGGGTCCAAGAATGAGAAAGACAAATATCAAATGATATCGCTTATATGTAGAATCAGCAAATGATACAAATTAAAGCAAAAATAGTCTCACAGATTTAGAAATTTATGGCTACCAGAGGGAAAAAGAGTGAGAGAGGATATATTAGGAGCTTGGGATTAGCAAATACACGCTACTATATATTGATATAGAATAGATAAACAGCAAGGTCTTACTGTTTAGCCCAGGAAACTACACTCAGTATCTTGTAATAACCTCTAAGGAAAAATAATATGGAAAATAATACATATATGTATAACTAAATAATTTTGCCATAGACCTGAAAATAACACAACATTGTACATTAACTATTTGTAGTTGTTGCTGTTTAGCCGCTAAGTCATTTCCAAATCTTTACCACCCCATGGACTGTAGAATGCCAGGCTACCATGTCCCTCACTATCTCCCAGAGTTTGCTCAAATTCATGTCCATTGAGTTGGTGATGCTGTCTAACCAGCTCATTCTCTGTTGCCCCCTTCTCCTTTTGCCTTCAATCTTTCCAATGAGTCAGCTCTTCCTATAAGATGGCTAACATATTGGAGCTTCAGCCTCAGTCCTTCAAATGAATATTCAGTTGATTTCCCTTAGAATTCCTGGCTTGATCTCCTTGTTGTCCAAGGAGCTTTCAAGAATCTCCAGCACCACAATTCAAAAACATCAATTCTTTGGTGCTCAGCCTTCTCTATGGTCCAAATTTCACACCTGTACATGATTAATGGAAAAACCATAGCTTTGACTATATGGACCTTTATTGACAATGTGATGTCTCTACTTTTAAATAATGCTGTCTAGGTTTGTCATAGCTCTTCTTCCAAGGAGTAAGTAAGTGTCTTTTAATTTCATGGTTGCATTCTCTGTCCATAGTGATTTTGGAGCCCAAGAAAATAAAACCTGTCACTGCTTCCATTTTTCCCCCTTTTATTGCCATGAAGTGATGGGATCAGATGCCATGATCTTAATTTTTTGAATTTGTTTTTAATATTGAGTTTTAAGCCAGCTTTTCCACTCTCCTCTTTCACCTTCATGATGCACAGAAGTTAAATAAGGAGGGTGACATAGCTCATAGCTTCACTGAGTTATGCAAGCCCTTTTGCCACCACAAGGTTGTGATTCATGAGGCAGAACTCAACTATACTTCAGTTGAAAAGAATCAGCCACTGTCTGAAATCACTTCTCCTTGTGACCCCCGAGGCCTTGCTGCTGATCTGCTCTTCCAGGCAATTTTCTTTTTGATTCCTTCTTTCACTTTGGTCTCCATTGCATCTTTACTTCTGTTCCTTCATGAAGAGCTGGGGTATCTGAATCCCAAGACTGAACAGTTTCAAGCTTTTATTACAGCAAATACCTTGTTTCTGTGTAAATTAGTGATTGCAAATGAATATTTGGGGTATATGTATGTGTGCTACAGGATTTCCCTGTAGCTCAAATGGTAAAGAATCTGCCTCTGATGCAGGGGGCCAGGGTTTAGTCCTTGGATTGGGAAGTTTTTCTGGAGAAGGGAATGACAATCCACTCCAGTATTCTCACCTGGAGTGCTCCATGGACAGAGAAGCTTGGCGGGCTACAGTCCATGGGGTTGCAAAGAGCTGGACATGACTGAGCGACTAAAACACACACATGTGTGTGCTATTTATTATTGACTCCACAAGCTAGACTTGCGTATGTCAGCTGAGACTCCAGACACATGCAACTTCACAGATTTTCAAGGGGTGAGACAGACTGTCTCAGGGTTGCATGGGGCTTCTAGCTTCCTTATAGACTACACAAATCTTTCACACATACTGCAGTGTTTTTCCTGGTCTTTGCTAGTGTACCAGAATTCTTTAAGCATAGATTTTACCGGTATTCTTTAGCATGGAGTTCTTCACCTGAATTTTGGACACCGAGGAGCTCTATGAGTGAGTACCAGGAGTCTACGGCTGCTGGATCTTAAACACTCAAGCACCTAACATATATTTAATTTTAATATTGCTCACAAAATGAAGTTTTAATTAGAGGTTCAGAATGTTTCCAAGTTTTTGGACACAAACTTTCACTGTTGCCTATCATTCTTTCATTATAGTGAGGCTGTTATTATACATACAAGATACTATTTGCTTACTTTTAACTCCTTATTCTATCTTAAAGACACAAATGGAACTGCTTATAGTGATTACCAGAATTTATTTGCTTTTGCTAATAGACTAAGTGGTTCAGTAGACTAAAAAATTCTTTGTTTAACTAATTGTGTAGAATTGTGCAATCTTGGGTTTTTTCATTTGTCTGAGACCCATATTCCTTCATGGCAAAATGAGATTGGACTAGATTATCTTTAAAGATTTTAGGTTTCAATATCATATGACTTCAGACATTTTTTTTTCTTTTTGGGGGAAATAAATGGTACATAAATAATATCAAGGAAGTTAAAAAATAAATTAATTCTAACCCAGCGGCTTTGAATCCATGGTTTGTTTTCATCTGGATTCTGGGGAGGCCTTACAAATAGCTGTGAAAAGAAGAGAGGCGAAAAGCAAAGGAGAAAAGGAAAGATATAAGCACCTGAATGCAGAGTTCCAAACAATAGCAAGAAGAGATAGGAAAGCCTTCTTCAGTGATCAATGCAAAGAAACAGAGGAAAACAACAGAATGGGAAAGACTAGAGATCTCTTCAAGAAAATTAGAGAAACCAAGGGAACATTTCATGCAAAGATGGGCTCGATAAAGGACAGAAATGGCCTGGACCTAACAGAAGCAGAAGATATTAAGAAGAAGTGGCAAGAATACACAGAAGAACTGTACAAAAAAGATCTTCACGACCCAGATAATCATGATGATGTGATCACTCATCTAGAGCCAGACATCTTGGAAAGTGAAGTCAAGTGGGCCTTAGAAAGCATCACTATGAACAAAGCTAGTGGAGGTGATGGAATTCCAGTTGAGCTGTTTCAAATCCTGAAAGATGATGCTATGAAAGTGCTGCACTCAATATGCCAGCAAATTTGGAAAACTCAGCAGTGGCCACAGGACTGGAAAAGGTCAGTTTTCATTCCAATCCCAGAGAAAGGCAATGCCAAAGAATGCTCAAACTAGCGCACAGTTGCACTCATCTCACATGCTAGTAAAGTAATGCTCAAAATTCTCCAAGCCAGGCTTCAGCAATATGTAAACTCCCTGATGTTCAAGCTGGTTTTAGAAAAGGCAGAGGAACCAGAGATCAAATTGCCAACATCTGCTGGATCATGGAAAAAGCAAGAGAGTTCCAGAAAAACATCTATTTCTGCTTTATTGACTATGCCAAAGCCTTTGACTGTGTGGATCACAATAAACCGTGGAAAACTCTGAAAGAGATGGGAATACCAGACCACCTAACCTGCCTCTTGAGAAATCTGAATGCAGGTCAGCAAGCAACAGTTAGAACTGGACATGGAACAACAGACTGGTTCCAAATAGGAAAAGGAGGACGTCAAGGCTGTATATTGTTACCCTGCTTATTTAACTTATATGCAGAGTACATCATGAGAAATGCTAGACTGGAAGAAACACAAGCTGTAATCAAGATTTCTGGGAAAAATATCAATAACCTCAGATATGCAGATGATACCACCCTTATGGCAGAAAGTGAAAGGAGCTAAAAAGCCTCTTGATGAAAGTGAAAGAGGAGAGTGAAAAAGTTGGCTTAAAGCTCAACATTCAGAAAACGACGATCATGGCATCTGGTCCCATCACTTCATGGGAAATAGATGGGGAAACAGTGTCAGACTTTATTTTTTGGGCTCCAAAATCACTGCAGATGGTGATTGCAGCCATGAAATTAAAGGACACTTACTCCTTGGAAGAAAAGTTATGAGCAACCTAGATAGTATATTCAAAAGCAGAGACATTACTTTGCCAACTAAGGTCCGTCTAGCCAAGGCTATGGTTTTTCCTGTGGTCATGCATGGATGTGAGAGTTGGACTGTGAAGAAGGCTGAGCACCGAAGAATTGATGCTTTTGAACTGTGGTGTTGGAGAAGACTCTTGAGAGTCCCTTGGACTGCAAGGAGATCCAACCAGTCCATTCTGAAGGAGATCAGCCCTGGGATTTCTTTGGAAGGAAAGATGCTGAAGCTGAAGTTCCAGTACTTTGGTCACCTCATGAGAAGAGTTGACTCACTGGAAAAGACTCTGATGCTGGGAGGGATTGGGGGCAGGAGGAGAAGGGGACGACAGAGGATGAGATGGCTGGATGGCATCACTGACTCAATGGACATGAGTCTGAGTGAACTCTGGGAGTTGGTGATGAACAGGGAGGCCTGGCGTGCTGCAATTCACGGGGTCGCAAAATGTCGGACACGACTGAGCGACTGAAATGAACTGAACTGAACTGAAATCAATTTTGAAAAAGTTATATTCTTCATACTTGTTTACTTATATGTAAATATAGAAAATACTTAATATTCCTGCTGTGGAATTAGTAGCTGGAGTTCATATCAACTCCTCATAGATTTATGCAAGTTGGATTTAAAAAATAATTATAAAGTAATGAGTTTGTCCTTAGAGTTTAGATGGCATAAAATTTATTTCAAATTAATATGGTCAGGTGTCATTGCTTTTTAATGAAATTCCTCTCTGATGATTTATTCATGAAACCACTCTCAGGCCCATGGTGATGGGCTCCCTGGCAGTTAGCATGCTTGCTTCTTTGGGAAGGTTCATACACTTGCTTGACACAACAAGTGACAGTAGTGAAGCCTGGAGCTAAGTATACAGTCTCTGTCCACATCCATTCTTGTAGACATGGGATCTATGTTTGGGGATGGAGTATTGCTCTGGACCATAGCTCAGCTACCCAGTGCAGAGAACTGTTCTCAAGACAGCGTTACCAAATTCCCTGATGGAAAGAACAATGGAAGATGCTTCTAAGACATATGACTCCACAAGCCACTGTCCTGGAGGCTCTGATTCCACAAGGTATGGGTCAGAACCTGTGAATCTGTATCATTGTTGAGAACTCCTGATAATTCATTTCATCAAGAAGTTTGGGAAAATATTTCATTTTGTAACACATCGTCTCCCTTCCTTTTTTTCATTTCTAAAATCATAAAATTACTACATGATTACTGCAATCAGGGATGCTCTTACTTTCTGAATGTCTTCCTGGATTACTGTCCCCCTCCCACCTACCATTCATTTCATATACCCTCACCAGCTTATTCTCCTGAAAATTCAGCTCGGATCATTATTTTCCCATTTAAAGAATACCTAAGCTGCTTGCAGAATTATTTCCGGATTCTCAGTGTGGGACTCATGAAAACCTATAAATTGTTCTCAGGCAGTTCTTTCAAATTCTTTCTTACCAAGTGCCTTTATATACTTTAGGATTCAGGCAGAGGTGGCCATTTGATTTCTGCTACATACATTCTTTAATGCCCTAACTCTTTGCCTGGCTTATACTCTTCTCTCTGCCTAGAGTATTATTATATATGTATGCCTATATCTTATTGCGCTTCCCAGGTGGTGCTGGTGGTAGAGAACTCGCCTACCAATGCAGGAGACATAAGAGACACAGGTTCGAATCCCGGGTCGGGAAGATCCCCTAGAGAAGAAAATGGTAACCCACTCCAGTATTCTTGCCTGGAACATCCAATGGGCAGAGGAGCCTGGAGGGTTACAATCCACAGGGTCACAAGGAGTCAGACACGAGTAGAGCAACTTAGCATGCATGCATGCACCATGTCTTATCTATCAGGGGCTCAAAAGTTACCTCTTTTCTGAGTGTGACCTCATTTAGTCAGTCCAAGAATAAGCATTTACTCACAACTGACTGTACATCAGGCACTGTGCTGAGTTCTTTATATGTTTGTCTCATTTGATTCTCAAAATAACCTCACGAGAGAAGTTTCCCTCCTCTGGATCTCATTTGCACAGTAGAGTTGCTCCTCGTTTCCTCAGATTTCACATTTGTGAATTCACCTGCCCACTAACATTTCTTTATAACCCCATAACCAACACTCATAGGGATTTTGGTTATTTTTGGATGTGTGCAGAATGGTGAAAAATTTAAATCACTGCAAGTGAACTTCCCAGCTGAGGTCAAACAAGGAGATGCTCTGCCTTCTTGTTTTAGGCCATGCTTCTCACACTTTTGTTAGTAGCTTCATCTTTAAAATGGATGGTTCCAAGCCTAGTGCTGAGGTGCTGCCTAGCCTTCCTAAGTGCAAGAAAGCTGTGACTTGCCTTATAAGGAAAATCATGTGTTAGACGAGCTCTGTTCAGGCATGAGTTATAGTCTGCTGGCCATGAATTCGTTGTTAATGAATCAACAATATAGTCCATCCAGAAACAGGAAGGGGAATTTCACTGATCTGTACATGAGGCCGCTCTGGAAAGTGCTAAAGTGATATCTCTCATATGTGATGAAGTTATGGAAAAGAGAGAAAAGCAGCTAAATTTATGGATTCATGAGATGATGACCCATAAGAAAAGAATAATGGATGGTACTGTTGTAAGGCTGAGAGCCAAAGAGATTTACGGTCCCTGTTACCCAGGGTTAGGCAAACGTTAAACCCTTCTTGGCTAATGCTGTCTTGGCTGGCTCTTGCATTCCAAAAGCGATATGGCATAAAAGATGTTACACTTGCAGGCAAGGCCGTTCTCCAGGTCAAGAAGCTGCAGAATAATTTTAAAGATTTGTGCTAAATATTATACAGGGAGAGAATCGTGGAAAAGCAGATTTTCAGTGCTGATGAGACTGGCTTGTTTTACAAGGAAGTTGGCAAACAAACCTATATAATGCAAATGGCATTTCAGTTGATGAAAATGTTATGATCTGAGGCTCTGGGGATATAGTCCTATATTTCCTCAGGGAGCCATAGTTTAGTATTTGCTAATTGAGTGTTCACAGTGATTTTATAGAATATAATGGCTGCTAATAATGAGAATCATTGTATTTTGTTTTAAACTTTTAAAATAAAATATTAGCTTCTACCTTGTTTTATAGATATTATGAGTGAAAGTTGCTCAGTTGTGTCCAACTCTTTGCTACCCAATGGACTATACAATCCATGGAATTCTCTAGGCCAGAATATTGGAGTGGATAGCCTTTCCCTTCTCCAGGGAATCTTCCCAACCCAGGGATCAAACCTAGGGATTGAATCCACACTGCAGGCAGATTCTTTACCAGCTGAGCCTTATACTCCGTACCAATTCCCCTACAGTACTATTAGTACTATTTTATAAACTCCTTGAGGGGATCCACTCACCATTCTTTTGGCCACAGTTTTGGAGTACCCGTTGTGATACAATAAGAGGCAGTGGATAAGACTGCAGCCCTGTCCTGGAGTAGTGTATAGTCTAGCAAGAGACACAGAGGAGTAAAGAGATGGTTGTCACAATAATTCAGAAAGGCACAGGAGGCTGGCTCTGATTCACTAAGGGATTACACATAATTTAAATGTCTAAGCATTGAATGAATGGATCTGCGATCTAAATATCTTCTTAATGTATACTTTACCAACGTTTGATTGTCTTTGCCTCTGAGTAACTGATTCGATCTCTATCTCCTTATCTTCCTGAAGATGCATACTAATTAATGTATGACTTTGGTGAATATCAAGATAGTTGATTTATATTCTCTTACTATCACTAAGAAGAACACAGCTCTCCTTAGATCTTGAAAGAGGAGAACTGCACAGGCTCAGCCTTGTGAAGATGCAAGCTTGTGAAATGAGAAGGTAGCACCTACGTGGGCAGAGGATTAGGGCTGTGCCAGAGAACTGGGCATCCGTGCAATTCAGATAGCAATGCCAGGTGCTCAGTTGACCTGCATGCAAGGCTAGGAAGATGCCAGCATCACTAGGTGAGCACCACAGGATGCCTGGTTCCAGTGGCCTTGGTCTTATACACCAGCCCTAACTAACACTGGTTTGGATCAAGAATTTACAGTCAGATAACAAATGAGTCACTTCTTTCCTATTTTGGCAAGAATTGAAAATAATTAGTGATCTATTCAGTGCTTCCAAATACTTCTGCTAGTCTATTTGGATGGAGACTTAAATGTATTTGGTTGAACTCTGGTTGATGTTCAACAGAGGCTGTGTTTTTAAGCCATTTCTTTTATCTCGTAAAGAAAGAAAATTGGACAGAAGCATTCATTTTAAGGGAGAAAAAGGAAAGAAAATGAAGTGGACCTTGGGCTAGCTTTCAAGACTTTTCTTCTCAATCTTCTCTCCTGGATTTTAGACTCACCTGCCCAGACCTTGACCTGATCTCTAGACTTTGCCAGACTCTTTCTGTGACCCCATCATTCTCCTTCTCCCAGGTGGCTGGGAAGGCCTCCTCAGAATGTCCCAGTCCCTGCCATCAGTGATTAGACACCCGCTCTGCCCTATTGCTGTGGTGTATAAAGTTGAGTAGGACCTGGCCTCTGATCTGGAGGAATTCATTGTCTAGCAGAGAAAAGTCATATAAATGAGATGATTTTTGATTGCTTTGTGATGAGTAGCTGTTGCTTCTTAGTAGCTAAGTCATATCTGACTCTTTTGTGACCCCATGGACCTTAGCCTACCAGGCTCCTCTAACCGTGGGATTTCCCAGGCAAGAGTACTGGAGTGAGTTGTCATTTCCTTCTCCAGGGAATCTTCCTGACCAAGGGATCGAACCCATGTCTCCTACATTGGCAGGTGAGTTCTTTACCACTGAGCTTTCAAGGAAGCCCTTGAAAATGTTATAAAGAACAGCAGAGTGGGTGAATGATGTAATTGCTCCCTATTACTTGGAGGAAAATCTCAGTCTGCCCAGAAATGCCTCCCTGCTCTTGCCTTTGGGTTGTCTCTCAACAGAGTTGTCCCTCCCTGGGTATCCACAGCAAAGTGGGGGGTTGGTTTCAGGACCCCCGTGGATACCAAAATCCACAGATACTCAAGCCTCTTATGTAAAATAATGTGGTTATTTGCATATAACCTATGCACATTCTCCTATAATCCCATAATCTCCCATAATCTCTAGCTTACTTATAATACCTAATACAATGTAAATGCTATGTAAATAGTTGTTGGTGGATGAGAAATTCAAGTTTTGCTTTTTAGAACATTTTGGAAATTTTGGGGAATAGTTTTAATCCCCAGTTGTTTGAATCTGTGACTGGGGACCACACATATATGGAAGGCTGACTGTGGTCTCTTTCTCTTCATGGTCCTCTCCATCCTTGACTCTCAGAAGGGCTGCCTTACTTCTACTCCATTGCTCACCGCTCCCTTGGCGTCTTGGAAGCACATTACAAAGACATATGTCAACCAAAGCTGGTTCTTTCCTTTTGTGAAGCTGGCCCTTTTCTCCCACTGGTCTTGACTGGGATCGGGTCTATTTCTACTTGGGGCCTCATCGGTCACAAATCTGTTTCCCATGTAATAAGTTCATTCAGGTTTTTCCATAACACCTTAACAAACAAAAAACCTGGACAAACATTTTGGCCAACCCAATATCTCAGCTCATAAAAAGGATTATCAGCTCCTAAAGGCAAGCTTATGCCACTCACCTCATTAATATATCTCTCATAAAAACCAATATAATTTTTGAGGCCATAGAAGTAGCTCCTACACAATGTTGAAATTTAGTTTTGTCAATATGGCCTCAGTATTCACAGGGCTTTGCAGACATAATGAAAGCCGATAACGCAGAGAGGGGTGACCTAGGGAAATTTTTCAACTAGAAATTGTTATTTTTTGCATATTTCAAAGCTGATTATTTTTTATTTGACCTTGTAAAAATACCTATTGAATTTTATAGAATAAACCATTTAATTTCACATCCCCAGTGGTTCACACTCTCTGTCCACTTTCAGAAGAGCTTCAAAATTAGTGTGATATTTTATCACTTACTAACAGAAAAGAAATGGAATAAAAAATCTCCCAGTCTTTTGATAATCTAAACTGGGACTCTTAAAAGATGGAATAAGGCTCAGAATTCAAAACGTTTATTCATCTCATCTGACTTTGGCCTCTATGGAAAGAGGTAGGATTCACATAATCTGAATCAAAATATTTCCCTATGTTTGGTAACTTCTGTGCTCAAACGTCTCATTAGTTCCTTCAAAGGTTTCTGTGACCTGTCAATTATTTGAATGCTTTTCTCCTACCTTGTAGAGATCATCCATTTCCTTCATACTCCTTCCATTTTCATCTTTGTGTGCGCATGTGTGTGTATGAATTCCACTTTGAGTTTTCACCCATTTACAGCACCCTGTAAAAAGAATGGATGGGTCAGATTAAAATTAGATCTTTTTGACATATTTTTCCAAGATTGTAATGAAAGGTTTGGTGAAGAAAGGGATTAAAATTACTGTTTTCCATGCCATGCTCACTCTTGGTAATTTGAAAAGCGTGGGAATTGTAAACTTTATTCCCCCAATAAGAGAGAAAGGTTTTTTTTTTTTTTTTTTGTATATGAGCCTTAAGTTTTTTTTTTTTTATGAATAGGATTTCTTTGTAGAATATAAGACAATTCATTATCCTCATTTTGTATATTTCTCTATTGTTGGATTCCCTTCTTAGCTCAATCATGATAATATTTTTCTATTTCTCTCTTTAATCAAATTCTGTAGTGCAAAAACTGCCCAGGATCTCCCAAAACATGGTATTTTCATTTTCATGGCTTTGACCTTCCACTCCTTTCATCTGGAGAGCAAAGAGTGTTCTTAGAACCAAACCCAGTGCTTCCATGCTGTTCTTTGGGTCTTATTCTCCACTTTTTCCAGCAGTTATTTGAAGAGAATGAAATCAACTTTGTTATAGACTAAGGACCCATTTTCTCAAGTGTGCTCTAGTTCAGCAAGATGCTCCACCGTAAAGGCTCTGTGGTCATAAAAGTTGGACACATGCTGTACATCCTTTGCCCCTTCTTGGAGAGTTTCGATGCACATCTTAGAACATAGTAAACGTAATAAAGTCTCTGAGAAATCTTGCCTTTGAAAAACTTATTTACTGTTGTTTACTTGTCGTTTCCCAAATGTGTTTGATCACCTACTGAACCCCTTCTAGAGAACATGCTATTGTTAGGCAAAACTTTCTGGGAAAGGAATTAGGGACTACAGCTCAGTAAGCCTGGATAAAACACAGATATGCAATGGCGTGGGCTTCCCAGGTGGTTCACTGGGTGAAGCATCTGCCTGCAGTGCAGGAGACATTGGGAGACATGGGTTCAATCCCTGGGTCAGGAAGGTCCCCTGGAGGAGGGCATGGCAATCCACTCCAGTATTCTTGCCTAGAGAATCTCATGGATAGAGGAGCCTGGCAGGCTACAGTCCATAGGGTCATAAAGAGTCAGACACGACTGAAGTGATTTAGTACACATGTACATGTGACTGCTTACTTCTATAGCTGGCTTTTCACGTCCTGTTTGTTTTGTCAGTGAAATGCAAGCTTGATGTTCATCAGTTTTTATCCATTCATTGCTGAATCTCCAATGCTCTAACAGGGCCTCACGTGTATTTGCGCTTGATACCATTTGGTATAATAACTGGAAGGATGTGTGTGCATCTCTGGACCATGGACACCATGACTTTCTTAGTTCAGTCCCAGGGGCAGCCCTAGTTTTGGATCAAAATTGGACTTTTAGAGTTGTCTGAATTCTTTAACCAGTTGTTTCTTCTCCCAGTTTTAACACTCAGAACTTCCTGAATTCTTTAACTCTAGTAATTGTGTGCCACACAGTCACCCTATTCATAGCTTTCCATCACTGTAATATTTTGGACAAGACCGTCTGTGTATTTGGGGAAATTCCATTGTTATGAATCTGGCCTCCCAGTGTAGAAGTCAGCACTCACATTTTCTGAATCTCTTCAAGGAAGATGCCTGACAAACATAAGTGCACAGTGTTGTAAGGAGATAGGTTTTGCTGTGGAGTTGGTGGCCCAGCTGAAGTCAGTTCCTAATGCCCAAACAGGAGCATTGGAGGGGTCTTTGGGACATAGGACAGGTCAGCAATTGCCTGATCAGGCCAGTCCTTCGAGTTGGTCTGAGCCTTGTTCTTGGAAACGCAGTTAGGAGTCTGGTTCTCCAGGTCCCCAGAACTGAAATCATTCCAATATGCTCAAATGTCCCCACTAAAGTTGTCTTCCTCTACCACAGAACGTGACATCTATCTGATAATTCCACAGGTCTCAAATTCTGTCTCAGAAGACTTTGTCTCATTGCTAAATAGTTGTCAACAGCACTTTTCTTATTTCACTCACGTACACATACACACACTGCTTTCTTCCATTACTTCTTTCTGCTGCCTGTTTTCCTACTTTTCGATCACACTGTATGTATGATTTTCCCTTTCTGAAAACCAATGTCCATGATTCACTTTTCATAATGGGTCATTCGTTTTCTTTTGATAACTGAGGCACATGAAAGGATTCCTGATCTCCTAAATTATTTCTTACTGTGCCTCTCATACACCCCAGAGATTCTTCTTCATTGAAGTGATTATGCATAAGACTTGCAGGATGTTTTCTTTATAGCTTGGATCTAAGCTAAATTTTAATGATTTAGTTTAATCTTCCAATCATTACATCTGTCAAACAAAATTGGGAAGAGAATAGTGCACAAGATTAATTTTGGCTTCTAGTAAGAATGACCCAAAATAACTGACTTAAGTGAGACAGGGTTGTATTTTCCCTCTTGAAAGACAAGTGTGCAAGTAGGCTGTTGAGAATTAGTATGGTGACTTCATACTAACTGGACCCAGTGTCTGTTCTCCTCCTCTACCCTTAGTAAAAGGCTTTCATCTTCAGAGTAACCTCATTCTCGTAGCATGGCTGCAATAGCGACAGCTTTTTCAACCTCCCTGCCACCTGAGTCAATCTCCGCTTCAAGAAACAACACTAAGTGACTTTCACTCATGTCTCTTTGATCAGTCCTGCCTACAAGAGACACTTACAAATGTAATTTTATAACTGGGCAAACTGCCACACCCAGTGATGCATGGTTCTGTTCTCATACAAAGGAAGAAGAAGGAAATGTATTTTGAGGAAGCAGCGAGGAGTCTCTGCTTTGGAAACTGAGCTTTTAATTTGCTGTTTTCCAGAAGGTGCTATTGACTGTAAAACCAATATAACAGTGTTGTGAAGATTTCTCATAAAACAGATCTTACATAGAAAATATTATGACTCAATTCTTTGTGTTTGGAGAACTTTCCAGGAGTTTGTGTGGTCTCAGGGGCCAGAAAGTGGGCAGCAATTACCTGTGTAAACAGCCGCTATAAACAATGCTGTCCTATGAAATCAAAGCCACATTTAGGTTGCTGTTATAACTTCTGAGATGCTTTCAAAAGAGAGCACAAGATGCAAACCATACTCCAAATGAAACATTTTAATAGTGCTGCAACACAATGAATTCTTAAAAACAAGATTCACAATTCAAGGAATTTTGAGCTTTTAAAAAAGATTTATGTCTTCTGAATGCAAAACAGAGTCAGCCCTCTCTGGGCTCATTATAAAACCCAAATCATGGTCACCATCACAGAAAATAGCTTTGTTATTTCTTCTTGTTCCTTGGTAGATAATGGGAGGTCAGGTCAGGTTGATCTAATTCAAGGGAGGATCTGCTCAAGATAAAGACGGATGATGCAAAGAAGAAATAGCCCACCAGGGTGTTGCCTCGGAGAAGCTATGCTGGCATAAGTATTCTTTTGCCATTTTACAGTGACAGGTTCAAAGTTTAAAACCAGATTCTAAGATTTATAGCATATGACACATTATCTTTAATGACTTAATGAGGGAGCACTGGATTGAAATCAGTGATTCTTTTTAACACTTCTGTGATGTAATTACCTATTTTCTATTCAGGATATTTGTAATCCATCAAACATCAGCTTAAAAGTCTTTGTAGTACTCAGATATCCAATAGCCAGAATATTGAGTCATGTTTTTTTCAGTTACTTGTCTGAACTAATAATAAAGAACTCAGATTTAAACTGCTGTACAATTTTTGCCTGTTCTCCTCTTCCCTCCTACATATTCCATCCTTGTAACAAACAACTGGTTCTGCTCAGCCAGTGTGATGATCCACAACCACCCTCCCTTTCTTTTCCTTTTGTGGTTTGCTGCAGTAAAAGGAGGATCCAGTGATGACTGCCTCATAAACAATAAACACTGGCTTTTACCAAAATGAAGAAAGAATGATACCTATCAGAGGCCATGCCTCTGTGCCCCATTTTAGAGAAGAGGAAACACAGTAGTATTATATCTTGGGAGGATGGATGAAAGTTTCCAAAGAGACTGGTGAAGATAGGATGGGTGAGCTCTGGGTGGACCATGGTGTGGCTGGAGTCAGGCAAACGTGGAGGAGGCTGTGTACAGCAGTGACAAGTGGCTGTCTTCCCATCAGAGTCATGCTACAGGGCTGTCAACTGGCCCCCTCTCTGGTCTCACTCAGGCAGATGTCTAACTAGCCTAGTCTTCCCTAGCACATCCTGGGTGCTGGAGAAGCAAGACAGTCTTTCAGCACACTGGTGAGCTTTCCATTTAAACCCATCAAAGCTCAGCTGAAGTGGAGAATTACTCACTTATCCAAGAGGTCTCTGTGTGGTTCTGCTTCTCTGTGTGGTTCGGATGCATCCTAATCAGGGTAGAGTAGCAGAAATAAGACAGCAGCAAGGAGAGAGGGTGGGGGTGCTGCAGGCAGTGTGGCCACATGTACACACAGGGTGGCAGGTGGATTCGTGTAGTCACGTGCTTCTGGCATGAATAGAAGGTCAGCTTCAACTCTATGTCAGTGTAAGGCAGGCTATGGCAACTGACACCATCCCTCACAGGTCCCAAAATCAGATTCTCTGTGCTTTCTGAATCTGCCTTGGCAAATCCTATTTAAGTTATTTTACTCCTTTATCAGTTACTTAAAGTACAAAAGAAAAGATGAGTAAAAATATAAACAGTAGGTGCTATTAAGCACTTTAAAAGGAAAGAAGCCCTTCCTGACATCTTAATGAAAAACGTAAAAGAGCAGCAACATTTTTATAGTATACATTTTATGCAAAATTTTTACTTGAAGTCATCTAAAGAACATGTCAAGCTAAAACAGTGATTATTTCATTTTGAATAAAATTAATTTGTCTATTTCTTCAAACTCTAAATTATGAGGGAAGAAAAGTGTGGAGCTTAAATCATCCTCTAATTTTGGAGCCAATTTTTTACTGTTTATTCATGAGGAACTTTCAATAAGGCACCTGCTGCCTTTTAATGATCAAAAGAAAGATTAAAAGAAAGCAAAGCTCAAAATAAAGCAAAGTAGAAACTCAGAGCCTAAGTTATAGTTCTGCCTTCCTGTTTTTGTCTGCTTGGGTTTGGCTACAGACTTAGTACAGCAGATGGTCTAGTGATGAAGAATATTGACTTGACTAGCATGAGAAAGGGTTTTCTAGGTGGCGCTAGTGGTAAAGAATCTGCTTGCCAATGCAGGAGACAGGAGAGATGGGGATTCAGTCCTTGCATTGGGAAGACCCCCTGGAGGAGGGCATGGCCACCCACTCCAGTATTCTTGCCTGGAGAATCCCATGGACAGAACAGCCTGGTGAGCTACAGTCCATCCATAAGGTCACAAAGAGTTGTACATGACTGAAGCGACTTAGCACACAGCACAGTATGATAAAACATTTGGAGGATCAAGATCCTTAAACTATTATTTCCAGGAAGAAAATGGATTATGATGCCTTGGAACCTCTGATAAAATGATGATGATAAAGGATTTAGAACTGTATTTTTCCTTTTCAGAGCATAGATTATTAAGTTGCTAGGAACAACTATGAGATTTCTTTTTCTAAAATACTTTAGCATAGTATTTTGGGTGGTAAGTTTTTTTTTCTTATAAAATTTGAATTTTACTTTGGCCCAAGAGGCACCTTTCTCAATAACGTTGACATAATCTTCTACTTTCCTCTCTTTCTTTGTATAATGTACACATATCTCTTTGTTATACAGACGTTTATACAGAAATTACATAGGAGATGTAGAAGCAATGAAATCCTCATTTCCAAACAGGAAATCACCCTGGAATCTAAAAGATTAAAAGGGCGCTTGTAAAGGAGAAGTAGGCATGTCTGACACATAGTAGGCCATTATTGACTAGTAAATGACTGTTGAAATGAAAGAATAAGGGAAACTCTCCTTCATTAAAGGGACTTCCCAAGTGGCTCAGTGGGTAAAGAATCTACCTACAATGTGGAAGCAGAAGATGAGGGTTTGATCCCTGGGTCAGGAAGATCCTCGGGAGTAGGAAATGGTAACCCACTCCAGTTTTCTTGCCTGGAGAATCCCATGGACAGGGGATCTTGGCAGGATATGGCCCATAGGATTGCAAAGAGTCAGACGTGACTGAGGGGACTGAGCATGTATACATGCTCCTTCATTGAAAGCCCTTTGCCATTAGTAGTGAAAAACATGATGGCATATTTTTTCTACATAATGTCATTCTTACAATATCCTTGGGAAATGAGTATGTCAGGTGTCATTGTTATTGCTATTTGCTGATGAGGAAATTGCAATGTGAAGTTTGAAAAGACTGGTAAGTGACAAGTCTGAGACTCGGCTTCAGTCAGATGACTTTAAATCCTAGGTATTTTTGCCACTTTTGATATCTGTCCTTTGTGTGTGTATGTGTGTGTTTACACTGAAGCAATTCAGTTTTCAATGATTGCTACTGCCAGCGTCTGAATATTTGTGCTGTCCCTAAATTTTTATGTTGAAAATCTGATGCCTAAGGTGGTGGTACTGGGGACTGGGGTATTAAGAAGCGTGGGAGGTGATTAGTAGGATTGTACGTGTTAGTCATTCAGTCATGTCCAGCTCTTTGCGACCCCAGGGACTGTTCCCAGTCGGGTTCTTCTGTCCATGTTATTCTCCAGGAAAGAATACTGGAGTGGGTTGCCATGCCCTTCTCTAGGGGATCTTCCTAACCCAGGGATTGAGCCTAGGATTTCTACATTGCAGACAGATTAGTTACTGTCTGAGCCAAAACCTAGGAAGCCTCATTAGTAGGTTTAGTGTTATTTAAAAGAGGCCCCAGAGCTCCTTCACACTTCCACCATGTGAAGATATGAGGAGAAGTGTGTGACTTGTAAGATAGCCCTCATCTGAACATGCTGGCCCTCTGATCTCGAACTTCTAGCCTCCATAACCGTGAGAAATAAATTTCTGTTGTTTTTAAGCCACCTAGTCCATGATATGGTGGTATAGCATCCTGAAAGAACCGAGACTTCTATCTACCCACAGTGCAAACCAGTCAACTCCTTGTTGTCAGGCCACATGATTATTTGATTTACATTGGATCACATTTTCCAGTTCCGTTTTTTGCCCCTAACTATTAATGTCCATCTTGTGTCACATTACTGGTTCTGGAATGGCTGCTGAAAAAGAAACTTGTTGAGATAAGAAAACAGAATGATAAAAGATAAATAATCTTGAGAAAGAAGAATTGTACTAGAAGGCTGATTTATATAGATACAGCATGGTGTTTTTATTACAAAGCTGCAGGTCCAAGGTCTTTGTGTTGGAGATTTTTCTTAGGCTAGAACATCCATCTCCTGTGTCTGTCCTTCTAAACGTGTGCACAGTTCAGCAGGACACAAAGGAGTTTAACAATAACAAACATTCAAGCGTCCTATCATCCTTTCTGCTCAGTGATGGGTTCTCAATTCTTTCTGTGGACACGGACATCAGAACACCAGGCAGGACAGAGAGGCAGCAAGGCGTTTCTTGGCAGAAGCAGCAGCTCAAAGAACTAAAACAAATTCACACACCAGGGTGATGTTTTTCCTGGACACTGCAGAGAACAGCTGAAATGGAGAGAGGTCTGTGTCCTACCAGGGGGAGCCTCTTCCTGGTCTCTTCTTTCTGAGTGTGACTTTTTTCCTGTGGCATGCAACCTTTGGAGACAATAGAGCATAATCTAATTTTTCCTTCCCCACTGTTGTCACACATTTGTATAAGACTTAAGATCTGCAGATATATTATACTCAACCTTTTCAGCAATCCAGGAGTTGACCACAGGGAGGATACAGTAACATCTTGTGTTTATGTAATGTATTGTGCCTGGGAACCATCTGTGCTTTGGAGATAGCTCAGCAATGTGTCAGTCTCTGCCTGCTGGTCTCCAACAGCAAGAGCTGAAGTGATGACTGTCTTGAGAGCCTCTTTAGAGAAGAAAGGAGCTGCTAAGCCCATTTCAATAACCTGGTACACTGGAGGGTTGCCTCAGCTCCTGGAGGCCCATGCGAGCAAGGATGTATGGCTTTCTTACTTGTATCGGCATGGTATAATATTATTTGAACACTGTTTGGATAAGTTAAAGGGTTAAAAACTCTAGAATAACCACTAAATATGGAATCAAGTAAACAAAATCATCCTGAAAAGATAAAATAATCTTGAAAAAGAAATCTTCATTCATTCATAGATACAGTACCATGTTATAAGGGCTTCTCAGTGGTAAAGAATCTGCCTGCCAATGCAGATTCTCCCCTGGAGAAGGAAATGGCAACACTCTCCAGTATTCTTCCTGGAAAATTCCACTGACAGAGGAGCCTGGTGGGTTACAGTACATGGGGTGGCAAAGAGTTGGACACAACTGAGTGATAAAGACAGACTAGATAAATACAACACAATGAGTTCAGAGTAAAATTCATGTCTAGACTAAGGCATTAAAGCAATTCAATGAGAAAAAGAAAACCTTATTAACAAATAGTGCTAGAACAGCTACAGAAAAGTGACTTTCAACCTATATCTCAGACTAGACACAAAAATTAACTAGATTTAGATTATAGCCTGAAGGTAAAAGGGGGTAAAAATTGGTTTTGGAGATTGAAAACACATAGATATTACAATAATTTGTGGTCCTCCAAAGATCTATAGTATAAAAAAATATTTGGTATTAATATTTCATGTTGAGGGGTTAGGGTGATTAAAAACTATATAGAATAACTCCCTTGGAAGAATTTTGGGTTGAATTGTGTCTCCTCAAAAGATATATTGAAGTCATAGCCTCTGGCACCTATGAATGTGATCTTATTTGAGAATAGGGTCTTTGCACATGTAACTAAGAAGTAAGTGAAGATGAGGTCACATTGAGGTAGGGTGGGCCCCAGTTCAATATGACTGGTGTCCTTGTAAGAAGAGGAGAGGCTTGGAGGGACATGCAGGTGAGAAGGCTATGTGAAGACAGAGGCAGGGGTTGGAGAAAAGTGTTAACAAGCCAAGGAATGCCAAAGATTCCTGGCAAATCACCAGAAGCTAGTAAGAGGCAAGGAAGAATCCTGGCTCTTCTGACACCTTGATATTAGACCTCTAGTCTCCAGAACTGTGAAAGAATAAATTTCTACTGTTTTAAGCCACCCAGTTTGCTATTTTATTATGGTAGCTCTAGGAAATGAATATGGGGTTAACAATATAAAAAAGGTTGGGAAACATTTTTTCTAGAGGAAAGTATAGGAGAACATATTTGCACATTTGGGTTAGGTAAAGTTTTCTTAGATGCATCCAGAGAGCACTAGCCATCACGGAAAAAGTAATGAAAACTGCGCTTTATTACATTAAGCACTTCTGATCATTAAAAGATCAGACATTAAAAGGTTATTGTTGAGAAAATGGGTAGTGAAATTTACAGACTCAGAGAAAATGTTTGTAGCACATATATCTGACAAAGAACATGTCCAGAATATACAGAGAACTACAGTTAAAAAATAAAGAGGCAATCCAATCTACAAATGAATGGAAGACTAGGATAATTCACAAAGAAAGATATTTGAATGGCTAATGTGCTTCGTGCTTAGTCACTCTGTCCTGTCAAACTCTTTGCGACCCCATGGACTGTAGCCCACCAGGTTCCTCTATCCATGGATGCTCCAGGCAAGAGTACTGGATTGTGTTGCCATGCCCTCCTCCAGGGGATCTTCCCAACCCGGGGATTGAACCCAGGTCTCCCACATTGCAGGTGGATTCTTTACTGTCTGAGCCACCAGGAAAGCCCATATGGCTAATACCACATTAAAAATGCTCAATATAATTAGTCATAAGAGAAATGCAAACTGGAGTTATGAGATTATATATATATATATATATATACACATATATATATGATGTGTGTATATACATGTGTATATATATATTAGAATATTATTTGGCCATAAAAAAGAATGAAATTCTGCCACTTGTGACAATGTGAATGGATCTAGACAGTATTATGCTTATTGAAATAAGTCAGATAGAAAGAGACAAATAATCTGTTCTTTGTGTGTAGAATCTAAAAAATAAAACATATATATATATAGCTGTTAGTCTGACAGATACACAGAAACAGACTAACAGATACACAGAACAAACGAGTGGTTACCAGTGGGGAGAGGAAAAGAGAGAAGGGCAGCACTGGGTATGGGATTAAGAGATACAAACTACTGTGTATAATATTTCCCTGTGCTCTACAATATATCCTTGTTGCTTATAAGGATACATTGTACAGCACAGGGAAATACAGCCATTGTTTTATAATAACTTTAAATGGAGTGTAATCTATAAAATATTAAATCACTATGTTATAGATCTGAAACTACTGAAATATTGTAATCAAACATGCTTCAGTATAAAAAGAAAGACCAATAACCCCAAATATTTGCCAGGACAACATGAGCAGGTGAAAGTGTAAAATGTACAACTCTTTTGAAAAATAGTCTGTCATTTTCTCATGAAGTTGAGCTTGCAGTTGCTTCAGTCGCATCTTACTCTGTGACCCTATGGACTGTATAGCTGCTAGGCTCCTCTGTTCATGGGATTCTCAAGGCAAGAGTACTGGAGTGGGATGCCATGTGCTCTCCCAGGGGATCTTCCTGACCCAGGGATCGAACCCATGTCTCCTGAACTACAGGCAGATTCTTTACCCACTGAGCCACCAGGGAAACCCAAAGTTGAGCATACACCTACTCTGTGTCCTAGTGCTTCCACTCCTATGTATCTGTCAAAGAGAAATAAAAACATATGGATACAAAAACTTGCACACAGATGCTAATAGCCCCAAGCTAGAAACAAACCAAGTGTCCAAGAGAATGGATCAGGGTATTGTGATGCATACTATTCACTAACAATAAGAAAGAAACAATGGACAGTCTCAACCACATAGACGGATCTGAAAACATGCTGAATGATAGAACCACGCAAAAGTATACACACTCCACTCTTCCATTTATACAAAGCTCCAGATCAGAAAAAAATAAATTCAAACTGCAATGATAGAAATCAGATGAGTGGATGGCTGGAGTGAGAGTTGAGGAGATTTACTTCAAAGGAACATAAGGGAACTTTCTAAAATGATGGAACTCTGACATGCTGATAGGAATGTAGGTTACATGTGTATGCATGCTTAAAACTCATCAAACTAATGAAGTAGTTAATATGTATGCATTGTGTGTGTGTATGTTCAGTTGCTCAGTCTTGTCCTACTCTTTGTGACTCCATGGACTGTAGCCCACCAGGCTCCCCTGTCCATGGAATTTTCCAGGCAAGAATACTGGAGTGCGTTGCCATTTTCTGCTCCAGGGAATCTTCCCGACCCAGAGATCTCATTGGCAGGTGGGTTCTTTGCCACTGAGCCACCTGGGAAGCCTCATCTATTTATTGTTTCATTTGTAAATTCTCTCTCTCTTTCTCCTTCTCCATCCATAGAGAGACACATGACTCTGTAGGAAGGTTACAGCAGCTGCCTAAGCACTATATACAGTTTGCTTAAAAGAGTTTTTGATACCTTACCTTTTTCTTTTGGGCCCCAGTTTTATTATGCAAAATGAGGAGATTGGACTTCACGCTTTCAGAACTGTAGTACATTTGGATGTGGAGGTGCTTTCCAACTCTAACATTTTGTGTGACTTGCTATTTGAATTGCTTCACTTCATCAGGCCATCTGTTTGAAAACTTCTGATACCCAGTCACACCCTGAATAGATTAAAATAGAGCTACTAGGGTGGAGGTGGAAGAGCCTAGCTGTTTCCCATTCCATGTGGCAAAGAACAGAATATATGAGTTTTCCCCGATGTGGCTGAGTCAGTATGGAGGAACTCAGTCAGGTGAGTGGATACCTTATTTGCAGACACATTGAAATTCCTGAGAGGACCCTGTTTGCATTGTGCAAGCTGAATGGACACAAGGGTAATTGTTGTGTCAGAATGTGGGGGCTGACGGTGCAAATGTAAAGCGTATCTTCTTCCAAGGCCAGGACCACCTTCCTAGGAGCTTAAACTCTGACACATCTTGTTGATGTGTAGGTAAATCAAAGGAAACATGAAGAAGCTGTGTAATGAAGGTCAAATCATAGTCAAGCCTTTATAAAAGGAATATTGGAAGTTCCTGGTGTAGAAACTCCTGCATTTTTACAAGAAACACCCCACTCACACCTATGGATAGATCAACTAAACAGAAAATTAACAAAGAAACACAAACTTTAAATGATACAATAGACCAGTTAGACCTAATTGATATCTATAGGACATTTTGCTCCAAAACAATGAATTTCACCTTTTTCTCAAGTGCTCACAGAACCTTCTCCAGGATAGATCACATCCTGGGCCATAAATCTAGCCTTGATGAATTAAAAAAATTGAAATCATTCCAAGCATCTTTTCTGACCATAATGCAGTAAGATTAGATCTCAATTACAGGAGAAAAACTATTAAAAATTCCAACATATGGAGGCTGAACAACACGCTTCTGAATAACCAACAAATCACAGAAGAAATCAAAAACGAAATAAAAATATGCATAGAAGCGAATGAAAATGAAAACACAACAACACAAAACCTATGGGACACTATAAAAGCAGTGCTAAGGGGAAAGTTCATAGCAATACAGGCATACCTCAAGAAACAAGAAAAAAGTCAGATAAATAACCTAACTATACACCTAAAGCAACTAGAAAAGGAAGAAATGAAGAACCCCAGGGTTAGTAGAAGGAAAGAAATCTTAAAAATTAGGGCAGAAATAAATGCAAAAGAAACAAAAGAGACCATAGCAAAAATCAACAAAGCCAAAACCCGGTTCTTTGAAAGGATGAATAAAATTGACAAACCATTAGCAAGACTCATCAAGAAACAAAGGGAGAAAAATCAAATCAATAAAATTAGAAATGGAAATGGAGAGATCACAACAGACAACACAGAAATACAAAGGATCATAAGAGACTACTATCAGCAGTTATATGCCAATAAAGTGGACAATGTGGAAGAAATGGACAAATTCTTAGAAAAGTACAACTACCCAAAACTGAACCAGGAAGAAATAGAAAATCTTGACAGACCCATCACAAGCATGGAAATGGAAACCGTGATCAGAAATCTTCCAGCAGACAAAAGCCCAGGTCCAGACGGCTTCACAGCTGAATTCTACCAAAAATTTCGAGAAGAGCTAACACCTATCCTCCTCAAACTCTTCCAGAAAATTGCAGAGGAAGGTAAACTTCCAAACTCATTCTATGAGGCCACCATCACCCTAATACCAAAACCTGACAAAGATGCCACCAAAAAAGAAAACTACAGGCCAATATCACTGATGAACATAGATGCAAAAACCCTTAACAAAATTTTAGCAATCAGAATCCAACAACACATTAAAAAGATCATACACCATGACCAAGTGGGCTTTATCCCAGGGATGCAGGGATTCTTCAATATCTGCAAATCAACCAATATAATTCACCACATTAACAAGTTGAAAGATAACAACCACATGATTATCTCAATAGATGCAGAGAAGGGCTTTGACAAAATTCAACATCCGTTTATGATAAAAACTCTCCAGAAAGCAGGAATAGAAGAAACATACCTCAACATAATAAAAGCTATATATGACAAACCCACAGCAAACATTATCCTCAATGGCGAAAAATTGAAAGCATTTCCCCTAAAGTCAGGAACAAGACAAGGGTGCCCACTTTCACCACTACTATTCAACATAGTTCTGGAAGTTTTGGCCACAGCAATCAGAGCAGGAAAAGAAGTCAAAGGAATCCAAATTGGAAAAGAAGAAGTAAAACTCTGTTTGCAGATGACATGATCCTCTACATAGAAAACCCTAAAGACTCCACCAGAAAATTACTAGAGCTAATCAATGAATATAGTAAAGTTGCAGGATATAAAATCAACACACAGAAATCCCTTGCATTCCTATACACTAGTAATGAGAAAGTAGAAAAAGAAATTAAGGAAACAATTTCATTCACCATTGCAACGAAAAGAATAAAATACTTAGGGATATATCTACCTAAAGAAACTAAGGACCTATAAATAGAAAACTGTAAAACACTAGTGAAAGAAATCAAAGAGGACACTAATAGATGGAGAAATATACCATGTTCATGGATCGAAAGAATCAATATAGTGAAAATGAGTATACTACCCAAAGCAATCTATAGATTCAATGCAATCCCTATCAAGCTACAAACGGTATTTTTCCGAGAGCTAGAACAAATAATTTCACAATTTGTATGGAAATACAAAAAACCTCGAATAGCCAAAGCAATCTTGAGAAAGAAGAATGGAACTGGAGGAATCAACCTGCCTGACTTCAGACTCTACTACAAAGCCACAGTTATCAAGACAGTATGGTACTGGCACAAAGACAGAAATATAGATCAATGGAACAAAATAGAAAGCCCAGAGATAAATTCACACACCTATGGACACCTTATCTTTGACAAAAGAGGCAAGAATATACAATGGAGTAAAGACAATCTCTTCAACAAGTGGTGCTGGGAAAACTGGTCAACCACTTGTAAAAGAATGAAACTAGATCACTTTCTAACACCATATACAAAAATAAACTCAAAATGGATTAAAGATCTAAACATAAGACCAGAAACTATAAAACTCCTAGAGGAGAACATAGGCAAAACACTCTCTGACATATATTACAGCAGGATCCTCTATGACCCACCTCCCAGAATACTGGAAATAAAAGCAAAAATAAACAAATGGGATCTAATTAAAATTAAAAGCTTCTGCACAACAAAGGAAAATATAAGCAAGGTGAAAAGACAGCCTTCTGAATGGGAGAAAATAATAGCAAATGAAGCAACTGACAAACAACTAATCTCAAAAATATACAAGCAACTTATGCAGCTTAATTCCAGAAAAATAAACGACCCAATCAAAAAATGGGCCAAAGAACTAAATAGACATTTCTCCAAAGAAGACATACAGACGGCTAACAAACACATGAAAAGATGCTCAACATCACTCATTATCAGAGAAATGCAAATCAAGACCACAATGAGGTACCGTTTCACGCCAGTCAGAATGGCTGCTATCCAAAAGTCTACAAGCCATAAATGCTGGAGAGGGTCTGGAGAAAAGGGAACCCTCTTACACTGTTGGTGGGAATGCAAACTAGTACAGCCACTATGGAGAACAGTGTGGAGATTTCTTAAAAAACGAAATAGAACTACCTTATGACCCAGCAATCCCACTTCTGGGCATACACACTGAGGAAATCAGAAAGAGACATGTGTACCCCAATGTTCATCGCAGCACTGTTTATAGTAGCCTGAAGATGGAAGCAACCTAGATGTCCATCAGCAGATGAATGGATAAGAAAGCTGTGGTACATATACACAATGGAGTATTACTCAGCCATTAAAAAGAATACATTTGAATCAGTTCTAATGAGGTGGATGAAACTGGAGCCAATTATACAGAGTGAAGTAAGCCAGAAAGAAAAACACCAATATGGTATACTAACACATACATATGGAATTTAGAAAGATGGTAACGATAACCCTGTATGTGAGACAGCAAAAGAGACATAGATGTATAGAACAGTCTTTTGGACTCTGTGGGAGAGGGAGAGGGTGGGATGATTTGGGAGAACAGCATTGAAACATGTATAATGTCATGTAAGAAATGAATTGCCGGTCTAGGTTTGATGCAGGATACAGGATGCTTGGGCTGATGCACTGGGATGACCCAGAGTGATGGTATGGAGAGGGAGGTGGGAGTGGGGTTCAGGATTGGGAACTCATGTACACCCATGGTGGATTCATGTTGATGCATGGCAAAACCAACACAGTATTGTAAAGTAAAATGAAGTGAAATAAAAAAAGGAAAAAAAATTAAAAAAAAAGAACACTAAGAAAAAAAAAAAGAAGACTAACACAACATTCCAATAAATTACTAGATGTCCATCAGCTGACGAATGGATAAGAAAGCCATGGTACATATACACAATGGAGTGTTACTCAGTCATTAAAAAGAGTTCATTTGAATCAGTTTGAATGAGGTGGATGAAACTGGAGTTTATTATACAGAGTGAAGTAAGCCAGAAGGAAAAACACCAATACAGTATACTAACGCATATATATGGAATTTAGAAAGATGGTAACAATGACCCTGTATGCGAGACACCAAAAAAACACAGTGTATAGAACAGTCTTATGGACTCTGGGAGAGGGCTAGGGTAGGATGATTTGGGAGAATGGCATTGAAACATGTATAATATCATATGTGAAACAAATTGCCAGTCTAGGTTTGATGCATGATACAGGATGCTCAGGGCTGGTGCACTGGGATGACCTAGAGGGATGGAATGTGGAGGGAGGTGGGAGGGGTGTTCAGGGTGGGGAACACGTGTACACCTGTGGTGGATTCATGTTGATGTATGGCAAAACCAATATAATATTGTAAATTAATTGGCCTCCAATTAAAATAAATAAATTTATATTTACAAAACCAAAAAAAAAAGAAAGCCAGCAGTATTAGAACAAACAATTTTCATACAGCACCCCAAAGTCTCTCTTAAAAGCCTGCATTTGGCGTGATCATTGTGTTTGTTTTCTTTCCAGTTCTTGTTCGGAATAACTTTCCAAAGTCAAGTGGCAACTACTCTCTCCTGCTCCTGTTTCCCTTTCATCTTTTATGGAAAGGGTTCTTTACTTTCTAATTCCTTTTATATCTGATTTTATAGCTGATTTTAATGAATAGTGATAGCCATGGTTGTCCTCTCCAACACAAAGACCTGGTTGGAATGAAGCCACAGCTAGTAACTAAGAGGAACATATTGTTATGGCTTGAAGTTAGCATTGTAGGGAACAAACTGAGCTGTGAGCTTACAATAAAATTCCACTTACTCTTTCTACCCCATTTCAGCAGCATTTCAAAAGCAATCTATTTCGTTGGCAGGTGGTATGATGTGGATTATTTAACATTTGTTAGCTTTTAAATACTTGAAGCAATTCCTTTATTGTAGCTTAGTGGTTAGAATTGCATTACCTTCGAACCCAGTGCGTGATATAATGTTATCAATCACATATTTTTTTAACTTAAATTATGTTCCAAACTCGTTTTTCTGATCAAGCCATGAAAATAGCATGTATCTGTTGAATTGTTCTTACAGTGAGGTGACATATTCAGAGGAAAGTAGAATCTCCCTCCTCCAGAGTTATATAGTCTATTGTACCATCTATGTGGCCTGGAATTAGAGCTGGTGAGCTTTCAGAAGTGCAAGGCTACCCAATCCTGCTGGTAGTTATGCAGTCAACTCCCTTTCCCATCACTCAAAGTGATGACTCCTAAGTTCTGACTCTCACCTCTCCCCTGGGAGGTTATGACAGTCATTTTGGTGGGGATTTCAGGAGGGACAGGAGATAGTATATTGTGTGGCCCACCGATCATCCTGTGGCTACCTTTGCCTGACCTCTGCTGTGGGCTCTCTTGCATCTTCTGTTGAATGTAACTCCTTCACCCTCTCTATTTCCTAACAGAATGTCACTGCATGTAGGCACAATGTAGGGACTCGATTTTTATTTGAAGAATAAATTGAATGCCTGCTTGTTTTGCATAGTTTTCCTACTTTCAAGAAATTTCCAGGACTTCTCCTAAGAGGCACTGAATTCCATATGGTGCTTTCTCCTTTTTGTTGGACATTTGCCAATCACCCAAACACTAAGCTTATATGCCAGTGTTTTATATTGAGGCTTTATAAATCTGTTTTTTAATCGTGTTGTCCAAAATATCCTGGTTGCTATCAGTATAGCCATTATCTTTACAAATACGCCCTCAGGCATGTGCTTTGGGAATCTTTCTAAAAATTCTAATTTTTTTTTCTTCCAGGAAATTAACATTTATTGATCCAAGCGATGTATTCTACATACATCATCTGGGTGTTCAACGCTCATTGTGTAGTTCAGTACAAATAATGAAATTATCCCCATTTAATAAGATAGGAAATTGAGGACCAAAGTGGTTAAGGGACTGATCTAAGCATTCAGTATAGACAGTGTACTACTAATGGTCTTTTCCACTGCTGCTTGTGCCATGGGGTTCCCTGACAAGGGCTATTTGAGGATGACAGAAAGCTTGCTAAATGTTCAGAAGCACACAGTGCTAATGCACTTGAGTGATCCTACCCCATCCTCTAGGCTTCATAGTGGAGATGTGTTAGACTAGTCAGGTCAGGTTTGCCCTCACATCTGGGGAGCACGATGTGACCTATCACTCCCCAGGCCTTTTCACAGCCCTTAAAGTCACATGCTGTTTATCGCCTTCCTTTATAGCCACTCACAAGTGTTTCTCTCTTTGTTTGCTATCTCTGTTTGCTTTCCAAATTAAGAAGCAGCCTGCACATTTCCCACAGACTCAGTTAGAGACTGCTGTGGGATGCCCCTACCTGCCTGCCTGCATTTATCCCCAGATTTCTGTGAAATTTCATTATTTTGGTTTTGGGCTTAAGGCAGAGGTGTCACTATTCAAGCAATGTCATTCAGTGAAAAACATTTTTTTTTTTTTTCTAGTAGCTAGTACCAACTCTTAGAAAGTCACAGGGACCAGAGGATTCACTTAGAAGAATGTGATGAGTAAATTTCTTTGAGGATAGGAACTGTGTCACATGTCAGATTTATCACTGGTGTCTGGCACAGTTCCTGGTACATAATTATTCAGAAGTGTTAGTGTCATAAAGAAATTAGATGTCATTGTCTGGTACATTAGAAAGCAGTTGTAAAACTCTAGTACCCAAGTGAGAGGAACATCTGTTTCTAGAAGCCAAATTTATCCCCTAGTTCCCACTTTCATGTATTTAAGATAGAGTCGGCACTTTTCAGACAAAATTGGCATTAAAAGAGGGATTTCCCCTACTGTTATTCCACTTTCTTACATGTTTTAAAGATGGCCCATTATTTTTTGAGTGCCTCTGTGTTTTCATTTTTTACAAGATAGTACATTTGGGGACTTATAGAAATTTAAAACTATGAAAATTCACATGAATTCTGGAAACCTGAGCCTGGACAGAACTAGAGAACATGCAACTATACGAGAGAGTTAAATAAACAAATCTGCTTAGAAGGGTAAGAGAGTTACAAATCCTTGGTGCTCAGATGTGTCTTTCTACCAAGTCCCACCTGAGAGCTGGTTAATTAATGAGCAGAGCTTCTCCAGGTCAGGGCCAGGGTTCACTGGTTTTTGTTTCTCCAGCTCACCACTAGTAATTTGAACATAATAAGTGCTTAATAAGTTAGTTGGATTTATAAGGAATGATAAAAAATAGGATTTTTTAAAAATTTACTTTTTAATTGGAAGAAAATTGCTTTATAATGTTGTGTTGGTTTCTGCTGTATAACAATGCAAATGAGCCATTATTATACATATATGTCCTCCCTCTTGAGCCTCCCTCCTCTCTCCCCATCCCACCCCTCCTGGTCATCAAACAGCACCAGACTGAGCTCCCTGTGTTAGACAGCAACTTCTCACAAGCTATCTATTTTACACATGGCATTCTATATGTTTGGATAAGGCAATGACAACCCACTCCAGTACTCTTGCCTGGAAAGATCCCATGGATGGAGGAGCATGGGGTCGCACAGAATCAGACATGACTGAAGTGACTTAGCAGCAGCAGTAGCAGCAGCAGTCTATATATGTTAATGCTTCTTTCTCCTTTTTTCCCATTCTTTCCTTCCCCTACTGGTCCACAAGTCTGTTCTCTGTATCTGTGTCTCCATTCCTTCTCTGCAAGTAGGTTCATCCAGTTTTCTAGATTCCATACATATGCGTTAATATATGGTATTTTTTTTTTCGCTTGCCTTCTTAGAAGTCTGGGGTCTTCTGCCAGCATTCAAAAGGGGTTCTGTAGGAGTTGTTTCATATGCAGATGAATTTTTATGTATTTGTGGGGAGCAAGGTGATTTCCCTGTCTTATTCCTCTGCCGTTTTGAGAGTCCCCTCCCCTTCAGAAATGAAGTTTTTAATTTGAAAAATAATCAAAATCAAGAAGCTTGGGGGATATAAGAGATCTATTTCTTGAATGTATATACTTTTTAGGTGTTAGAGGATGAAGAGAATAACTGATATATTTGAGTTAAGGTTTTTGGCCTCTGAAGGCAAGAGCAGAAATGCTCTTCAGAGTGTGCACAGCCCTGCCATCTATTTATCTAAATGCATCTTTACCTGATATGGGATGATGGATTCATTTCACTGCTTATAAAATTTTCATTTTCACGTATTTAGACCAACGGCTCAGTTCTGAACTCATGGAAAAGCTTACACTTAGAATATTAAAAACACACAGAAAACAAATAGCTCTGGCAGCCACATTAACTCACAGTGTTGTCACACCCCAGCTTTGGTAGAGTCCTGACTACTGCTTAGAATTGCACTTGATAAGAAAAAATATGATTGTGGTTTCCGTCTGTCTGCCCTCTGATTCCCTCTCTCAGCGCCTACCATCTTACTGGGATTTCTTTTACCCTGGACGTGGGGGTATCTCTTCACGGCTGCTCCAGCAAAGTTCAGCCGCTGCTCCTTACCTTGGAGTAGGGCATCTCCTCTCCGCCGCTGGCTGCTCCAATGCCGCACAGCCACCTCTCGCCAGTCCAGCAATACGTGAACTGGTGAACTTCCAGATGTTCAAGCTGGTTTTAGAAAAGGCAGAGAAACCAGAGATCAAATTGCCAATATCCGCTGGATCATTGGAAAAGCAAGAGAGTTCCAGAAAAACATCTACTTTTGCTTCATGGACTATGCCAAAGCCTTTAACTGTATAAAATGAAAGTGAAGTCGCTCCGTCGTGTCTGACTCTGCGACTCCATGGACTGTAGGCTACCAGACTCTTCCATTCATGGTGTTTTCCTAGCAGAGTACTGGAATGGGTTGCCATTTTCTCCTCCGAGGGATCTTCCCAACCCAGGGATTGAACCCAGGTCTCCCGCCTGGCGTGCTGCGATTCATGGGGTCGCAAAGAGTCGGACACGACTGAGCGACTGAACTGAACTGAACTCCCGCATTGCAGGCAGAAGCTTTACCGTCTGAGCCACCAGGGAAGCCCTGTGTGGATCACGATTAACGGTGGAAAATTCTGAAACAGATG
Organism: Ovis canadensis; assembly: GCF_042477335.2. Taxonomy (NCBI): domain Eukaryota; kingdom Metazoa; phylum Chordata; class Mammalia; order Artiodactyla; family Bovidae; genus Ovis; species Ovis canadensis. The sequence continues at coordinate 29,203,736 of NC_091259.1, read as the reverse complement.
GGAATACCAGACCACCTGACCTGCCTCTTGAGAAATCTGTATGCAGGTCAGGAAGCAACAGTTAGAACTGGAAGTTCGAACAACAGACTGGTTCCAAAGAGGAAAAGGAGTACATCAAGGCTGCATATTGTCACCCTGCTTATTTAACTTATATGCAGAGTACATCATGAGAAACGCTGGGCTGGATGAAGCACAGACTGGAATCAAGATTGCTGGGAGAAATATCAATAACCTCAGATATGCAGAAGACACCACCCTTATGGCAGAAAGTGAAGAGGAACTAAAGACCCTCTTGAGGAAAGTGAAAGGGGAGAGTGAAACAGTTGGCTTAAAGCTCAGCATTCAGGAAATGAAGATCATGGCATCTGGTCCCATCACTTCATGGCAAATAGATGGGGAAACAGTGGAAGCAGTGGCTGACTTTATTTTGGGGGGCTCCAAAATCACTGCAGATGGTGACTGCAGCCATGAAATTAAAAGATGCTTACTCCTTGGAAGGAAAGTTATGACCAACCTAGACAGCATATTAAAGAGCAGAGACATTACTTTGCCATTGCTTTGCCATCTAGTCAAGGCTATGGTTTTTTGAGTGGTCATGTATGGCTGTGAGAGTTGGACTATAAAGAAAGCTGAGCACTGAAGAATTGATCCTTTTTAACTGTGGTGTTGGAGAAGACTCTTTTTAAATTTTTTTAAATTTTTATTTTTTTAATATAAATTTATTTATTAATTGGAGGTTAATTACTTTACAACATTGTATTGGTTTTGCCATACATCTTGAGAGTCCCTTGGACTGCAAGGAGATCCAACCAGTCCATTCTAAAGGAGATCAGTCCTGAGTGTTCACTGGAAGGACTGATGCTGAAGCTGAAACTCTAATACTTTGACCACCTGATGTGAAGAGCTGACTCATTTGAAAAGACCCTGATGCTGGGAAAGATTGAAGGAAGGAGGAGAAGGGGAAGACAGAGGATGAGATAATTGGATGGCATCACCGATGCCATCACTCAATGGAGATGAGCGTGAGTAGACTCTGGGAGTTGGTGGTGGACAAGGAGCCCTGGCTTGCTGTGGTCCCTGGGCTCGCAAAGAGTCAGACACGACTGAGTGACTGAACTGAAGAAACAATGAACAGGAAGAAATATAAAATAGGCTCCCAGAGGGCTAACACATATTAATATTTTTACATTCCATAATGCCTTTAGGTTAGGTAGATACTCAGAAAGATTTATTAAATGTAAGACTATAGGAATCAAATACTGAAACAAATAAATGAAGTTAGTAAGCATAGTTGAATGCAGTAAACTGGTGTGTGTGTAATAAAATTGTGTGTGCATGTGTAATAGAAATTGTGCGAAGCAGGCGGGAGGATAGGTGGACCCTACTATGTACTAGCTGCGGGAATGTGCACAAATGTCAGAACTTCTTGAAGGTGATTTCTCCATCATTGAGACATCTTAAATAAGAATGCAGTTTGATCATCAAAGCTGGTTCATTGGCCTCTCCTAATTATTTGACTTTATTGCCTGTCAATTCTATCCCCTTCACCATCATGAGTAATCAAAGTTAGGACTGTTCCATAGAAGTTTCATTATAGGTTGAAATTACATGTTTAAGAAAGTATTCTGATTAGGAAGCTACCTCTGAATAATAATTCCACTTTGAGCTTTCTGGGTATTACTTGTTCTTAGGCAAAGGATTTAACATTTTGAGAAAGCAGTGTGTATTTTAATCTGAGTAAACTATGATCCTGGAGGCTTAATTCCCAAGATTGATGCATTAGATCTGTTGAATTGAAATCAAAGTGAGGTGTACATGTGTCCTGGGCCTCCTATGAGGCTTGGTTCTGGGCCAAGGTACATGTGAATGTAGAGGTGAAAAATGGGGGCGTTCAGACGGGACCTCACGTTTGCAAATATCCATCAATTTATAGTTTTAGATATTGTTTTACAAATATGGGCTTCCCTGATAGCTCAGTGGGTAAAGAATCCGCCTGCAATGCAAGATACCCCAGTTTGATTCCTGGGTTGGGAAGATCCACTGGAGAAGGGATAGGCTACCCACTCCAGTATTTTTGGGCTTCCCTTGTGGCTCTGCTGGTAAAGAATCCACCTGCAATTTGGGAGACCTAGGTTCGATCCCTGGAGAGCCCCCGGAGAAGGGAAAGCCTACTTACTCCAGTATTCTGGCCTGGAGAATTCCATGGACTATAAATGGCAACCCACTCCAATATTCTTGCCTGGAGAATCCCAAGAACGAAGAAGCCTGGCATGCTACAGTCCACGGGGTCGCAACTTCACTTTCACTTTCAATTTCATATAGTCCATAGGGTTGTAAAAAGTCAGACATGACTATGTGATTTTCACTTTCACTTCTTTTACAAATGTACAATGGTTATAATCATATGTTAAAAGTGCTGACTTATTAAATCAAAGTTTTAAGGTAAAATTCTGTAATTATTAGATCCTTAAGAAATATTAATGGCTTGAGCTCTTTCAAGTTTTGAAGGTTTAACCTGCCGTGTGAGGCCGCTGTTGTGCTTGTGTTACCAACTTTTCCACAAGACGATGTGCTCTGGCACAAGCCATAGAATTGTTTGGATTCCTTTTACCTCTCAGAACACTAGTGCAAAGATTTCTCTGCCACATTGCCCTTTTACCAGCCAACCAGTAGTAGGATCAGTGATGGTGAAATCTCTTTCTAAATTAAGTGCTCTTGACATATTGTATGGCTGTACCTAGTCCCTGAATTCCAGAGATTTCCCTGAAACTATCAGCTAACTGGGTCTTGACATGCAGAAGCCTAAACTCTTAAGAAATTTCACGTGAAATGTTTGCTTCTGGCAGTGGTGGTTTGGACCAAGCTGACATATTTTAAGAAGACATTTTAAAAATATGTCAATCTATTTTTTTCCATGTGCTGATTTTGCTCTATGTATTTTGATGTGAAATTAGTAGGGATATATGTATATATATATATATTCATCTCTCATATATATTATATATATTCCTTATATATAAAATAAATATATCCAATATATATATTATATGTATCCCTTATATATATATATAACAAATATACCCCACATATATGTATATACATATATATATATATGTTTAGAATCTTTCTGTCTTCCTGATGAAGAAAATCTTTATGTTGTTATGAAATGACTCTATCTGTAGCAGTGCTTTTTGCTTTAAAGTAATTTGTTACCTTTCTTTACAGGTTTTAGGTTTTTCTTGAGCCAGTACCATATTTGTATCCCAGATTTTGAGTAGAACTGAGAATTCCAGTCCTTGTTTTATGTTAGAAGTTTCAAAAAATACTACCTGGGAGATTTTTGGTACCCATGTTTCCCACAGTGTGAAAGAGATCTATCTTTTGGAGTTATTGTTCAGTTGCTAAGTTATGTCTGACTATTTGAGACCCCATGGACTGCAGCACACCAGGCTTCCCTGTTCTTCACTATTTCCCAGAGTTTGTTCAAACTCATGTCCATTGAGGTGGTCATGCTATCCAATCATCTCATCCTCTTGTCAACCTCTTGTCCTGCCCTCAGTCTTTCCAAGCATCAGAATCTTTTCCAGTGAGTTGGCGCTTTGCATCAGGGAGCCAAAATACTGGAGCTTCAGCATGAGGACTTCCAATGAATATTTAGGGTTGATTTCCCTTAGGATTGACTAGTTTGATCTTACTTTCCAAGCGACTCTCAAGAGTCTTTTCTAGCATCACAGTTTGAAAGCATCAATTATTCAGTGCTCAGCCTTCTTTATTGTCCAACTGTCACATCCATACATGAATACTGGGAAAAACTATGCCTTTGATCATTAGGGACCTTTGCCAGCAAAGTGATATCTCTGCTTTTTAATATGGTGTCTAGGTTTGTCATAGCTTTTCTTCCAAGGAGCAACGGTCTTTTAATTTTGTGGCTGCACTCACCATCTGCAGTGATTTTGGAGCCCAGGAAGATAAAATCTGTGATTTTTTCCATCTTTCCCCCATCTATTTGCCGTGAAGTAATGGGACCAGATCCACAATCTTAGTTTTTTGAATGCTGAGTTTTAAGCCAGCTTTTTCACTCTCCTCTTTCACCTTCATCAAGAGCCTCTTTATTTCCTCTTTGCTTTCTGCCATTAGTGAGGTATCATCTGCATATCTGAAATTGTTCATATCTCTCCTAGCAATCTAGATTCCAGCTTGTGCTTCATCCAGCCCAGCATTTCTCATGATGTATTCTTCATATAAGTTAAATAGGCAGGGTGATAATGTTTAGCCTTGATGTACTCCTTTCCCAATTTTGAACCAGTTCATTGTTCCTTGTCTGGGTTCTAACTTGCTTCTTGACCTGCATCCTGGTTTCTCAGGAGGCAGGTAAGGTAGTCTAGTATGCCCATCTGTTTAAGAAGTTTCCACTTTAGTTAGAGAGAAGAAAACTCACCCATAGAAAGAAACAGGTGAGGGTTAGAGAGAAGGGGTACATGGAGTCCCATTTAGGTTGCTATTTCCAGTGGTTTCTGAAGCCAACTGTATATCTGACATTGCAAAGGTTGTCTTACATCTCAGTCTTTCCCAGATTCTGAGACAATAAAACAAATCCCTAGCTCAAACTAGTTGAGTTGAAATTTAATAAAAATTGGATTTTTATCATTTGCAATAAAAAATCTTTATTAATGTGTTTAATGATGACTTTCCATTTGGCTATAGGAGGATATTAGGGTGTGGTTTTAAGGAAAATACTTTCAACTGTATGCTCTGTGGTAGTTGTTATAGCTCTGCTCTGGGATTTTAAGAAACACAATGTCAGGCAGTGCTACACAGGGATTAGCACAGTCAATGTAACTTCTTTTAAACAGTGATACCTGGAAAAAGTGTTTTATTCCATAGGGCTCATCCACAAAGCCTCACTTTTGGGTTATTACCAAAGCCACTACATGCAGGACCTAAAATAAGTGAGCATCAGTTGTGAAAAAAATCACCTTACAGGAATGATTCCAAGTTCTCTAGGCAAATGGAACAGTCAAGGGGATAAAAACTAAAAAAAAAAAAAAAAAAAAAGATAAAAAGTTCACAATTAGGGGATAACTGAGTGTGGATTAGTCTCACTTTGAAGCTTTATTATCACTATTACATTATTTGGGGAATTTATAAAAACCCCATTTTTCCCCTCTTTGAATAAATGAAAATTAGTTTCAGGGATTGAAGTCTGCTTTGCTCTGTGAAGTTTTGATCTGTTACTCTCATGTCTCCCTCTGGGTTCACAGATAGCTGCCCAGTTCTTCCAACACCACTGAAAGCAGAGCCTGTCAAGAGATTGGTACCATTGCCTGTGGCAGCAGAAAAATAGCAGAACCAATAAATCAGAAACATTCCAAACTGACCCTGAGCCCAATATTTGTTTGTATTTATTTAATCTTAAGAATATTTATTTTCTTTTTGTTTTGGGAGTTGATGAAATCATAGGAAATGAGACCAAGACGTAAATCAGTCAGTCATGAATTACTCTTTTCATTTCTACCCTTTACCCTGGGCTGTCAAATTAGCAGAAATTAGGAATTTGGATTATATAACATAGTTGGACTTTACAGAAATATTTACCTCAATAATTTGTTATGAGACTGTATCTGTAAATTTCATTTAGCTCACTTTGAATATGAATCTAAATGCCATGACTCAGCTGACACTGGAAACTGATTCAAGTACACAAAACATAAAAGTGGCAATAATGATGTGGTGGTTCCCTAATTAGCTATCATAATTAGAAAATAAGGTATTTTGCTTAAGTACATTTTATAAATAACTGAATGTTATTTTTAAAATCACCCAAACTTAAAACTTTAAAGATACTTTATAAAATATTTCTAAGATGGATTACACATTTCCTTGTCTTATTACATAGTTTAGGAACTACAGTAAAACATTTTTTTCCAGAAAATATCTATAAAGCACCTATTATGTGCCAGGCACTGGGCAGGGTCCCCAAGCTATGAAAAAGAACAATACACATTGTTCTTGACCCCATGGTAGTACTTCTTAGGCATTATTTAATGACTCATTTATTATGAATATGCAGTATAAAAATGAAGTTTTCAAGTGCTTTTGACTTAGGACTGAACATCTTTCAACAGTTAGTTTGGCTATAGTTGAATCCAAACACATTTTTTTTTTTTGCCTCATGACTTCTGATTTTGGAGTTTTCTTTTGTAAGACTTTCTACACTATTGGGTCACATAAAGCATTCTATATTTTATTTTTTGCTTATAGTTTCATCCTTCCACGAATGATTGGAATCAAACTCTGTATACTGTACAAAAAAGAGATACAATTTTTTTGAAATTTAAAAATTGAGGTAAAATTTTCATACCATATTATATTAGTTTCAGCTATACAACACAATGATTTGATATTTGTATATGTATATTGCAAGATGATCATCAAAATAACTAGTTAACTTGGGTCATCACACATGGTAGAACACATTTTTTTTTTTCTTGTGATGAGAACTTTTAAATTTAATTTTATTTATTTTTATTTTGACTGCGCTGGGTCTTTCTTGCTCCTTATGGGATTTCTCTAGTGGTGGTGTGAGGGGGTCTTCTCTAGCTGCAGTGCACAAGCTCTCTGTTTGGCCCATGGCACAAGGGACCTTAGTTTCCCAGTGAGGGGGTCGAAACTGTGTCCCTCTATCAGAAGGTGTATTATCAATTACTGGGCCACCAGAGTAATCTCTGATGAGAACTTTAAAATTCTACTCACTTAGAACTTTCAAATACAATGGAATATTAAGCTGTAGTCACCATGCTGTACATTACATCCTCACGAGGTATTTATTTTATAATTCAAAGTTTGAGACTTTGGACACTCCTCCCCCATTTCCCTGCTGGCTCAGACGACAGAGAATCTGCCTGCAATGCAGGAGACACAGGTTTGATCCCTGGGTCAAGAAGATCTCAGAGTCAAAAAGATCCCCTGGAGAAGGAAATGGCAACCCATTCCAGTATTCTTGCCTGAGGAATTCCATGGACAGAAGACCCTGGTGGACTATTATAGTCCATGGGGTCACAAAGCATCAGGCACAACTGAATGACTAACAGCCAGGCCCCATTTCAGCTCCCCCCTCCCCCGATACAGTTTTATTTTTTTTTCATATCATCAGCCAGTTTTTCTAACACTTATTTAACTATTTATCTTTTTCCTATAGATCCATTGGCCTCCATTATCAGCTGCCAGTTCTCCGTGGATCTATTCCTGTGTTCTATTCCTGTTCCACTGTTTGTCTATCCTTGTGCTTTTAGCATCCTGCTTCTTATCACTCTCATTTTGCAGGATGACCTATCTTCTAATAACCTGAACCTCCTTTCTTTGCCCTTTCTTTTCACAGTTGACTTAACTATTAAAAAGTTGTGCTGTTCCCTCTTATTTTAGAAAGTCAAGTTGCCACCAAATTCCCTATTTAGATGGAAATTGCGTACAATTTAGAAATTAATTTGGGGGAAAACTGACATCTTTACTATAACACATTAATCCTCCAGAACAAGGTATTTTTGTTTCATTCATTTATATCTTCTGAAAGCAAAGGAGAAAAGGAAAGATATAAGCATCTGAATGCAGAGTTCCAAAGAATAATAGCAAAGAGAGATAAGAAAGTCTTCCTCAGCAATCAATGCAAAGAAGTAGAGGAAAACAACAGAATGGGAAAGACTAGTGATCTCTCCAAGAAAATTAGAGGTACCAAGGGAACATTTCATGCAAAGATGGGCTCGATAAAGGACAGAAATGGTATGGACATAACAGAAGCAGAAGATATTAAGAAGAGGTGACAAGAATACACAGAAGAACTGTACAAAGAGATCTTCATGGACCAAGATAATTGGGATGGTGTTATCACTCACCTACAGCCAGACATCCTGGAATGTGAAGTCAAGTAGGCCTTAGAAAAAATCACTATGAACAAAGCTAGCGGGGGTGATGGAATTCCAGTTGAGCTATTTCAAATCCTGGAGGATGATGCTGTGAAAGTGCTGCACTCAATATGCCAGCAAATTTGGAAAACTCAGCAGTGTGGCCACAGGACTGGAAAAGGTCAGCTTTCATTCCAATCCCAAAGAAAGGCAATGCCAAAGAATGCTCACACTACCACACAATTGCACTCATCTCACATGCTAGTAAAGTAATGCTCAAAATTCTCCAAGCCAGGCTTCAGCAATACGTGAACTGTGAAATTCCAGATGTTCAAGCTGGTTTTAGAAAAGGCAGAGGAACCAGAGATCAAATTGCCAACATCCGCTGGATCATGGAAAAAGCAAGAGAGTTCCAGAAAAACATCTATTTCTGCTTTATTGACTATACCAAAGCCTTTGACTGTGTGGATCACAATAAACTGGAAAATTCTGAATGAGATGGGAATACCAGATCACCTGACCTGCCTCTTGAGAAACCTATATGCAGGTCAGCAAGCAACAGTTAGAACTGGACATGGAACAACAGACTTGTTCCAGATAGGAAAAGGAGTACATCAAGGTTGTATATTGTCACCTTGCTTATTTAACTTCTATGCAGAGTACATTATGAGAAATGCTGGGCTGGGAGAAGCACAAGCTGGAAACAAGACTGCTGGGAGAAATATAAATAACCTCAGATATGCAGATGACACCACCCTTATGGCAGAAAGTGAAGAGGAGCTAAAAAGCCTCTTGATGAAAGTGAAAGAGGAGAGTGAAAAAGTTGGCTTAAAGCTCAACATTCAGAAAACGACGATCATGGCATCTGGTCCCATCACTTCATGGGAAATAGATGGGGAAACAGTGGAAACAGTGTCAGACTTTATTTTTGGGGGCTCCAAAATCACTGCAGATGGTGACTGCAGCCATGAAATTAAAAGACACTTACTCCTTGGAAGGAAAGTTATGATCAACTTAGCATATGCAAAAGCAGAGACATTACTTTGCCAACAAAGCTCCATCTAGTCAAGACTATGGTTTTTCGAGTGGTCATGTATGGATGTGAGAGTTGGACTGTGAAGAAAGCTGAGTGCCGAAGAATTGATGCTTTTGAATTGTGGTGTTGGAGAAGACTCTTGAGAGTCCCTTGGACTGCAAGGAGATCCAACCAGTCCATTTTAAGGAGATCAGTCCTCGGTGTTCTTTGGAAGGAATGATGCTAAAGCTGAAACTCCAGTACTTTAGCCACCTCATGCAAAGGTTGACTCATTGGAAAAGACTCTGATGCTGGGAGGGATTGGGGGCAGAAGGAGAAGGGGACGACAGAGGATGATATGGCTGGATGGCATCACCGACTTGATGGACGTGAGTTTGAGTGAACTCCGGGGGTTGGTAATGGACAGGGAGGCCTGGCGTGTGGCCATTCGTAGGGTGGCAAAGATTCGGACACGACTGAGCGACTGAACTGAACTGAACTGAATAATTAATTTTAGAACTTTTTCTGTAAACATCCTGTGTATTCTGTTAGTGTTAGTCACTCAGTCCTGTCTGACTCTTTGGGACCCCATGGACTGTAGTCTTCCAGGCTCTTCTGTTCTTGGGGATTTTCTAGGCAAGAATACTGAAGTGGGTAACCATTTCTTCTTCTGGGGATCTTCCTGACCCAGGGATTGAACCTAGGTCTCCTGTATTCTGGGCAGATTCTTTACTGTCTTAGCCACCAGGGAATTCCAGAGAAATCTGTTGGGTGACATTCTAAATATTGTATAGATTTTACTGCGCTTGTAAACAGTATAATATTTTCCAATTAATCATCACTGGTGTAGAGAAATTCTACTGAGTTTTGTAAATTGATCTGACAATGAAGCTTACTTCTTACATTACTACTTTTATTTGTTGATTCTGTTAGATTTCCTGGCTATATGATGACATTATCCGCATATAATGAGATTTTAGATTTTCTTTATAGTCTTTATATCTCTGAGCTTTTTCAGTGTCTCATAGCTAACTAACCAGGACTTTGAAACATATAAATGGTAATAGTAAGAATCCTTGTGGGTTTTTTTTTTTCTGATCTTAGTGGAATGTTTTAAAATTCTTCTGCAAGAATGATGTTTGCTTAAATTTTTGATACATGGTCTTCAATAACTTGAAGAAATTTCCTTTTATTCTTAGTTTTCTGAGTAGTGTTCTAAAATTATGAAGTAATTAAATTTCATCCAATTCATTTTTCTGCTTCAGTTGAGATAATCATATGATTTTTTTCTTCTTTAGTTCATTAATATTATGAATTACATTGATATATTTCTAATGCTGAACCAACCTATGTTTCTGGAATAACCCTACTTAATCATAATGTAGTATTTTTAATATGCTTAGGTTTGCTTAGCATATATTTTTATTTGGCATCTCATACCAATGTTCCTGAATTGTTTTATAATTTTCTTTCTCTATCTTGTTCTTACCTGAGAATCAAGATTTAGTAATTCCATAGAATGAGTAAAGTAGTGTTTCCTTTTTCCCTAAATTTTACAATGATATAAAATAAGCATATGTTCTTTGAATATGTGATAAAACTTGGCAGCTATAGAATTACCTGGGATTGAAGCTTTTGTTGCATGAAGGATTTGATTACTGTTTCACTATTTCTATTTTGATTTAAGTATAGTTGATTTACAATGTTGTATTAGTTTCAGATATACAGTAAAGTGATTCAGTTCCATTTCACTTTTAAAATGACTATTTATTCCAGTTTTTAGTTTTTGAGTTAATTTTTATATATTTCCCTTTTTGTCTATATTATCAAATTAGTTACTGTATGATTATTATTCCCTTGATTTCTGTTGCAACTATTATTCTCTTTTTCATAATGCAATACTTTGCTATTTTTATGCTTTTACAATATGTATTATATAAATTCATGAATTAGAGACTAGTATATGACATACACAACACTATACAAAATATTACATATAATGTGTACACATGTGATATATATGTGATGGATATTTCACATGAATGTAAAAATACATTGTATCATATATGATACTGTATATATTTCTATATACTAGTTCCATTACCATATATAAGTACAATATATGATAGAAATATAATTCATATACTATATATAGTACAAAAGTTAGAGGCTATGATATACATTATTCAGAGTTATTACATTTCATTCTTTCTTTTTCTCTGTACTAGTGCGCTTGCTCTTGCTCTCCATGCCTCACCTCTACATTTCCACTCTTACTAACGGTTTATTTATATTACACATTTTTTCATATAGCTAGTTTCAGGCACAGTTAATCTCTACTGTTCTGTTTTATCTTTCACTGATTTCTCCTTTTAGTCGTAATGTTTCCTTATTTTGTTCCTTTGGGTGTGCGCTCCTTGCTCCTTTTTCCAGATTCTTGAGTTGAGAGCTGTGCACTTGTTTTCAATTTTTCTTTTTTGTTGGCAAATGTATTACAAACTAGAAATTTCCATTTAAGTACTTGTTTAACTGTATTCCAAAATTTTGGCATACTTCCTTGTGGCTCAGTTCTGAGTATTTTGTAATTTCCTTTATGGTATTCTTTACAACCCAAGGGTTAGTTAATACTATGTTACTTCACTACCAGGCATATGAGATTAAAAAATCCTCTGTTGCTGGATTCTAATTTCACTCTATGATGAACAGAGGATATAGTCTGTATGATGACAACTTTTTTGAAATTTAATACATAGTTTTATGGATATTCCATATTCACTTATCTCTGGTGTAAAAAATGTAGCAATGGTCATCTGTTTGATATAAATTTCTATACATCTATTGGTTTAGGTTCATCAGTTGTGATATTTAAATCTCCTATAGTCCTTTGATTGTTTTTACATGATTTAAAATTTCTAAAAGGATTGTGCTAAAATCTATGGTTATTGATTTTAATTCTGTATAACAATGTCTTAAATATTTATAGGCTATATGCTTAGGTGCATATATGCTCTTTATCCTTATATCTTTTAATTTATAATTCCTTTTACTAACATATATTGGGCTTTCCTGGCAGCTCAGACAGTAAAGAATCTGCCTGCAATGCAGGAGGCTGGGTTCAATCCCTGGGTCGAGAAGATCCCATGGAGAAGGAAATGGCAACCCACTCCAATATCCTTGTCTGGAAAAGCTCATGGATGGAGAAAACTGGCAGGCTATAGTCCGTGGAGTCACAGTCAGAAATGACTGAGAAACTAACATATACCATCTCATATAACCCAAGCTATATACCAAGGAAGTGAGAAAATTCTAGATGGCACAAACATGAAGGGATCTGGTGACCAATCATATAAACGTGGGGGGGGGGGCGCTTCCCAGGTGGCGCTATTGTTAAAGAACCCAGCTGCCAATACAGGAGACGTAAGAGAGGTGGGTATGATCCCTAGGTTGGGAAGATCCCTGAAGAAAAAGAATGGCAACCTACTCCAGTATTCTTGCCTGGAGAATCCCAGGGACAGAGGGGCTTGGCGAGCTACAATCCATAGGGTTGCACAGAGTCAGACGTGCCTGAAGCGACTCAACATGGCATATAAATGGGAAGGTGGCTCCAGCTTTTAACTTGGAATCTGGATGAGTGAAAATATTAATTACTGTGATAAGATATACAGAAAGTTTCAAGGGCAGAAAGGGGTGAAAAAGATGATATGGGCATTTATTCATTCATTTATTTCCTTGTTAAGTAATATTTACTGAGTGCTTACCATAATTTTTGCTGCAAGTTTTCTGGGATAATTTAAGATGAATTAGCCCTAAGTTTTCCCAGGTGGCTCAGTGGTAAAGAATCTGCCTGCCAAAGCAGGAGACTCAGGAGACATGGGTTCCATCCCTAGGTCAGAACAATCCTCTGGAGGAGGAAATGGCAACCCACTCCAGTATTCTTGCCTGGAGAATCCCATGAAGCCTTGTGGGATACAGTCCTTGGGGTTGCAAAGAGCTGGACACCACAGAGCAACTGAGCACACACGCACATGCACACAAAGCACAAATCATGGTGTAAATGTTCACACACATGAAATTGAATATGGTGGGTTACATATGGTACATGATGGAAGTCAGCTCCATAAACTCTCTAATCATCTCCAGGAAATTTTTCAGGCATAAATAGATTTAAGGTAACAGATAAGCATTCTTTACAGTCTACAACTCAACTCCAAAATTTATAAAAAATTCAGTTTACTCTTGTATCTGTAATTATCCCATATGATAGCACATACATTTTCTCTTTTTCTTTTTTGCATTTTCAAAACTTTTTTAAATGTTTCAGTTTTTAATTTTTACAATATTGTGTTGGTTTCTGACATATAACAACATGAATCAACTTTCTCTTCTGAGCCTCCTTCCCCTCTGCCCTCCAGGTCATCACAAAGCACCAGACTGATCTCCGTGAGCTACATAGCAACTTCTCAGCAACTATGCTACTTTGTCCATTCGTCCCACTCTCTCCCAAAGAATGAATTTGCGTGAGTTCTAGTGAGATCGATGGAGAATTCTCTTGCCTGGAGAATTCCATGGACAGAGGACCTTGGCAAACTACTGTCCATAGGGTCACATAGAGTTGGAGCCTGTTGTACAGAGTGAAGTAAGTCAAAAAGAGAAAACCAAATATAGTGTATTAACACATGTATATGGAATCTAGAAAAATGATATTGATGAACCTATTTGCAGGGAAGGAATGGAGATGCAGATGTAGAGAATACATTCTCTTAAAAGCAGTGGTTTTCAAAAGCCAGTGAGCCCATGAATCACCTGGATGATTAGTAAAAAGGCAGATTCCTAGACTCCAACCTCAGAGATTCAGGAGGTCTGGAGACAACCGAAGAGTTTATTTAACAAGTTCTTCAGCTTATCATGATACTAAAACTGTATTTTGAGAAAAGCTGCTGTAAACTCTACTACTTCAAATAAAGAGTCTTTTTTTTTATTTTTTTAATTTTAAAATCTTTAATTCTTACATGCGTTCCCAAACATGACCCCCCCTCCCGCCTCCCTCCCCACAACATCTCTCTGGGTCATCCCCATGCACCAGCCCCAAGCATGCTGCACCCTACGTCAGACATGGACTGGAGATTCAGTTCTTACATGATAGTATACATGTTAGAATTCCCATTCTCCCAAATCATCCCACCCTCTCCCTCTGAGTCCAAAAGTTCGTTATACACATCTGTGTCTTTATTCCTGTCTTGCATACAGGGTCATCATTGCCATCTTCCTAAATTCCATATATATGTGTTAGTATACTGTATTGGTGTTTTTCTTTCTGGCTTACTTCACTCTGTATAATTGGCTCCAGTTTCATCCATCTCATCAGAACTGATTCAAATGAATTCTTTTTAACGGCTGAGTAATACTCCATTGTGTATATGTACCACAGCTTTCTTATCCATTCATCTGCTGATGGACATCTAGGTTGTTTCCATGTCCTGGCTATTATAAACAGTGCTGCGATGAACATTGGGGTACATGTGTCTCTTTCAATTCTGGTTTCCTTGGTGTGTATGTCCAGCAGTGGGATTGCTGGGTCATAAGGTAGTTCTATTTGCAATTTTTTAAGGAATCTCCACACTGTTCTCCATAGTGGCTGTACTAGTGTGCATTCCCACCAACAGTGTAGGAGGGTTCCCTTTTCTCCACACCCTCTCCAGCATTTATTGCTTGCAGATTTTTGGATCGCAGCCATTCTGACTGGTGTGAAGTGGTACCTCATTGTGGTTTTGATTTGCATTTCTCTAATAATGAGTGATGTTGAGCATCTTTTCATGTGTTTGTTAGCCATCCGTATGTCTTCTTTGGAGAAATGTCTATTTAGTTCTTTGGCCCATTTTTTGATTGGGTCGTTTATTTTTCTGGAGTTGAGCTGCATAAGTTGCTTGTATATTTTTGAGATTAGTTGTTTGTCAGTTGCTTCATTTGCTATTATTTTCTCCCATTCAGAAGGCTGTCTTTTCACCTTGCTTATAGTTTCCTTTGTTGTGCAGAAGCTTTTAATTTTAATTAGATCCCATTTGTTTATTTTTGCTTTTATTTCCAGAATTCTGGGAGGTGGATCATAGAGGATCCTGCTGTGATTTATGTCTGAGAGTGTTTTGCCTATATTCTCCTCTAGGAGTTTTATAGTTTCTGATCTTACATTTAGATCTTTAATCCATTTTGAGTATATTTTTGTGTACGGTGTTAGAAAGTGATCTAGTTTCATTCTTTTACAAGTGGTTGACCAGTTTTCCCAGCACCACTTGTTAAAGAGATTGTCTTTACTCCATTGTATATTCTTGCCTCCTTTGTCAAAGATAAGGTGTCCATATGTGTGTGGATTTATCTCTGGGCTTTCTATTTTGTTCCATTGATCTATATGTCTGTCTTTGTGCCAGTACCATACTGTCTTGATGACTGTGGCTTTGTAGTAGAGCCTGAAGTCAGGCAAGTTGATTCCTCCCGTTCCATTCTTCTTTCTCAAGATTGCTTTGGCTATTCGAGGTTTTTTGTATTTCCATACAAATCTTGAAATAATTTGTTCTAGTTCTGTGAAAAATGTGGCTGGTAGCTTGACAGGGATTGCATTGAATTTGTAAATTGCTTTGGGTAGTATACTCATTTTCACTATATTAATTCTTCCGATCCATGAACATGGTATATTTCTCTATCTATTAGTGTCCTCTTTGATTTCTTTCATCAGTGTTTTATAGTTTTCTATATATAGGTCTTTAGTTTCTTTAGGTAGATATATTCCTAAGTATTTTATTCTTTTTGTTGCAATGGTGAATGGAATTGTTTCCTTAATTTCTTTTTCTACTTTCTCATTATTCGTGTATAGGAATGCAAGGGATTTCTGTGTGTTGATTTCATATCCTGCAACTTTACTATATTCATTGATGATCTCTAGTAATTTTCTGGTGGAGTCTTTAGGGTTTTCCATGTAGAGGATCATGTCATCTGCAAACAGTGATAGTTTTACTTCTTCTTTTCCAATTTGGATTCCTTTTATTTCTTTTTCTGCTCTGATTGCTGTGGCCAAAACCTCCAGAACTATGTTGAATAGTAGCGGTGAACGTGGACACCCTTGTCTTGTTCCTGACTTTAGGGGAAATGCTTTCAATTTTTCACCATTGAGGATAATGTTTGCTGTGGGTTTGTCATAGATAGCTTTTATTATGTTGAGGTATGTTCCTTCTATTCCTGCTTTCTGGAGAGTTTTTATCATAAATGGATGTTGAATTTTGTAAAAGGCCTTCTCTGCATCTATTGAGATAATCATATGGTTTTTATTTTTCAATTTGTTAGTGTGGTGAATTACATTGATTGATTTGCGGATATTGAAGAATCCTTGCATCCCTGGGATAAAGCCCACTTGGTCATGGTGTATGATCTTTTTAATGTGTTGTTGGATTCTGATTGCTAGAATTTTGTTGAGGATTTTTGCATCTATGTTCATCAGAGATATTGGCCTGTAGTTTTCTTTTTTTGTGACATCTTTGTCAGGTTTTGGTATTAGGGTGATGGTGGCCTCATAGAATGAGTTTGGAAGTTTACCTTCCTCTGCAATTTTCTGGAAGAGTTTGAGGAGGATAGGTGTTAGCTCTTCTCGAAATTTTTGGTAGAATTCAGCTGTGAAGCCGTCTGGACCTGGGCTTTTGTTTGCTGGAAGATTTCTGATTACAGTTTCAATTTCCGTGCTTGTGATGGGTCTGTTAAGATTTTCTATTTCTTCCTGGTTCAGTTTTGGAAAATTGTACTTTTCTAAGAATTTGTCCATTTCTTCCACGTTGTCCATTTTATTGGCATACAACTGCTGATAGTAGTCTCTTATGATCCTTTGTATTTCTGTGTTGTCTGTTGTGATCTCTCCATTTTCATTTCTAATTTTATTGATTTGATTTTACTCTCTTTGCTTCTTGATGAGTCTGGCTAATGGTTTGTCAATTTTATTTATCCTTTCAAAGAACCAGCTTTTGGCTTTGTTGATTTTTGCTATGGTCTCTTTTGTTTCTTTTGCATTTATTTCTGCCCTAATTTTTAAGATTTCTTTCCTTCTACTCACTCTGGGGTTCTCCAACTCTTCCTTTTCTAGTTGCTTTAGTTGTAGAGTTAGGTTGTTTATTTGACTTTTTTCTTGTTTCTTGAGGTATGCCTGTATTGCTATGAACTTTCCCCTTAGCACTGCTTTTATAGTGTCCCACAGGTTTTGGGTTGTTGTGTTTTCATTTTCATTAGTTTCTATGCATGTTTTGATTTCTTTTTTGATTTCTTCTGTGATTTGTTCGTTATTCAGAAGTATGTTGTTCAACCTCCATATGTTGGAATTTTTAATAGTTTTTCTCCTGTAATTGAGATCTAATCTTAATGCATTATGGTCAGAAAAGATGCTTGGAATGATTTCGATTTTTTTGAATTTATCAAGTTTAGATTCATGGTCCAGGATGTGATCTATCCTGGAGAAGGTTCTGTGAGCACTTGAAAAAAAGGTGAAATTCATTGTTTTGGGGTGAAATGTCCTGTAGATATCAATTAGATCTAACTGATCTAATGTATCGTTTGAAATTTGCGTTTCTTTGTTAATTTTCTGTTTAGTTGATCTGTCCATAGGTGTGAGTGGGGTATTAAAGTCTCCCACTATTATTGTGTTATTGTTTATTTCCCCTTTCATACTTGTTAGCATTTGTCTTACATATTGCGGTGCTCCTATATTGGGTGCATATATATTTATAATCGTTATACCTTCTTCTTGGATTGTTCCTTTGATCATTATGTAGTGGCCTTCTTTGTCTCTTTTCACAGCCTTTGTTTTAAAGTCTATTTTATCGGATATGAGTATTGCCACTCCTGCTTTCTTTTGGTCTCTATTTGCATGGTATATCTTTTTCCAGCCCTTCACTTTCAGTCTGTATGTGTCCCTTGTTTTGAGGTGGGTCTCTTGTAAGCAGCATATAGAGGGGTCTTGTTTTTGTATCCATTCGGTCAGTCTTTGTCTTTTGGTTGGGGCGTTCAACCCATTTACGTTTAAGGTGATTATTGATAAGTATGATCCCGTTACCATTTACTTTGTTGTTTTGGGTTCGGGTTTATACACCCTTTTTGTGTTTCCTTTCTAGAGAATATTCTTTAGAATATTTGTTAGAATTCTTTGTTGGAGAGCTGGTTTGGTGGTGCTGAATTCTCTCAGCTTTTGCTTGTCTGTAAAGCTTTTGATTTCTCCTTCATATTTGAATGAGATCCTTGCTGGGTACAGTAATCTGGGCTGTAGGTTATTGTCTTTCATCACTTTAAGTATGTCTTGCCATTCTCTCCTGGCCTGAAGAGTTTCTATTGAAAGTTCAGCTGTTATCCTTATGGGAATCCCCTGTGTGTTATTTGTTGTTTTTCCCTTGCTGCTTTTAATATTTGTTCTTTGTGTTTGATCTTTGTTAATTTGATTAATATGTGTCTTGGGGTGTTTCGCCTTGGGTTAATCCTATTTGGAACTCTCTGTGTTTCTTGGACTTGGGTGATTATTTCCTTCCCCATTTTAGGGAAGTTTTCAACTATTATCTCCTTAAGGATTTTCTCATGATCTTTCTTTCTGTCTTCTTCTTCTGGGACTCCTATAATTCGAATGTTGGAGCGTTTCATATTGTCCTGGAGGTCTCTGAGCTTGTCCTCATTTCTTTTAATTCGTTTTTCTTGTTTCCTCTCTGATTCATTTATTTCTACCATTCTATCTTCTATTTCACTAATCCTATCTTCTGCCTCCGTTATTCTACTAATTGTTGCCTCCAGAGTGTTTCTGATCTCATTTATTGCGTTATTCATTATATTTTGACTCTTTTTTATTTCTTCTAGGTCCTTGTTAAACCTTTCTTGCATCTTCTGAATCTTTGTCTCTAGGCTATTTATCTGTGATTCCATTTTGATTTCAAGATTTTGGATCATTTTCACTATCAATATTCGGAATTCCTTCTCCGGTAGATTCCCTACTTCTTCCTCTTTTGTTTGGTTTGGTGGGCAACTCTCCTGTTCCTTCACCTGCTGTGTATTCCTCTGTCTCTTCATCTTGGTTATATTGCTGCGTTTGGGGTGGCCTTTTTAAATTCTGGTAATTTGTGGAGTTCTCTTTATTATGGAGCTTCCTCACTTTGGGTGGGGTTCTATCAGTGGCTTGTCAAGGTTTCCTGTTTAGGGAGGCTTGTGTTGGAGTTTTGGTGGGTGGAGCTGGGTTTCTTCTCTCTGGAGTGCAGTGGAGTAACCCGTAATGGGTTACAAGACATCAAAGGTTTTGGGATAATTTTGAGCTGCCTGTATATTGAAGCTCAGGGGATTGTTTCTGTGTTGCTGGAGAATTTGCGTGGTATGTCTTGTTTTGGAACTTGTTGGCCCTTGGGTAGAGCTTGGTTTCGGTGTAGGTATGAAGGCATTAGATGGGCTCCTATTGCTTAATGTTCCCTGAATTCAAGAGTTCTCTAATGTTTTCAGGCTTTGGATTTAAGCCTCCTGCTTCTGGTTTTCAGTTTTATTTTTACAGTAGCCACTAGACTTCTCCATCTATACAGCACCGATGATAAAACATCTAGGTTAAAGATGAAAAGTTTCTCCACATTGAGGGACACTCAGAGAGGTTCACTGGGTTATAAGGAGAAGAGAAGATGGAGGAGGTAGTTAGAGGTAACTGGAATGAGATGCGGTGAGATCAAAAGAGAAGAGAGCAAACTAGCCAGTAGTCACTTCCTTATGTGCGCTCTATAGTCTGGACCGCTCAGGGGTATTTACAGAGTTATACGGGGAAGAGGAGAGGGAGGAAGTGGACAGAGGTGACCAGGAGGATCAGAGAGAGGAATAAGTAGGAGAGAGACAAATCCTGCCAGTAACCTGTTCCTTAGGTGTTCCCCACCATCTGGAACACACAGAGATTCACAGAGTTGGATAGAGGAGAGATGGGGGGGAAAAGAGACAGAGGCCACCTGGTGGAGAAAAAGGAGAGTCCAGAGGAGGAGAGAGTGGTCAAGCCAGTAATCTCGCTCTCAGGTAAACTGGGGTAGTGAAGTTTGGGTTTTTAAATGTGCAAAATTGGCAATAAACACCTAAGAGCAAAGATTAAAACTCTAGAGTAGAGGTTGGATTTTCAAAGATACAATATTAAAGAGAAGCAGAAGGAAAAAGGAAGAAAGAAAAAAAAAAGAAAGAAAAAGAATTATTAAAAAACAAACAAACAAACAGACAAACAATCTAAAAAAAAAAATCAACAACCATCCAAAGACTATATATGGTGTTTTCCTTAAAAAAAAAAAAAGTCTTAAAAAAAATAGTAATAATAGGTTATAGAAATAAAAATTAGAGGAGAAATAGAAGGCTTAACAATTTAAAAAAAAGTTATAAAAAAAAGCAAGAAAAAAAAAAGGAATGCTTTTAAAAATATTAAAAAAATATATATCTAGCCCTTTCTGGTGTTATGGGCCATGTGGGATCACTTCCAAGGTGGTTCCCTCTGATTAACTTCTTCTGTTTGCTGGTTTTTTAGGCTCACTAGTTCAGTCGCGCTGTGGGGAGGGGGGATGCTGCAAACAAATAGCACTGTCGTGTGCACACAGTATCTCTGCTCCGCTTGACCTGTCCTTTCTCGCGGCGCACAAACCGCTCCGGTTCTACGATGCTCAGCCGGGAACCGTCTGGGGCCGGCCCTAGGCTGCGTGCACTTCCCCGGTCCAAGCCGCTCAGGTTCGGCGCTCAGGCAGCCCTCAGAGGCACAGATTCGGCTGGAACTGCGCTTTGTGCCCTTCCCAGGTCCGAGTAGCTCAGGAGTTTGGCGAGCGCGGTCGCCGCGGCTTGTCACCTTTTCTGCCGCTGCTGCTCAGCTCTCTGGGTGGACCACTGGCGCACCCCGTGAGGCAGATTGTGACTGTCCAGCACCCCCAGAAGTCTTAGCAAAGGAGCCTGCTTGCAGTTAGGTAAGTAAAGTCTCTCCGGGTCTGCAATTGCCCCTTTCCAGACCTTACGGCTCAGGCTGCCTGTCCCCGGCGGGGGATGGTCTGCAGCCGGCTTTTTCCGTTCCGTCCTTTGTTCTGTGCTCGGTCCTGGCGGTGTCTTATGTTCGAGCTTTTCGCGTGGTAGCTATCCCACAGTCGGGTTTGCTAGCCCAAGTTAGGTCGTTCTGGTTGCGCGTGGGGCGTTCCTGCCCGATTCTTACAAAGCTCTGCAGCCCGCGCCTCCCGCGCGTCCCTGCCCTGCCCCCACTTCCCAATGGCGGATGCAGGCGTCTGTGCTGCTTTTCCGCTGGGGGAGTTACTGTTGGGCTTGTAATCTGTTGGTTTTAATTATTTATCTATTTTTCCTTCCTGTTATGTTGCCCTCTGTGTTTCCAAGGCTCGCCACAGACTCAGCAAGGAGAGTGTTTCCTGGTGTTTGGAAACCTCTCTTCTTCAAATTCCCTTCCCGGGACGGGCTTCCCTTCCCAGGACGGAGCTCCCTCCCCACCTCCTTTGTCTCCTTTTTCGTCTTTTATATTTTTTCCTACCTGTTTTTGAAGACAAAGGTCTGCTTTTCTGGTTGCCTGATGTCCTCTGCCAGCCTACAGAATTTGTTTTGTGAAGTTTGCTCAGCGTTGAAATGTTCTTTTGAGGAATTTGTGAGGGAGAAAGTGGTCTTCCCGTCCTATTCCTCCGCCATCTTTCCCTCTTCCCCCGACAATCCAAATAAAGAGTCTTAATGAACAAAATTTCCCAGCACTTACTGCCTCCCAGGCTAGGAATAGACAATTGGAATACCTGTAGATTTATTTGGATGTGATCTTGCTTTTCAGATGCTGTAAATTTGCTTAAATACACGTGGAATATTTTTGCAATGTATTAATAACCTGAGGGAAATAATCTTCATGTGGTGTTGGAGAAGACTCTTGAGAGTCCCTTGGACTGCAAGGAGATCCAACCAGTCCATCCTAAAGGAGATCAGTACTGGGATTTCTTTGGAAGGAATGTTGCTAAAGCTGAAACTCCAGTACTTTGGCCACCTCATGTGAAGTGTTGACTCATTGGAAAAGACTCTGATGCCTGGAGGGATTGGGGGCAGGAGGAGAAGGGGACGACAGAGGATGAGATGGCTGGATGGCATCACCGACTCAATGGACATGAGTCTGAGTGAACTCCGGGAGTTGGTTATGGACAGGGAGGCCTGGCGTGCTGCGATTCATGGGGTCACAAAGAGTCGGACACAACTGAGCGACTGAACTGAACTGAACTGAAGATATAAAAAACATAATTTTCTTATATTTCCAGCTGCACAGATAGTCTCCCAAGCTAGTCTAATTTCTATACGTGTATAAGGGCTTTATTTTCTACTCAGAGATTCCTTTTGAAATAATCTTTGCCACAGTGACTTCACACATTCTTTTCTAGCTAGCTCCATGATGAAAGGGGGCCATCTTGTTGATAGTTTCCTGATTTAGCAAAAAGAAATTAGTGAGGAATCTTTCTAGTTTTTCTTCTTAGCTTAGAAGGTAAAAATTTAATCATTTTGACTTTGCTAAAATCTTGTTTTCTCCTTCATATATCAGATAAATGCATCAAGGCATAGTGTTCTTTGATTTCTGTAATAATCTTGGGAACATTTTTGGGGAAAATATCACAATACTCCTTATCAATAAAGAGATTATTTTTTCCTTCCCATTCAGGAAAACTCCCTTGAAATTGCACCCCACTGACAATTGCAGCAGGTTTGGGAAGCTATTCCAATTTAATAATAAGAGATTCTACATAGATTAAAGCCTGTTTAAATGCAAAACTGCTTTAGTAATGAAAGGTCAAAGTATAACTGAAAATAAGGTGACAATTGAGTCTAATTTAATATCCATAGCATTAAAAAGATCAAGTCAATCATTATATATTGACAGATATAGACCTTTGGACTAGGATAATAAGATTCCTCCCAAACTGGACATTCAATAGATAATGTAATGAATAAGCATATAAAATAGGCCATTGTGTTTATCCAGTTAGAAAACTATAAAAATTTATGGGTAAGCAATGTACAAGTGACTTTTCATAAAATATCCTGAGTTGACAGCTAGATAAAAAGGAAAAACATGCAGAAGATTGGAAGAGGGCCATTGTGAATGGAAAAGTACACACTGAAACAAATTAGTGTCATCAAACATGAGGCTGTTGGAGGACCTGGATTTAACCCAACAGCAAATGAAGAGACTTTGCTGCAGCAGGAGAGTGAAGAGACACATGAGACTGGAAACCAAGGAGGACACAGAGGTGCTAAGGATTTGGAAGCCTAGCAGCACACAAGTATTTCTCATCATGGAAATAACCGTCAAGTTCCGATGACTGTGTATAGTATTTGTAGCCTACATTGTCTCTTATTTGCTGATCTAATAATATCTGATCTAAATATTAATAATCTTTGCTCTGTCAGTGTGAACTGTCAGTAGGAGTCCTAGGTCAGCAGCTCATGATACTGCTAACTTTTTTCTAACTATTTATTAATCACTTGATTGATTAATTTTTCTGGAATTTTGACAGGACTAGTATTAACTTTCCTGTCTTCTCATTTTCATATTCCTGTATCCTGCATCAAACCTAGACTGGCGATTCGTTTCTTATATGATATTATATATGTTTCAATGCCATTCTCCCAAATCATCCCACCCTCTCCCTCTCCCACAGAGTCCAAAAGACTGTTCTATACATCTGTGCCTCCAATTGAAATAAATAAATTTAAAAAAAGAACTAATTTTCATATTCCATTTGTTACTTCTCTTTGAAGAGCAGAGTAACACTTGCTAGTCTTAAGTTCTGGTTGTTAGAAAATGCATATTTAAAACATAGAGAGATATCATAAGCACATATTAGAATGACAAAAATTAGAACGATTGATCACATTCAGCACTGAGGAGGATATGGAGTAACTGGGACTCAAAACACTGCTGGTGGAAATATAAAATGAGTAAAAACCATTTTGAAAAACACTTTTTGGCTGCTTCTTAAAATTTTAAATGCCCACACTTACTATAGGATCCAGTCATTTCATCCTTAGGTATTCACCCAAGATAATTGAAAGCATATACACATAAGACTTGTGTGTAGATGTTTATAGCAGGTATATTTGTAACAGCTGGAAACTGGAGACAATCCCAATACCCATCAATAAGAGAAATGGATAAACATCTGTTTTATATGCACAGATATGTTGTGGCTTCCCAGGTGGTGCTAGTGGTAAAGAACCTGCCTGCCAAAGTAAGAGCTGTAAGAAAGTAAGAGATAGAGGTTTGATCTCTGGAAAGATCCCCTGAAGAAGGAAATGGCAACCCACTCCAGTATTCTTGCCTGGAGAATCCCATGGACATAGGAGCCAGGCAGGCTATAGTCCACAGGGGGTCAAAGAGTTGGACACAACTGAAGCGACTTAGAACACATGCTGTGGTATATCTATTCAATGGACTACTACTCGCCAGTAAAAAGGAAAGAGCTATTGATACACGGCATGACATGAATGAATCTCAAATTTTCTGAATTAAAGAACCAGCAGAAAAAAAAAATGTGTGTCTATTATCCCTTTTATTTGAAACTCTAGAAAAAACGAGCAAATCTGTCAAGACAGAAGGTAGCTCAGTGGCTTCTAAGCCAGGAGTGGGTGGGGAGAGAAGGGAGAAATTATAAAGGAATACAAGGAAATGTTTGTGCTAATAGATATGTTCTTGATAATGATAATAGTTTCATGAATGTACATATATGCCACCAGTCATCAAATCGCATATTTCAAATATGTGTTGTTTATCATAAGTGAAATATACCTCAATAAAGCTGAACAAAAAGTAAAAAAAAAAAAAGAAGAAGAAGCTACCATTAAGCTTTCACCACCAGCATTAGGAAAAAATAGAATGCATCTGGGTAAGGTGTACATAAGTGGCCCAACAGTATGTGTAGAAGCCATAAGGGTTTTGTGATCCCAATTCAAATCAGTTTCACTTGTATTTTTAGGTAACAAATGTATATATAATTTTCTGGCAAGCAAAATATGGTGACCATAAAAGCTTTGGTATGGTGATAGTCACAAAAGCAAATAACTAGGTGAGATTGTCATTGTTGGTAAAAATAGCACCGCCTGAAGAGAGAGCAGACCTGAGTTCTAGTTGGAGCTTCCTTTGACACATTATTGACAAGCTGCCAGTACTGGGCTGGGGGAGCCTCTGTTTTATGTTGTGAAATTGATGATTATGTATACTGCCTGTGTGCTAAGTCACTTCAGTCATGTCCAACTCTTTGCAGCCCTGTGGACTGTAGTGCTCCAGGCTCCTATGTCCATGGGATTCTCCAGGTAAGAATACTGCAGTGGGTTGCCATGCCCTCTTCCAGGGGATCTTCCTAACTTAAGGACTGAACCTGCAGTTCTTATGTCTCCTGCACCGGCAGGCGGGCTCTGTACCACTAGCTCCACCCGGGAAGCCCAGATTATGTATACTAATCACAGAGAAATAAACATGTGAAAACCCCCATTCTTGTGATGCTTCTTTGCTCTAACTTATAGAATGAGATCGCCTCCCCTTTACACCCTAAACATATTCCCTTCCAGTTATTTAAAAAACAAAACAAAACCAAAAAAAACCTATGGTCCTGATTTTAAATGCAGATTCCGAAGCCACTGCCAAGATACTTGGGAAGCCTGAGGTCAGGGAGGAGAATATGCATTTTATGAATAGGTGGTGTGATGCGGAGGGGCTGAACATCATGCTTTATCTCTAGCCAGATAATAAAAAGGATATCTCATCTCTATCATTTCTCCAAATTATAGATTATTAAATCTAGTAAACAGCTCCTCCGTACTACTCTAGCTTTGAAAATTACAGGCAAGTGTTTTTCAATGCCATATCCTTACACAAGGAAAAAATTTTAAACCATTTTTATTGTTTCATCTATCAGAAAAATCAGTCAAAAATAGAAACACTTTTCACAGTGTTTATTGCTCTATCATCAGCCTTTCAGTTTGTAAATTACTGAAATAAATGCACTATCAGAGGATGGGCTCCCCTGGCCTGCATCTGCTATAAATTAATAATACTGTGGGCATAATAACCTTGATAAGCCCGTGCACTAGCAATTCAGTTTCTAATGAGGGTTGGTTAAGGAACTGAGTACCCTAAGTACAGATTCCAGAACATGCTAGAAATAACCACTACAAGATGTTCTGGAACCAAGCTTAATATTACCTTAATAGATATTGGCAAGCATTCTTTTATATGATAAAACAAATAAGGCAGTGGAATTTATTGTACTATTCAGTAGGGGGGAAAATAAAAAAAAAATCTGTAAAGAGAAAACAGAAAAAAACCCTTTGCTTTTAACAGAGCACTAAAACAAGCACCTTCTAAAAGAGATTGCTTCCCACATATTGTCCTCAGCATCCTTGTAGACATCCTCCTTTGCCCTCTCCCTCAGCCCTCTCTTCAGGCAATCAATTGCAAGGTTCTTATTGAATTGACATGCATACAACCTCTCAGCTTATTCTCTTCTCTCCATTACTCTCATCTGAGTTAGGCCTTCCTTGCCTTTCACCTGACCATACACCACAGCCAAGGCTAACTCACTGTTGAGTCTCCAAGTATGGCCTTCAAACCAACAGCATTACCTGGGGACTGGTGTCAGAAATGCAGATTCTCAGGCCTCTCTCCAGACCTCCTAAATCAGAAATTCTGGGGGTTGCAGCATGGAGACACTGGCTCAAGGAATCCTGCAGATGATTCTGATATGTACACAAGAGTGAGAACTATTGCTCTAATCCTTCTCCCCTCTGCCAGGTTCTCCACCTAGCCACAATTATTTTATTTACCACTGTTAGTTTCCAAAGAACAGATATGATTGGGTCACTCTCTAGAGTAAAGACCTTCTACCCGCTTTGTTGTTTATACCAGCCAAATGTATCATCTCCCACATCCTTGCTATGCGCTAGGTAGTGTGGCTCCTAGCGCCATAATAAATATCGAGAAAAGGTGATGAATGGATGAGTGACCACCTGCTTTTTTGTGGTGCACAGACCCACCAGTGATTCTTAGCTCTGGTTACACATTAGAATCACCTGCAGGGCTTAATAAAACCACTCCACCCAAGAACAATTAAATGGGTCTTCAGTTCAGTCACTCAGTCATGTCTGACTATTTGTGACCCCATGCACTACAGCACTTCAGACTGCCCTGTCCATCACCAACTCCCGGAGCGTCCTCAAATTCATGTCCATCAAATCAGTGATGTCATCCAACTATCTCGTCCTCTGTCATCCCATCTCCTCCTGCCTTCAGTCTTTCCCAGCATCAGGGTCTTTTCCAATGAGTCAGCTTTTTGGATCAGGTGGCCAAAGTATTGGAGCTTCAGCTTCAGCATCAGTCCTTCCAATGAATGTTCAGGATTGATTTCCTTTAGGATTGACTGGTTGGATCTCCTTGTAGTCCAGGGGACTCTCAAGATTCTTCTCCAGCAACACACTTCAAAACAATCAATTCTTTGGCACTCAGCTTTCTTTATAGTCCAACTCTCACATCCATACATGACTACTGGAAAAACCATAGCTTTGACTAGATGGACCTTTGTCAACAAAGCAATGTCTCTGCTTTTTAATGTGTTGTCTAGATTTGTCATAGCTTTTCTTCCGAGGAGCAAGTGAAGTGAAGTCACTCAGTCGTGTTCGACTCTTTGCGACCCCATGGACAGTAGTCAACCAGGCTCCTCCATCCATGGGATTTTCCAGGCAAGAATGCTGGAGTGGGTTGCCATTTCCTTCTCTAGGAGATCTTCCCGGCCCAGGGACCAAACCCGGGTCTCCTGCATTGTAGGCAGACACTTTACAGTCTGAGCCACCAGGGAAGTCATTCCAGGGAGCAAGTGTCTTTTAATTTCATGGCTGAAGTCATCATCTACAGTGATTTTGGAGCCCAAGAAAATAAAGTTTGTCATTGTTTCCCCATCTATTTGCCATGAAGTGATCAGACAGGATGCCATGATTTCATTTTTTGATGTTGAGTTTTAAGCCAGCTTTTTGACTCTCCTCTCACCTTCATCAAGAGGCTCTTTATTTTATCTTCACTTTCTGCCATAAGGGTGGTATCATCTGCATATCTGAGGTTATGATATTTCTCCTGGCAATCTTGATTCCAGTTTGTGCTTCATTCAGCCCAGCATTTCTCATGATGTACTCTGCATATAAGTTAAATAAGCAGGGTGACAATATACAGCCTTGAAGTACTCCTTTCTCAATTTTGAACCAGTTCATTGTTCCTTGTCTGGGTTCTAACTGTTGCTTCTTGACCTGCATACAGGTTTCTCAGGAGGTGGGTAAGGTGGTCTGTTATTCCCATCTCTTTCAGAATTTTCAGTTTATTGTGATCCACACAGTCAAAGGCTTTAGCATAATCAATGAAGCAGAAGTAGATGTGTTTCTGGAAGTCTCTTACTTTTTCTATGATCCAATGGATGTTAACAATTTGATCTCTAATTCCTCTGCCTTTTCTAAATCCAACTTTTACATATAGAAGATCTTGGTTCGTGTAGTGTTGATGTCTAGCTTGGAGGATTTTGGGCATTAGTTTGCTAGCATGTGAAATGAGTGCAATTGTGCGGTAGTTTGAACATTCTTTGGTATTGCCATCTTCCCATTAGCTATCTATTTTACACATGGGAGTGTATATATGTCAATGCTTTCTCAGTTCTTCCCATCCTCTCCTTCCCCAGCTGTGTCCTCAAGTCTGCTCCCAAGTCACCTCCCCTGTCTGAGGTGAATGTGAATCAGTTGTAGAGATGCCAATGGACCTAGAGCCTGTTATACAGAGTGAAGTAAGTCAGAAAGAGAAAAACAAATATCATATATTAACGCAAATATATGGAATCTAGAAAAATGGTACTCATGAGCCTATTTGCAGGGCAGGTATAATATTTATTGTTTACTCTGCATGCAGCTCCATAAGGAAGATTTGTCTGTCTTATTCACTGCTGTATTGCCAGTACTGGAAATAAGACATGACACATAGTGAGTGCTTAATGAATACTGATAGAAAGAATGAATGCCTGCCTCCTATGGTCAGGCTGCCAGTCCCCTGGTTCACTGCAGAGCCTGGGCTCTGTCTTGGTGGACCTCTCCTCCACCGTGGCTCCTCTAAGACAGGATCTCAGCTCTTCTCTGGCCTAGCTGTGGTAGCTGTAGAGATTCTGTGAGCATGACCCGAGTCTGCCTGCTCACAGCTATTGCCACCCCTCCTAGCCCTGCCTCTACCCTGCCTGTTGGCCTCCTCTGTTAGCCCACATCAGTCCGCCCAATTCTGCTGCTTATGTTGACCTCTGCCTATTTCAAGGCACCATTTGTAGTCTATACTAATCTGGTGGTGGGGACACCTGTGGATGGACCTAGTGTCCATGATATTAGCCTGTTCCATTTATCTCCTGTGCTCCAAGCTGCTTTTCTGATAGAGGATGTGTCAACCTTGTGATCAACCAAGATCAATCATTATATTTGTTATTCTATCTGCTGCCCATCTTCCTTGACAGTGAGTTCCAAGAGAGCAGGGGTTTTCACCTGTTTTTCATTCATTATTGTATCTCCCATGTCTATAACAGTGAGTGAGCCATTGTAGTCACACAATGTACAAATATTTGGTGAATGACTGAATCCATGAATTCCACTGTTATTGCTTAAGACCTTTGCTACTACTGCTGAATTCTCAATTTCTGAAAATTAAATAAGAAAATCAACACAAAGCAATGGTTCTGTTTGAGAAAATTTGTGGAGTAAGCTGCCATGATTCTTCATTAGTTCTTCATCATTCAAACCCTTTGTTGCTTGATCCTGAACAGTGAGTAAGCAAGAAATAAATCATATGTGTGGAAAGTCACTTCAGGAATGCTAATAAAGGTATAAAATAAATGGAGTTTCACAGTCATAATACAAAATCAACAGGCATCCACTTTGAAGTTTGAAAAATTGGCATCTCAAAGTTGCCAAACATCCAGATGTTAGATGAGATGTAGTACAAGCAGTTGTGTAATTGACATTTTTACTGTTCATGGTGAGGAAGTCAGAAGAGAAGCAAACTATTTTCTCTTATGTTGAAAAAAAAAGGCAATTCTGAATATCTTCCTAGAATGATATTTCTCAAGCCCCAACAGCTCTGGGAACAAAACCAAAACCAAACCCAAACCCAAATAAAATAGCCAAAGCTTTTGATGGTCACAGAAATGCTGGTTCTCCCTGTAGCCTCAGATTAAAATAATAATAATAATAATAATAATAATAATAATAATGACAATGACTCTTATTTGGCGAGGTGTGTGGGGGGTGGGGAAGAACTGTGCAGGAGACTTACATATATTATCTCATTTGGTCATCCCAGTTGCCTACTGAGAAAGAAGTCATTATCCTCAAGTAAAAGATAAAGAAACTGAAGTTCAGCAAAATCTAAATGACTTTCAAGGGGGAATTCGTGGAATCAGGAAGGAAAACCTCTCCTCTGCTCCTGGCTCCCATGCATCACCCACTTTCCTGACTTCCCTCCTTGGCTGTTTACATCTCTCTGCTCACAGCACTGGAAATCTTTGCATGTGTGCTCAATCACTTTAGTTGTGTCCAGCTCTTTGCAATCCCATGGACTGTAGCCCAGCCAGGCTCCTCTGCCCATGGGATTCTCCACGCAAGATTACTGGAGTGGGTATCCATTCCCTTCACCAGGGGATCTTCCTGACCCAGGGATGGAACCTGCATCTCTGTGTCTCCTGCATTGACAGGCAGGTACTTTATTGCTAGTGCTACCTGGGAAACCCTAGACATTCTTACCTTAACTATAAGCATAAAGCATTTAGTATGAATTCCATCTAGTCAAGGCTATGGTTTTTTCCAATAGTCATGTATGGATATGAGAGCTGGACTATAAGGAAAGCTGAGCACTGAAGAATTGATGCTTTTGACCTGTGGTGTTGCAGAAGACTCTAGAGAGTCCCTTGGACTGCAAGGAGATCCAACAAGTCCATCCTAAAGGAAATCAGTCCTGAATATTCATTGGAAGGACTGATGCTGAAGCTGAAGCTCCGATACTTTGGCTGCCTGATACAAAGAGCTGACTCATTTGAAAAGACCCTGATGCTGGGAAAGATTGAAGGCGGGAGGAGAAGAGAATGACAGAGGATAAGATGGTTGGATGGCATCACTGACTCAGTGGACATGAGTTTGAATAAATTCCGAGAATTGGTGATGGACAGGGAGGCCTGGCGTGCTGCAGTCCATGGGGTCACAAAGACTTGGACACAACTGAGCAACTGAACTGACTGACTGATGAATGTGGGACATATTTATATTAAAAACATCATTTGTTGTTTCTCTGAAATTCAAACTTAATTGGCTGTCTTGTGTTTTTATTTGTGGAATCTGGCAATCCTATTCTGGTTTATCCTTTTAAAGAATTATTTATTTTGTGCTGTGGTATGAGGGTTTAATAAAGAATAAGAAGGGAAGCTGCAAGAAGTATTGTACTTAGACACCTTAATCTGCCATCTCTTTCACCTCTTGAGCCTCTAACACCATTTACCAAACTGGGTCTGAAGCCACACTTATTTATGAGGCTTTGTCTCCATGTCCTCAGTTTATGATGAACAGCTGGGGATGGAGGGTTACCTGTGTGTCCTACTGCAGCCCCTCTCCAGGGCCTGGTTTCATGCCTTCACAAATGGGCTGCATCTGTTGGCTCTGCCCAAACTAAACTGGGCCAATCCAGAGGGGCTGGGCAGGGCAGGGAGCTGTGCCTGGAGGGGAGATCTGATCTGGTCACTCACTGACACTTACTTGTTACCCCAAATCAAGACTTGTGACACTCGTCGTCATTCACAGACAAGGCAGAATTGAGTTATTTGACACTTGTGTTCCTAGCTGAGGGGGAGCAAAGCCTTCTTGTTTCAGTTCATACAGTAAACAAGCATCCTCTTCACAGTATATTAAGTGCCTTTTTTTTTAAATTCTTTTGCATTTTTGTGCCTTTTGTTGCTGATTTTGCTGTATCAAGTGCCCCAAAAGCATAGTGCTGAAGTGTAGTGCAGAGGCCCTAAGCACACTTAAGTGTGCCTTATGGAGGGAATAAGTATCTCAGGTAAGCTTCATTCAGTCATGAGTTAGGCTGTTGGCTATGACTTCAATGTTAATGAATCATATATATTCATAAAACCTTTAAACAGAAACAGGCATAAAACAGAATATATATCCATCTGCTGATGAAGATGTGGTCACACCTGTTAGCCTGTTAGCTTCACAGGAATCTAACTTACATTTCTCCAAGGAGTTATGATTCCAAATTTTCTAATTTAGTGTTTGTGGTGATTTTTTAAAACAGAACTCTTGTGAATAATTGGAGAAGGAAATGGCAACCCACTCCAGTATTCTTGCCTGAAAACTCCATGGACAGAGGAACCTGGTAGGCTACAGTCCATGGGGTTGCGAAGAGTTGGACATGACTGAGCAAATTCACTTTCACTTTTACTTTCTTGTGAATAATAAGACCTATACATCCTAATTATATGATTTCTAAGGCTGTGACAGACAAGTCTTTGGCACATACACCTTGGAGGTAAGGGAGACAGATTATTAAAAAACACTTTTCTCAAAAGAGTAAAAGGTGACAGTCTCTGGTATTAGAATCTAGAGAGGGGATGCCAATGAACTTGCTAATTTTCCACACATTGGAGGTGATCCTCTTGAGAAAATACCGGTGGCAAGCTTTCCTGTTTCTAGCATTTATTTTTCCTTTACAAGCTTAATTTTTATTCATACTTTTCTGAAAGAAAGTTTCTTGGCAGCAGGTGATGGTACTTTGGGGATTTTATCTTGGGATCAGATATCTTTTTGTTCCGCTCCTAGAAAATCCAAGGAGAGAAAAAGCAATGGATTGCTTCAGAGTTTGACAGGCATAGGGTTAAGATGTTCCATGAGATGTTTATTAATATAACTAGGGAAGGCCAGGCCAGAAGGAGCCATTTATTCACATCAGTTCCCTTAACCTGTTTTGCCTGAATGATTCAATTTATTTATTCCACTGGATCTTGTTTCTTCTGGGAATTCTGAGGGATGTTAATTAAACCACTGCAACTCAAGCATTTTGTAACTATTGCTTTTGAAAGAGAGCCTTGTCCAAAAGTCCTTTCATCTCCTGAAATGAGGGACAGAGATCTTTGAACAAAACCAGACAGGTAGACTAGATGTTCCGTCTTCAAGCCCTCTTCCTTCCTTCCTTCTTTCTTTCTCTTTTTCCTCTAAGAACGTGTCTGACATGGAGAACCTGGCTTCTCTGGTCCTGCCTTACTGGGATTTGTTGGTTAACCAGCAGGTCCTTCTTTCAGTTCTCTCCCATGGTGCATTTGGCTCAGCAGATCCAGCCAGAAGCAGGTGGTGAAGTGACTTGTCCTTGATTTTGCTGCTCTTTTACCTCCCTAGTTATGGTCCCTGGTGTTCATTCTCTATCTTTTCCACTTTCATTTGCAGAAAAAAATTACCAATTTAAAGAGTGTTCAGTTCAGTGCAGTCTCTCAGTTGTGTCCGACTCTTTGCAACCCCATGGACTGCAGCATGCCAGGCCTCCCTGTCCATAGCTAACTCCCAGAGTCCCCTCATACTCATGTCCGTTGAGTCGGTGATGCCATCCAACCATCTCATCCTCTGTCATCCCTTTCTCCTCCTTCCTTCAATCTTTCCCATTATCAGAGTCTTATCCAATGAGTCGACACTTGCATCAGGTGGCCAAAGTATTGGAGCTTCAGCTTCAGTATCAGTCCTTCCAATGAATATTCAGGACTGATTACATTTAGAATTGACTGATTGGATCTCCTTGCAGTCCAAGGGACTTTTAAAAGTCTTCTCCAACACCACAGTTCAAAAGCATCAATTCTTCAGCACTCACCTTTCTTTATAGTTCACCTTTCACATCCATACATGACTACTGGAAAAACCATAGCTTTGACTAGAAGGACCTTTGTTGGCAAAGTAATGTCTTTGCTTTTTGATATGCTGTCTAGGTTGGTCATAGCTTTTCTTCTAAGGAGCAAGTGTCTTTTAATTTCATGTCTGTAGTCACCATCTGCAGTGATTTTGGAGCCCCCCAAAATAAAGTCAGTCACTGTTTCCACTACTTCCCCATCTATTTTGCCATGAGGTGATGGGTCCAGACGCTAGGATCTTAGTTTTCTGAATGCTGAGTTGCAAGCCAACTTTTTCACTCTCCTCTTTCACTTTCATCAAGAGGCTCTTTAGTTCTTCTTTGGTTTCTGCCATAAGGGTGGTGTCATCTGCATATCTGAGGTTATTGATCCTTCTCCCAGCAATCTTGATTCAAGTTTGGGCTTCATCCAGCCCAGCGTTTCTCATGATGTACTCTGCATATAAGTTAAATAAGCAGGGTGACAATATGCAGCCTTGATGTACTCCTTTCCTGACTTGGAACAAGTCTGTTGTTCCACGTCCAGTTCTAACTGTTGCTTCCTGACCTGCATACAGATTTCTCAAGAGGAACGTCAGGTGGTCTGGTATTCCCATCTCTCTCAGAATTTTCCACAGTTTCTTGTGATCCACACAGTCAAAGGCTTTGGCATAGTTAATAAACAGAAGTAGATATTTTTCTGAAGCTGTCTATTTTGATGATCCAACGAATGTTGGAAATTTGATCTCTGGTTCCTCTGCCTTTGCTAAATTCAGCTTGAATATCTGGAAGTTCACGGTTCATGTACTGTTGAAGCCTGGCTTAGGGAATTTTGAGCATTACTTTGCTAGCGTGTGAGATGAGTGCAATTGTGCGGTAGTTTGAGCATCCTTTGGCATGGCCTTTCTTTGGGATTGGAATGAAAACGGACTTTTTCCAGTCCTATGGCCACTGCTGAGTTTTCCAAATATGTTGGCATATTGAGTGTAGCACTTTCACAGCATCATCTTTTAGGATTTGAAATAGCTCAACTGAAATTCCATCACCTCCACTAGCTTTGTTCATAGTGATGCTTCCTAAGGTCCACTTGACTTCACATTCCAGCATGTCTGGCTCTAGGTGAGTGATCATACCATTGTGATTATCTGGGTCATGAAGATCTTTTTTGTATAGATCTCCTGTGTATTCTTGCCACCTCTTCTTAATATCTTCTGCTTATGTTCAGTTCAGTTCAGTTCAGTTCAGTCGCTCAGTCGTGTCCGACTCTTTGTGACTCCATGAATTGCACCACGCCAGGCCTCCCTGTTCATCACCATCTCCCGGAGTTCACTCAGATTCACATCCATTGAGTCCGTGATGCCATCCAGCCATCTCATCTTCGGTTATCCCCTTCTCCTCCTGCCCCCAATCCCTCCCAGCATCAGAGTCTTTTCCAATGAGTCAACTCTTCTCATCAGGTGGCCAAAGTACTGGAGTTTCAGCTTTAGCATCATTCCTTCCAAAGTCCATACTATTTCTAGAGTGTATAAGAGTATAAATTGGTTCAGCCATTTAGTAGGGGCAATCGGCAATATCAATCAAAATTTAAAATGTGGCTACACTTTACCCTAGCAACCCTGCTTCTACAAATTTGTCCTACAAATAAATGCACAAAGATATATAAAACAATGATCATAAAGCATTGTTTTTAACAGCAAAAAAATTCAAAAAAACTAGAATTTAATCTTCAATGCCTTATGTGAAATCCATTTAAGAGAATAAAGCCCATCTCTCTGAACTGGATGGGATGATGTCTATAGCTAAACATGGCAAGTTTCAGGAAATGCATAGTATAGTGTAGCTGTGTTAGAAGGACATATGTGCATAAAATAATATACAAGGATATTTATGGTTTGTTGGTAATGGTGATCCTGAGGGGATGGATGGGGGAGAGCAGTAGCTGAAAGTGGCTTTTATTTGTATTTTTTATATGGTTTACTATTTATTTTATTATAATAAACACTTGCTACTTTTATAATGCTATAAAAACACATGAGAGGTTTCCAAAAGTTTTATTTTTCATTCCAGGAACTTGGACTTCCCTGGTGGCTCAGACAGTAAAGCGTCTGTCTACAATGCGGGAGACCCGAGTTGGAGCCCTGGGTTGGGAATATCCCCTGGAGAAGGAAATAGCAATCCACTCCAGTACTATTGCCTGGAAAATCCCATGAACAGAGGAGCCTGGTAGGCTACAGTCTATGGGGTCGCAAAGAGTTGGACACGACTGAGCGACTTCACTCACTTCACTCTGTGGAGAGGCAGTGAATACTTACCACTTGAGTGACCACGTATGACAATGTTGGGCCACCATATTGTCCATTTAATCTCCACCATCCATTTAATTGGTCCTGGATGTATTTAGATGCTCTGCATCTCATTTCTGACCTGTATAGGAGCATCTGTGACACACCACAAACAGGTATGAAGACTATGTATCCATGCAAAGAGCAGCTGCCAAGAAGTGAGGTCCAGTTGTATGCGTACACGCTCAGTCACTCAGTTGTTTAGTTGTATCTGAATCTTTGTGACCCCATGAACTGTAGCCCGCCAGACTCCTCTGTCCATGGGATTCTCCAGGCAAGAATACTGGAGTGGGTGGCCAGTTCCTCCTCCATGGGATCTTCCCAACCCAGGGATCAAACCTGGGTCTCCTGTGTTTCCTGCATTGGCTGACAGATTCTTTGTCACTGAGCCACCTGGAAAGCCCTTTAGTGTGCAAGGAAGCCCTAATTGGTGTGCAAGAGCTGGAAGCTCACCTTTTCACTGAACTTTGATGACCTTAACCAATATGAGTGGTTCATAAGTGGCACGACTGAGAACTTGTCCTTTAACAGACAGCAGGAGGGACAAAGAGAGTAATTAAAGTGCTGCACTGGCCTGAATCCAGAGTGAGAATTCAGGAATTCTGCTTTCAACAGTTTTATACATGATCAGTTCAAAAGATGTTTGAGGCCTAGTCAGCATATTTGTTGAGATGGCATAATTAATTATGTGCTTTGTGAAAAGAAATATTCTTTGAGCTTTGATTTGATAGATTCATTCAGTTATTCAACAAGCATTTACAAAATTCCTAATATGTAGTAAGCACTGGGCATGATTTAAATATGAAATGGATTATTCAGTTGTGCTTAGCAAAGACTGTAGAGAAATATTAAAATATTTCAGTGCTGAGGAGCTGACTGTTGTTGAGGTATGAAGCATGTGACTGCCATAACTATAAAATACACCACCATCTGTTATAATAAGAGAAACTGTTCGTTGCTTTCTTAAAAATGTTAATGAAGAAACTTCCCCGAGGAGGATATGTAAAATCTCTTCATTCAATTTTAAATTGCCATGTCCCTTCACCATGTTCTAAAACATATGATAAGTCAGTATAGCAAAAAATTTTTTTCTTTTGGCCAAAGACTGCAGGCAGAACCTAGGAGCTGTTTTTATTTCAGATCTCAAGAAAAATGTTAAAGGAGAGCAATTAAATGTCATTATTGGGGGTAAAGATTCCATCTAAGGATGCGTCTTTAAAGAGAAGGAAGACAGGAGACAAGCAGGAAGAAATAACACAAAGATTCATGGCTGCAAAATTCAACAAGAAATGGATCAGCATAGATACTTCCTACATGGACTGATTTCAAAACAACTTCTGGTACTTCCTGGAAAGCATGGTGCTTATCCTTGCTTCATTATGATTCTCTTCTGGGCTGAACCTTGTCATCATGTCAGGGAGACAGCCATACCGGCAATAGATTGCAGAATTACCCTTGGCTGTCCTCTTTCCTTCATTCTTAGTCCTGTTTTCTGTACCTTCAGAATGCATCCCCAGCATATTCACCCCTCTGCAGTTCTACTGCCTACATCTGAGTCCAAACCCTTCTCTTCTCTCATCTGGATGAACTGGTCCTCCTGCTGCTCCTAACCCCCAACAATCCCTTTCCCTTATAGCAGCCAAAAGAATCTTTAAACTAATCCAAGTCAGATCAGGTCATTCAGTTCAGTTCAGTCGCTCATTCGTGTCCAACTCTGTGACCCCATGAATCGCAGCACGCCAGGCCTCCCTGTCCATCACCAATTCCTGAAGTTCACTCAGATTCACACCCATCGAGTCAGTGATATCATCCAGCCATCTCATCCTCTGTCATCCCCTTCTCCTCCTGCCCCCAATCCCTCCCAGCATCAGTCTTTTCCAATGAGTCAACTCTTTGCATGAGGTGGCCAAAGTACTGGAGTTTCAGCTTTAGCATCACTCCTTCGAAAGAAATCCCAGGGCTGATCTCCTTCAGAATGGACTGGCTGGATCTCCTTGCAGACCAAGGGACTCTCAAGAGTCTTCTCCAACACCACAGTTCAAAAGCATCAATTCTTCGGTGCTCAGCCTTCTTCAGAGTCCAACTCTCACATCCATACATGACTACTGGAAAAACCATAGCCTTGACTAGATGGACCTTAGTTGGCAAAGTAATGTCTCTGCTTTTGAATATGCTATCTAGGTTGGGCGTAACTTTTCTTCCAAGGAGTAAGCGTCTTTTAATTTCATGGCTGCAGTCAACATCTGCAGTGATTTTGGAGCCCCCCAAAATAAAGTCTGACACTGTTTCTACTGTTTTCCCATCTATTTCCCATGGAGTGATGGGACCAGATGCCATGATCTTCGTTTTCTGAATGTTGAGCTTTAAGCCAACTTTTTCACTCTCTTCTTTCACTTTTATCAAGAGGCTTTTTAGTTCCTCTTCACTTTCTGCCATAAGGGTGGTTTCATCTGCATATCTGAGGTTGTTGATATTTCTCCCGGTAATCTTGATTCCAGCTTGTGTTTCTTCCAGTCCAGCGTTTCTCATGATGTACTCTGCATATAAGTTCAATAAGCAGGGTGACAATATACAGCCTTGATGTACTCCTTTTCCTATTTGGAACCAGTCTTTTGTTCCATTTCCAGTTCTAACTGTTGCTTCCTGACCTGCATACAGATTTCTCAAGAGGCAGGTCAGGTGGTCTGTTATTCCCATCTCAGAATCTTCCACAGTTTCTTGTGATCCACACAGTCAAAGGCTTTGGCATAGTCAATAAAGCAGAAATTGATGTTTCTCTGGAACTCTCTTGCTTTTTCCATGATCCAGCAGATGTTGGCAATTTGATCAGGTCATTACCCTGCTAAAACTTTCCAATTGCTTCCTTTTGAATTTGAAATAAGACTTGAAGTCCTTACGCAGTCTGCCAGGCATCATGGGCCTCTGTCTCTTCCACTCCACCTGACATCACTCTCCTTGTCACTGCCTGAACCCCTGTCACATGGGTGTCTTTTCTACAGCTCATCTTCCCTCAGGATCTTGGCATTTGCTCCACTACTGCCTGAGCCATCTTTCTCACGTCTTTGTACAACTCCTGTAGCTTCAGCACAAATGCTCCTACCTTCCATAGGCTTTTCCTAATCACTTTCTTTAAAATATGCCTCTCCTAGTTTCATCCACCTCATTTGGTTTGAAGGAGAAACTTCAGGAGGCTTATAGTTATGTTTTATTTGGGATATATACCGGAAAGTTGTCCAGGAAGCTCTAACAGACACCTTAGAGCTCTAAGCCATTTTGTCCACATAAAGCTTGCTAAGCTGGTACCAAGTGCCTGGAGAGTAAAGCCATTTCTACTGCATTTGCCAAGCTGCACAGAGTAGGAGCAAGTGATCTGTAGAATTTTAGTAGTGCTCACCACATCCAGTCTGCTTTTCTTCCCTGGAGAGAATTAGTCAGGTGACCTCACTTTCAGAAGATGAGACTGTCCACTAGTTATGGCCAATAAATCGAGGAAAAGTAATGTCCATCTCTTCCTGTCTGAAATGCAGATGAGCAGGGTGATATTTCCAGGCATTTTCTTCCCCTCCATTTTCTTCCCGCTATTGAGGAAGGAGCTTCCTGTCGAGTTGGTGGAGCCCCAGTTTTGAAGTAACCTGGATCCTTGAGTCCTCTGTGGAGATAAGCTATTCCAGAGGGTCATCTTGGCTCAGAGATGCATGAGTAAGAAAGGAATCTTTGTTGTGTTAAGCTCATGGAATTTCAGTTACTCTTTCTGCCTCAGTGTCATCTCAGTGTACTGACCTATCTTGCTCCAAACCCACATGTGTAAATAAGGCTGACCATAAGGGAAGCTACCACCTCTGAAATGACTTTTGCAAAGCTTTCCTCAACAGGAGTCCATACTGGACGTTAGCAACCAAATTCAACTAACACTTGTGTCCTAAGGGCACCCAGGAAGGATGAATCATAGGAGTTTAGAATTTGTATCCCCGCAGGTGACCCTGGAAGCTCCATGAGCTGCTCTGTGTCCCAGCATATGGTGCCCCATGTTACTTTCTGGTCCCTTGAGTCTTAGCAATAGTGCTTCTCAAACTTTTCCAGCTACGAACCTCTGGCATCCCTGGAGAGAAAACAGGAAATTAAATTTTCTTTGACCACTAACTACAGTCAACATTTATTGTGACACAGTCTGTGAAGCATTCCCTAATTTTTTCAGCTGTTCAGAGAAGCCTTCTCTGATCACCCATTTAAAACTGCTATCCCTCCTCATACTGTGACTCCATATTCCCCTTCCCCACTGGCCTTGTCATCCCCTAATCTGCTGCATGATTTGTTTGTTGCTGTGTAAACTGTTTGCTCCTCCCAGTAGAATGTAAGCTCTACGAGGGCAGAGGGTGTCCCTGCCTTTGTCATTGTATCTTCAGTGCCTGAAGAGTTTCTAGCATGTGGTGGCTGGGTGTTGACTCTATGCAGTGCTCTGTAAGCAGGTAGAGAACACATTCCCCAAGAGTGTGGGCATCTGGGGCTGGGGAGGGGGGTAGGGCAGGTGGACAGGCAGGACTGCCCCCCACCCCAGGCAGCAGCTTGTGACAGACAGGCTGGTGCCGAGCACAAGCCTCAGAATGAGCTGAGGACACGGGCAGATGCGGAGCAAGGGATCGAGACAGCAACACAGCTGAAGCCCATGATGTCTGCAGAGCAGTCCCCCTCAGCCCCTAGGACTTCAGAACATTTACTACATTTTTGAAATGCTGAATGGTATTGGCTTTCTTATGGAAAACAAGCAACAGAGCTTTGAATTTTGACATGGAGTCTGAGTGCTCTGGAGAGAAGGGAAATAATAGGCACATGAACAGGCTCTTCCCTCATTCTGCGGCCATCCTGCTCAGAAGGCAAACTCTAGGTCACTATTTACTCTGCCACAGGCAGCGTGCTGTGCACTTGAAGGAAACTAGCCAACGTTAACTGAGACCCTCTTAAGTGCCGGGTAAATTTGCTAACTGTTTTACACTGTTTAAGTCACTTTATCATCATAGCGGCCCTGTAAATCAGGTGTTCCTATCACCCTGACTCACAGAGGAGGGAACTAAGGCCCTGAGAGGCTCACCCACTTTTCTGAGATAATAGAGCTTGAAGGTGGGCACAGCGGATTCCATCTTGGGTGCTCTGATTCCTGACTCTGCTCCGGTAATGGGTGTGACGGTGCCCCACTGGACATATGTGATAGGGACAGTTAGAGCCCAAGTGTCACAGGTGAGGAGGCTAAGGCTTGAGAAGGCTGAGCAAACGTGGCCAAGGTCACCAAGTAATTTAGCACTGGACCCTGCGCTCAGATTTATTTAGTTCCTATTCCCTGGTGGCTCAGATGGTAAAGTGTTTGTCTGCAATGCAGGAGACCTGGGTTCAGCTCCTGGGTTGGGAAGATCCCCTGGAGAAGGAAGTGGCAGCCCACTCCAGTACCCTTGCTGGAAAATCCATTGGACAGAGAAGCCTGGTAGGCTACAGTCCATGGGGTGGCAAAGAGTCTGACACGACTGAGCGACTTCACTTTCACTTTTCATTGCTCTCTCTTATAGCACCCTGTAATTTCCCGTTGCTGATTTATTTACTTGTCAAGGCTGTACTAAGATTTTCTAGTTGGTGGAGAATTCTTGGTGTTGAACAAACAAGGTTATTGAGGTCCTGGGTTTCCCTCTGAGTGACTGTAAGTTCCCCATTTGCACCCCTCACCCACCATCCATTGGTCACCGTCCTTTGTAATTCTTTGTGCCCAGAGGTTCATTGCAGTGAACTACCTCACCTGGCTTACTTGTCCTCCAGCTTCCAGTTGGGTTCAGACAGAGGCACTAGCAGCACATCAGAGACTGAGAGGAGAGAGAGGCCGGTGTAGCCCAGTGCACCTGTTACCCTGCCCGTCCTCGTCTCCTTGCTGTGGCTGCTTTTGGGAGGCTCTTTTCCTATGGCTCTGAAACACGATAACATCACTCCTCCCTGCTACCCTTCACCCATTCACTCTGTACCCTATAAAGCCTATAGGTGGTAATAGCTTTCCACTGTTAGTTTCCTTATGCTTCATCATCTCTTATAGGTGGATGTGTTGTTTCCTCACAGGTATCTGACCCTTAAACAAGTCACGTAAAATTTTAGAGTCTCAGTTTCCCTTTTTGTAAAATGGGGTGTGTAATACCTACCAAAATGGTTTTGTGACATTTCAGTTGCTTGGTGCAATATCTGGCCTGAGGTAAATGGCAGTAGATTATAGCTGTTTAATAATCATTACTGGTATAAATATTCTCTGCCTTGAGGACCTCAAGCACTTATATTCAGTGGTCTGTCACTATACAGAATCATCTTAAATGGCACAAATGTACAATGTACTTCCCCTTGATAGCCTCGGTGGGAATGCAAATGAGTGTCTTCATGGATTGACCAGTAAACCCATTACTTTTCACTGACGTTGACCATTGGAAATGACAATAATAGCTTTCTTGAAAAGTGAAAGTGAAAGTCGCTCAGTTGTATCTGACTCTGCGACCCCATGAACTATACAGTCCATGGAATTCTCCAGGCCAGAATACTGGAGTTGGTAGCCATTCCCTTCTCCAGCAGATCTTCCCAACTCAGGAATTGAACTGGGGTCTCCTGCATTGCAAGCAGATTCTTTACCAGTTGAGCTACCAGAGAAGCCCAACTTTCTTGAAGTCATACTTTTAAAAAAAAATTAACCACATACTGTGACAATTAAGTAGTCAATTAATTCTCAAAATGACCTTCCTTAAGTGGTGGTTACCAGCCGTAACTCAGACAGATCTACCTGCCCCAGGCCAGTCTCAGCCAGGCAGAGCTGAGATCTAACAGGGGTCTAACTCACATTTTTCTGTCCCTGAAGCTGAGCTCTTCATCCTCATGGGAGCCAAATGAGGGTGGCAGTCACAGCAGCTCTCTCCACTCCTTCCAGGAGGAGGCTTGGCTGTCTTGGTGATGCGTGTCAGAGAATATAACACTCACTTCCCTTCTTTTCCCCCAAACCTACTTATCATTCTGTCACACAGAAGGCAAACTGGGTCCCCTGGAGTGCTTAATGAGTTTAGTAAGCCAGGGAAAGGGGCAGTGCTGAGACTCGAGGTGGGTGTGTTTGATGAAGCTGTGGAGACTTCAAAGTGAGGTCAGGGGTCTGTGGAATCCATCAAAGCAAGCCTCTTGCCAGGAGCCACACAGAAGGATGATAGAGCAGGAGGGAGTCCTGCAGAGAGGGAGGGCTGGCCTGGGTGAGGGAGAGGGGACGGGGAGGCTGGCAAGAGGACTGCAATAAAGGCAGCAGCAGGAGTGAGGCCTCTGCACGGCACGTGAGGGGTGGGGTTTCTACTAATGAGAAACCTGGAGAGAGAGGGTCCCCATCAAACCTGAACCTTTGAGTTAGAAGATCAGAACGCCATGCCAAAACCCTGAGGACAGCGAGTTCAAATTTGCTTTCTCATTAGCTGAAATATTTGAAATAAATAAACTGATTTCTCTGGAGCCCACTTTATTACATTAGGAGTCATCTTTCATCAGGGTTGGGAGGCGAAAGACACTTGTGTCTCAGAGGTATACCCAATTTGAAAATACTTGAATAGGCTATTTGATCATTTATGAGAAATGAAGGTGACATACTTAAAAGTTTCCCCTTTCCCCCACCCTCAAACAAAGAAAACACTCCTTGTATATGTTAACCATTAAAAAAAGAAAAGAAACCCCAGCTTTTCTTGCTGACTAAGACAGTAGGAGAAGACAGCTGATATAATACATCAAATTCAAAGGCCACCTCACTAGGAGGAGCTTAGCAGGGAGCTGGGAGCCTTGACATAACCTTAAAATATTCAGTGAAGGGATTTTTTTTCTCCATAGAACAGCTTTTGAGGATGGGCTTTGATAGTCTCTGAATAAACTCAGCACTGAGTAAGTACCTGTAATATTTTTAACTGTTTAGCCCATGTTAGAGCCCCTGGGTCTCCCTGCTTCGTGAGAGTCAGATAAAATTGGCTTCTGTCATCTGTGGATCTATGTGGGGGTGTGGGTGGGTGGTTACATTCTCTTGGTCATTTTCGGGTCTTCCTTAGTTTATGCATCATTTCATTAGTCTATCTCCATCCCACGTGAGCAAAAGACCAAGACATAAAACTAGGCGACTTCCTTGATTGCCACTTTATAGTGCATATTGTGTAGTAAAATCATCTGGCTACTTTTGATGCTTCACATCACAAGTGTCTTGATGGTCTCATCTTCCTTCCAAGTGTCTCATGAAGGTGTTGCTATGAATTGGATGTATCCCCCACAAATGCATATATTGAAGCCCTAAAACCCAATGTGATGGTGTTCGGAGGTAGGACCTTTGGGAGATAATTAGATTTAGATGAGGTAACAAGGGTGAGGCCCTTGTGACTGAATTAGTGCCTTGTTAAGAAGCAACATCAGAGGGCTGTTCTTTCTCTTTCTCTCTACCATGTAAGGGCAAATCAATAAGGTTACCACTTACAACCCAGGAAAAGGGCTCTAACCAGAATCTTACCACACTGGCACCCTAATCTCAGACTTCCAGCCTCTGGAGCTGTGAGAAAAGACATTTTTGTTGTTTAAACCACTCAGTCTGTGATATTTTATTACAGCAACCAGAGCTGACTGAGACAGACATTTTCCCCAATGAAGTTAGTTTCTCCCCTGCCAACCACCAAAAGTAATTTTGGTATTGCTATTAATGCTTCCCAGGTGGTGCTAGCGGTAAAGAACCCACCTACCAA
Organism: Ovis canadensis; assembly: GCF_042477335.2. NCBI lineage: Eukaryota > Metazoa > Chordata > Mammalia > Artiodactyla > Bovidae > Ovis > Ovis canadensis. Next base: position 29,158,779 of record NC_091259.1, on the reverse strand, counting down.
TGAAGGAGACATAAGAGATGTGGGTTAGTCCCTGGGTTGGGAAGATCCCCTGGAGGAGGGCATGGCAACCCACTCCAGTATTCTTGCCTGGAGAATCCCACGGACAGAGAAGCCTGGTGGGCTACAGTCCATGGGGTCACAAAGAGTCAGACATGACTAAAGAGACTTAGCATGCACATTAGGACAACTGACTTTTTCACCCATCTCCCTCTCAAGTGTCAAAAAGGAAAACATCTTTTAATTCCTCCCTCCAGTACCATTTGTAGGTAAGAGATATGTTTCTGGCTTTGCTTCTAACTGGCTGGTTGGTCCTGGGTATCTGATTTTCCATTCCTTTTAGGTTTATGTTTATATGCTGATCAAGTGCAGTAGCTGGAGCAGATGATTTGTAAAGTCAGTTGTTGTATTGAAATGCATGATCTGATGATGTACAGAGATGAAAAATTTTAGATAATCCCTGAACAATAGCAAAACCTTACTAATAAAGATAGCATAAGGGCTAAGAATGCAAACGGCTAGTCTCTGGGGACTTTATCTTTCAATCCAGAAAGATAATTCTGGGAAGATACTTTACAGTTCATTTTACTTGAGTTCCAGTTAATCTTAAAGTCAAGATTGAATACAAAGGAGGTTAATAATTTGCTCTCCTCTTCAAAGCCCCACCTCAGGGTCTATCTGTGTATTTTTGTGCCAGGATTGGAATTAAATAGTTGAGACATGATTTTAGTTATTCCATTAGTCTCAACTGTTTTTTAAGGAAAAGAAATTTTTCTATCCTGCTTCATTTAAGTTCTTTATCATTTTTCAAGTATTTATGGAACCCTTAATAATTTCTCCTATTACTCTTGGTAACATGATCATTTATCTCAAAAAAATGTGTTCTTTGAATCATCTGAGGATCTTGATAAAAATAAATTCCCTAAATCCCTTTTTAATTAAGGAAGATTCAGAAGTCCGTTGTACCCTGTGCTGAAGCACACTTCCTTCTCAGCATTTTTCTCCTGCTTTATTATCCAGAGGAATGTAAGAATCCAGATAAAGACCATTTGGTTTTATCTAGGTCAGGCCTAAAAGTCTCCTCATGGGAAGCATGGATTCCCTGATATGACAAAGTCAAAATGATTTCTAATGCCAACGAATTTGCAAAATTAAAAAAAAAAAGTTTTCAGAGAGCAACAGAAGGGAACAAAAAGCCAGTTAGACAATCCTTCTTAGGAAAAAAAAAATACAGGATCTTGAATTAGAAAATGAGAGCTGTGGCCTCGGCTCTATCCCTTGGACACAATTTCCTGCTATTTACAGGGACATTGATAATACTCTCCCCATGGTGCTGTACCATATGTTACCTGTGGTGGTACAGGTGGTATGAGTCTCCCAGGGAGCTCAACAGGTACCCCATCTTCGCTGATTAAACTCTGGACCAAATGAGAAATAAGATGAAGTGTCAGTAAGCGTTCACTAATGAAAGCTAGCTCGGTAGGTGTAGCTTAGTATAAGAGCTAAAATTAATGTGCAATTCCTGACACCCAGGTCTCAACCCTGGAACACCATGGAGGTGGGGAGAGACATTGCTAATTCACATTGCGACACTGTATGTGTTGGCTTTCTCTTCTTCAAGCAACCAACCTGTTTAACTTAAACAAAACAATTTTATTAGAGGAATGACAGGAACTCAGAATGTACAAGAAGAAGGGTAAGAGCCAAGCTACCCTGGAGGCAAGGTTGGGTTGAGGAGGCCACATGACAGTCTCATGGCAGAAACATTAGGGTGAGGGCCCGGACCTTCTATGACTGGAGTGACAACCATTTGTGGTCTCCTTATTTTTCTGTTCAAGATTCAGGATCCAAGGAGGGAGCATCTGAGTGCCATGGCTTTGGTTACCTGGCTCTCCTCGGACAAAGGTGAGTGGATCCCTGAGGGGGTCCTAGCACTCTCTGTGTAGTGCTGAAGAGTCAATACCAATGAAAGAAATTAGGCTTCTGTTAGGAAGGGGGGATAGCTCTCCAAAAGTAATAAGATTCCAGTGCAGTCACTATCATATTATGAATTCGTAACAGAGCAGGACCCTGTGAGGCCTTCCTGGACAGACCTTTTCCTTATATACTCTGCTTCAGCTCCTCTCTGAAGTACCCAGATAATACTATCTGATACACACTTCTTGAGTTGTTTACAGATGCTACAACTTCTACCAAATGGAAGAAATTAACACATTCGCTTTGGAGTCCAGCCAGAACCAGGAAATATTTGCAATAATTTATTGCCCATTTATTTTACTTCCCATAAACCAATTATAGTTGATCATAAGCTGATCACATACCCCTTCCTTTCCTTGCCTCTAGAAATGTTTTGCTGAAACCCGTTGAGTTTGAGCTTTTTATGCATTAGCTGTCCTAGATGTTTGCATGGCGCCTTACAATAAACCCTGCCTGTTGCTTTCCTACTGACAGCACAACCTACTGTCTGTAGACTGGCTTTACTGCTCACGGATGAGTGGGCCCAAGTTTTTGTCTGGTAATACATTTTGCTTATCTATAGATCTATTCTAGGGTTTGTATACAAGGTCCTTTAGATTTTGTCCTGAGCCAAAATTTCTAAATTTCTAGTCTGATTTGTCACTTTCTCACACTTTCTACTCTGATCATTACTTGTACACACCACATCCTTTCATATTTGTGATCCTAGTTTTCATCTGCCTTTCTTAGTCTCTACCTTCTCAATTTATACCTGGGAAACTTCTATTCACCCTTCAAGACCCAATTCCTAGGTTACTTTTTATCTTTGTGGAAGTGCAAAGTAGAATTAAACCATCTCTTTTTCTCATTGTCCTGTGCTACAATGCACTTATACATCTCTACTATTATACTACTTATCATTTGGTATTATAATTATTTATTTGTGCATTTGTCATCATGACAAGGGCAGGGACTATGTATGCCTCACAATTTGGTACCTTTTACAAAGTAGCAATTTAATATATTTGGTTTTTGCTTTTCTTGAAATCTTCATGTTATGATTATTGATGTGAAGATCATTAGACTGGAAGTCAGAGAATTAACTCTGTCCTGGCTTTCCATCTTTATGATTACATAATCATAATGTCTCAGTTGCCTTATCTGCTTGAGAAATAGATTATACTATATCATCAGCTTATACAAAAGAGTAGTCTTAAACAAGAAAAAAGTTAATTTCTCTCTCTTCCTTAGCAGGACATCCTGAGATAAGCATTCCAGGTCTGCCATGGCAGCTCCACAAGGTTACCAGGGCTGTAAGTTTATTCCCACTGATGCTCCACACTGCTTAGGAGCTGCCTTGGAGTCCACGATGGCTGCTTGAGTCAGTCCAGGCTCTGTCAGTATGGAAAGCAGGGGAAGGAAGGGGTGAAGGAAAGTCCACCTCATCTCTTTAGGGAAACTTTCTGGAAGTCTACATGATGCTTCTTAGATCCAATTGGCCAAAACTTAGACACATCACCAAGTATGATGCAAAGAGGAATAAGAAATACAGTTTTCTTCAGCTGGGCAACAACGGACTCAGCTAAATGTAAGTGTTCTCTGTGCCAAGACAAAGAGGAGAAAGTACCAGTTCAGTTGAATTCAATTCAGTTCAGTCGCTCAGTCGTGTCCAACTCTTTGCAACCCCATGAATCGCAGCACGCCAGGCCTCCCTGTCCATCACCAACTCCTGGAGTTCACCCAGACCCACGTCCATCGAGTTGTTGATGCCATCCAGCCATCTCATCCTCGGTCATCCCCTTCTCTTCCTGCCCCCAATCCCTCCCAGCATCAGAGTCTTTTCCAATGAGTCAACTCTTCGCATGAGGTGGCCAAAGTACTGGAGCTTCAGCTTTAGCATCATTCCTTCCAGTGAACACTCAGGACTGATCTCCTTCAGAATGGACTGGTTGGATCTCCTTGCAGTCTAAGGGACTCTCAAGAGTCTTTTCCAATACCACAGTTCAGAGGTGATGTCTTGGCCATAGTGACTATTTTGATCAAAGTGATTGAAGAAGGCATCTTGGGGATTAAAAACTAAGTTTAAACTTGAAAGATGAGAATAACTTAGTTATGCAAAAGGCTATGGAAATAATATGTCATGAAAAATTAGCAAATACAATTGCCATAAGTTACTGCACAGGGATCGTGTTACATGTTCATCAATTTCCTGCAAACTCCTGTATCATTTTCCTTTTTCTGGACATTCTGGAAGACTATGTCTCCAAGCCTATCTTATAATTAGGATGAGGTCTTATGACTGAGGACTGACCAATGGCCTTTGTTCCATTTCCAGGGCTGGGCACCCTTCTTTTTTCATGGCAATTGTGAATCCATGTGTTGAAGGTATGATGTCTCAAAAGGGAAGTAGTCTGGATTTCTGAGTCACTTTTCAGAGGAGAGTATATCAAGCTTTGATATGAGTGATAAATAATAATTTTGGTAAACCACTGCTATTTTGGGATTATTTGTTCCCTCAGCATATCCTGTCCTATTTTGGCTAATTTTAGTAATAGAGAATAAATATGACTTGAGAACTGGAAGTGAAGTATAGAGTGGGATGGTATAAGGTGAAATTGGAGAAAGTGGCAGGAATGGGATTAAGGAGATCAGGTAGTGAGGTTATGACAATAACCTAGTTCAGAGGTGAGGATGTTTGGATTAGAGTGATGGCGGTTGAGATTGAAAGAAGCAAGACTTCTGGAGCAAGAAAAAGTCCTTTTATTCAAAAGAAAAATAGAAGAGATATTTTGATTAAAGAAGAGGTAGGATCTAAATCCACAGCCATTTAGTGTCCTATTTGCCCCTAAGGTTTCTCTACACAACTCTAAGATTCATGGAGACACCATCTGAAAGTCAGTGGGCTAGATGATGCTGAAAACCTTTCCAGCTTTCGCACTCTGAAATTTTATTGACTTATTACTTATGAGATCTCTAGCCTGGCCTATCTTCAGTTTGGATATTTGGTAAGTTAAATGTTAATTTGAGGAGCCAGACTAAAAATTAATTACTGAATTAAATCTTTGGAAACTAACAGCTGAGCATAGTGCCAAAAAGGTTCATGTTTGGGAATGCATGTAAGAATTAAAGATTTTAAAATTTAAAAAATAAAAAACTAAAATTAAAAAAAAATAAAAATAAAAAGTTATTTCTTAAAAAAAAACACATTTTTAAAAAATATACTTTTTTCTGACTAAATAATTAATGTTTTTTTATGTGAAATCTTTAAAAATGTGAGGAGAGAAAGAGATTTCATAAAAGTCACTTACAGTTCCACAACCCAGAAAGAAACAGCATTCATTTACATTTTGGTTTCATCAGGGTGAAGACTGGAGCCTTGCAAGATGGTCGTGTGGCGATTTGTCTGGGAAAGGGAGTGGGTACCATAGAACAGGTCTTGAAATCAGAAAGAAGAACATATACAGCACAGATACCTACTTGTATCTTTAGGTGCTCTGAGCTGTGTTCTAAGTTCAGCCACACCTAAATTGTGACTACTCCTCTCAGGCTCCAAAAACTCCTACTGGGTAAAGAACAGGATAGGGAATCTGAGTTTTCCAGATGAAATTGTCATATCAGAGCCAAAAAGACTTGAGATAAGTGCTAATTCAGTTCAACCCCTTGGTTTATAGATGTGGGTGGCCCAATGAGTCACCATGTCTTTATATGGCAGGGGAAGCACTGTGTGACTTTCCTGGGTCAGGAGGGGCAGCATAGCATGGTAGTTTATTTATTAATTTATTTTTTTTTAATTTTATTTTTTTTTTTAAATTTTAAAATCTTTAATTCTTACATGCGTTCCCAAACATGACCCCCCCTCCCACCTCCCTCCCCACAACATCTCTCTGGGTCATCCCCATGTACCAGCCCCAAGCATGCTGCACCCTACGTCAGACATGGACTGGCGATTCAATTCTTACATGATAGTATACATGTTAGAATTCCCATTCTCCCAAATCATCCCACCCTCTCCCTCTCCCTCTGAGACCAAAAGTCCGTTATACCCATCTGTGTCTTTTTTCCTGACTTGCATACAGGGTCGTCATTGCCATCTTCCTAAATTCCATATATATGTGTTAGTATACTGTATTGGTGTTTTTCTTTCTGGCTTACTTCACTCTGTATAATCGGCTCCAGTTTCATCCATCTCATCAGAACTGATTCAAATGAATTCTTTTTAACGGCTGAGTAATACTCCATTGTGTATATGTACCACAGCTTTCTTATCCATTCATCTGCTGATGGACATCTAGGTTGTTTCCATGTCCTGGCTATTATAAACAGTGCTGCGATGAACATTGGGGTACATGTGTCTCTTTCAATTCTGGTTTCCTCGGTGTGTATGCCCAGCAGTGGGATTGCTGGGTCATAAGGTAGTTCTATTTGCAATTTTTTAAGGAATCTCCACACTGTTCTCCATAGTGGCTGTACTAGTTTGCATTCCCACCAACAGTGTAGGAGGGTTCCCTTTTCTCCACACCCTCTCCAGCATTTATTGCTTGCAGATTTTTGGATCGCAGCCATTCTGACTGGTGTGAAGTGGTACCTCATTGTGGTTTTGATTTGCATTTCTCTAATAATGAGTGATGTTGAGCATCTTTTCATGTGTTTGTTAGCCATCCGTATGTCTTCTTTGGAGAAATGTCTATTTAGTTCTTTGGCCCATTTTTTGATTGGGTCATTTATTTTTCTGGAGTTGAGCTGCATAAGTTGGTTGTATATTTTTGAGATTAGTTGTTTGTCAGTTGCTTCATTTGCTATTATTTTCTCCCATTCAGAAGGCTGTCTTTTCACCTTGCTTATATTTTCCTTTGTTGTGCAGAAGCTTTTAATTTTAATTAGATCCCATTTGTTTATTTTTGCTTTTATTTCCAGAATTCTGGGAGGTGGATCATAGAGGATCCTGCTGTGCTTTATTTCTGAGAGTGTTTTGCCTATATTCTCCTCTAGGAGTTTTATAGTTTCTGATCTTACATTTAGATCTTTAATCCATTTTGAGTTTATTTTTGTGTGCGGTGTTAGAAAGTGATCTAGTTTCATTCTTTTACAAGTGGTTGACCAGTTTTCCCAGCACCACTTGTTAAAGAGATTGTCTTTACTCCATTGTATATTCTTGCCTCCTTTGTCAAAGATAAGGTGTCCATATGTGTGTGGATTTATCTCTGGGCTTTCTATTTTGTTCCATTGATCTATATGTCTGTCTTTGTGCCAGTACCATACTGTCTTGATGACTGTGGCTTTGTAGTAGAGCCTGAAGTCAGGCAAGTTGATTCCTCCCGTTCCATTCTTCTTTCTCAAGATTGCTTTGGCTATTGGAGGCTTTTTGTATTTCCATACAAATCTTGAAATAATTTGTTCTAGTTCTGTGAAAAATGTGGCTGGTAGCTTGACAGGGATTGCATTGAATTTGTAAATTGCTTTGGGTAGTATACTCATTTTCACTATATTGATTCTTCCGATCCATGAACATGGTATATTTCTCCATCTATTAGTGTCCTCTTTGATTTCTTTCATCAGTGTTTTATAGTTTTCTATATATAGGTCTTTAGTTTCTTTAGGTAGATATATTCCTAAGTATTTTATTCTTTTCGTTGCAATGGTAAATGGAATTGTTTTCTTAATTTCTTTTTCTACTTTCTCATTATTCGTGTATAGGAATGCAAGGGATTTCTGTGTGTTGATTTTATATCCTGCAACTTTACTATATTCATTGATGATCTCTAGTAATTTTCTGGTGGAGTCTTTAGGGTTTTCCATGTAGAGGATCATGTCATCTGCAAACAGTGATAGTTTTACTTCTTCTTTTCCAATTTGGATTCCTTTTATTTCTTTTTCTGCTCTGATTGCTGTGGCCAAAACTTCCAGAACTATGTTGAATAGTAGCGGTGAAAGTGGACACCCTTGTCTTGTTCCTGACTTTAAGGGAAATGCTTTCAATTTTTCACCATTGAGGATAATGTTTGCTGTGGGTTTGTCATATATAGCTTTTATTATGTTGAGGTATGTTCCTTCTATTCCTGCTTTCTGGAGAGTTTTTATCATAAATGGATGTTGAATTTTGTCAAAGGCCTTCTCTGCATCTATTGAGATAATCATATGGTTTTTATTTTTCAATTTGTTAGTGTGGTGAATTACATTGATTGATTTGCGGATATTGAAGAATCCTTGCATCCCTGGGATAAAGCCCACTTGGTCATGGTGTATGATCTTTTTAATGTGTTGTTGGATTCTGATTGCTAGAATTTTGTTGAGGATTTTTGCATCTATGTTCATCAGAGATATTGGCCTGTAGTTTTCTTTTTTTGTGACATCTTTGTCAGGTTTTGGTATTAGGGTGATGGTGGCCTCATAGAATGAGTTTGGAAGTTTACCTTCCTCTGCAATTTTCTGGAAGAGTTTGAGTAGGATAGGTGTTAGCTCTTCTCGAAATTTTTGGTAGAATTCAGCTGTGAAGCCGTCTGGACCTGGGCTTTTGTTTGCTGGAAGATTTCTGATTACAGTTTCAATTTCCGTGCTTGTGATGGGTCTGTTAAGGTTTTCTATTTCTTCTTGGTTCAGTTTTGGAAAATTGTACTTTTCTAAGAATTGGTCCATTTCTTCCACGTTGTCCATTTTATTGGCATACAACTGCTGATAGTAGTCTCTTATGATCCTTTGTATTTCTGTGTTGTCAGTTGTGATCTCTCCATTTTCATTTCTAATTTTATTGATTTGATTTTTCTCTCTTTGCTTCTTGATGAGTCTGGCTAATGGTTTGTCAATTTTATTTATCCTTTCAAAGAACCAGCTTTTGGCTTTGTTGATTTTTGCTATGGTCTCTTTTGTTTCTTTTGCATTTATTTCTGCCCTAATTTTTAAGATTTCTTTCCTTCTACTCACTCTGGGGTTCTCCAACTCTTCCTTTTCTAGTTGCTTTAGTTGTAGAGTTAGGTTGTTTATTTGACTTTTTTCTTGTTTCTTGAGGTATGCCTGTATTGCTATGAACTTTCCTCTTAGCACTGCTTTTATAGTGTCCCACAGGTTTTGGGTTGTTGTGTTTTCATTTTCATTAGTTTCTATGCATATTTTGATTTCTTTTTTGATTTCTTCTGTGATTTGTTGGTTATTCAGAAGTGTGTTGTTCAACCTCCATATGTTGGAATTTTTAATAGTTTTTCTCCTGTAATTGAGATCTAACCTTAATGCATTATGGTCAGAAAAGATGCTTGGAATGATTTCGATTTTTTTGAATTTATCAAGTTTAGATTTATGGCCCAGGATGTGATCTATCCTGGAGAAGGTTCCATGAGCACTTGAAAAAAAGGTGAAATTCATTGTTTTGGGGTGAAATGTCCTGTAGATATCAATTAGATCTAACTGATCTAATGTATCATTTAAAGTTTGCGTTTCTTTGTTAATTTTCTGTTTAGTTGATCTGTCCATAGGTGTGAGTGGGGTATTAAAGTCTCCCACTATTATTGTGTTATTGTTGATTTCCCCTTTCATACTTGTTAGCATTTGTCTTACATATTGCGGTGCTCCTATATTAGGTGCATATATATTTATAATTGTTATATCTTCTTCTTGGATTGTTCCTTTGATTATTATGTAGTGGCCTTCTTTGTCTCTTTTCACAGCCTTTGTTTTAAAGTCTATTTTATCGGATATGAGTATTGCCACTCCTGCTTTCTTTTGGTCTCTATTTGCGTGGTATATCTTTTTCCAGCCCTTCACTTTCAGTCTGTATGTGTCCCTTGTTTTGAGGTGGGTCTCTTGTAAGCAGCAAATAGAGGGGTCTTGTTTTTGTATCCATTCGTTCAGTCTTTGTCTTTTGGTTGGGACGTTCAACCCATTTACGTTTAAGGTGATTATTGATAAGTATGATCCCGTTACCATTTACTTTGTTGTTTTGGGTTCGGGTTTATACACCCTTTTTGTGTTTCCTTTCTAGAGAATATCCTTTAGAATTTGTTGGAGAGCTGGTTTGGTGGTGCTGAATTCTCTCAGCTTTTGCTTGTCTGTAAAGCTTTTGATTTCTCCTTCGTATTTGAATGAGATCCTTGCTGGGTACAGTAATCTGGGCTGTAGGTTATTGTCTTTCATCACTTTAAGTATGTCTTGCCATTCTCTCCTGGCCTGAAGAGTTTCTATTGAAAGATCAGCTGTTATCCTTATGGGAATCCCCTTGTGTGTTATTTGTTGTTTTTCCCTTGCTGCTTTTAATATTTGTTCTTTGTGTTTGATCTTTGTTAATTTGATTAATATGTGTCTTGGGGTGTTTCGCCTTGGGTTAATCCTATTTGGAACTCTCTGTGTTTCTTGGACTTGAGTGATTATTTCCTTCCCCATTTTAGGGAAGTTTTCAACTATTATCTCCTCAAGGATTTTCTCATGATCTTTCTTTCTGTCTTCTTCTTCTGGGACTCCTATAATTCGAATGTTGGAGCGTTTCATATTGTCCTGGAGGTCTCTGAGATTGTCCTCATTTCTTTTAATTCGTTTTTCTTGTTTCCTCTCTGATTCATTTATTTCTACCATTCTATCTTCTATTTCACTAATCCTATCTTCTGCCTCCGTTATTCTACTATTTGTTGCCTCCAGAGTGTTTCTGATCTCATTTATTGCGTTATTCATTATATTTTGACTCTTTTTTATTTCTTCTAGGTCCTTGTTAAACCTTTCTTGCATCTTCTCAATCTTTGTCTCTAGCCTATTTATCTGTGATTCCATTTTGATTTCAAGATTTTGGATCATTTTCACTATCAATATTCGGAATTCCTTCTCCGGTAGATTCCCTACTTCTTCCTCTTTTGTTTGGTTTGGTGGGCAGCTCTCCTGTTCCTTTACCTGCTGAGTATTCCTCTGTCTCTTCATCTTGGTTATATTGCTGCGTTTGGGGTGGCCTTTTTATATTCTGGTAATTTGTGGAGTTCTCTTTATTTTGGAGCTTCCTCACTTTGGGTGGGGTTCTATCAGTGGCTTGTCAAGGTTTCCTGGTTAGGGAGGCTTGTGTTGGAGTTTTGGCGGGTGGAGCTGGGTTTCTTCTCTCTGGAGTGCAGTGGAGTAACCCGTAATGGGTTACAAGACATCAAAGGTTTTGGGATAATATTGAGCTGCCTGTATATTGAGGCTCAGGGGATTGTTTCTGTGTTGCTGGAGAATTTGCGTGGTATGTCTTGTTTTGGAACTTGTTGGCCCTTGGGTGGAGCTTGGTTTCGGTGTAGGTATGAAGGCATTAGATGGGCTCCTATTGCTTAATGTTCCCTGAATTCATGAGTTCTCTAATGTTTTCAGGCTTTGGATTTAAGCCTCCTGCTTCTGGCTTTCAGTTTTATTTTTACAGTAGCCTCTAGACTTCTCCATCTATACAGCACCGATGATAAAACATCTAGGTTAAAGATGAAAAGTTTCTCCACATTGAGGGACACTCAGAGAGGTTCACTGGGTTATAAGGAGAAGAGAAGATGGAGGAGGTAGTTAGAGGTAACTGGAATGAGATGCGGTGAGATCAAAAGAGAAGAGAGCAAACTAGCCAGTAGTCACTTCCTTATGTGCGCTCTATAGTTTGGCCCGCTCAGGGGTATTTACAGAGTTATACGGGGAAGAGGAGAGGGAGGAAGTGGACAGAGGTGACCAGGAGGATCAGAGAGAGGAATGAGTGGGAGAGAGACAATTCCTGCCAGTAACCTGTTCCTTAGGTGTTCCCCACCGTCTGGAACACACAGAGATTCACAGAGTTGGATAGAGGAGAGATGGGGGGGGAAAGAGACAGAGGCCACCTGGTGGAGAAAAAGGAGAGTCCAGAGGAGGAGAGAGTGGTCAAGCCAGTAATCTCGCTCTCAGGTAAACTGGGGTAGTGAAGTTTGGGTTTTTAAATGTACAAAATTGGCAATAAACACCTAAGAGCAAAGATTAAAAATCTAGAGTAGAGTTTGGATTTTCAAAGATACAATATTAAAGAGAAGCAGAAGGAAAAAGGAAGAAAGAAAAAAAAGAATTATTAAAAAACAAACAGACAATCAAAAAAAAAAAAAAAAAAAACAAACCATCAACAACCATCCAAAGACTATATATGGTGTTTGCCTGTTTTTGAAGACAAAGGTCTGCTTTTCTGGTTGCCTGATGTCCTCTGCCAGCCTACATAATTTGTTTTGTGAAGTTTGCTCAGCGTTGAAATGTTCTTTTGAGGAATTTGTGAAGGAGAAAGTGATCTTCCCGTCCTATTCCTCCGCCATCTTTCCCTCCTCCGACTCAGCATGGTAGTTTAGAGGACAGACTTTGAAAACAGGCTGCCTGGGTGAAATCCCAGTTCTGTAACTTATTAGCTAAATGATGTGAGGCAAGGTATTGAGTTGGGAAAGAGTGAAGTAGCTGGACCAAAGAGGAAATGATGCTCAGGTTTGGATGTGTCTGGTGATGAAAGTAAAATCCAATCTGCAAAGAACAGTATTTCATAGGAACTTGGAACATTAGGTATAAGAATCAAAGTAAATTGGACTTGGACAGGCAAGAGATGGTAAGAATAAAAATCGACCTCTTAGAAATCAGTGGACTAAAATGGATGGAAATGGGTGAATTTAATTCAGATGACCATTATATCTACTACTCTGGACAAGAATCCCTTACAAGAAATGGAGTAGCCCTCATAATCAACTAACGAGTCCAAAATACAGTACTTGGGTGCAACCTCAAAAATGACAGAATGATCTCCATTCATTTATGAGGCAAGTCATTCAACATCACAGTAATCCAAGTCTATGCCCCTGCCACCAGTGCAGAAGAAACTGAAGCTGATTTGTTCTATGAAAATCTACAAGACCTCCTAGAACTAACACCTAAAGAAGATGTTCTATTCATCACTGGGGATTGGAATGCAAATGTAGGAAGTCAAGATATATGCTGTTACTGCTGTTGCTGCTGCTAAGTCACTTCAGTCGTGTCCGACTTTGTGCGACCCCATGAATCACAGCATGCCAGGCCTCCTTGTCCATCTCCAACTCCTGGAGTTCACTCAGACTCACGTCCATCAAGTTGGTGATGCCATTCAGCCATCTCATCCTCGGTCGTCCCCTTCTCCTCCTGCCCCCAATCTTTCCCAGCATCAGAGGCTTTTCCAATGAGTCAACTCTTCGTGTTAGGTGGCCAGAGTACTGGAGTTTCAGCTTTAGCATCAGTCCTTCTAATAATATTGTACAGGAAGCAGCAAACAAAACCATCCCAAAGCCAAAGAAAAGCAAGAAGGCAAAGTGGTTATCTAAGGAGGCCTTACAAATAGATAAAGAAAGAAGAGAAGTGAAAAGCAAGAGAGAAAGGGAAAGGCATATCCAACTAATTGCAGATTTCCAAAATACAGCACGGAAAGACAAGAAACCCTTCTTCAATGAACAGTATATAAAACTAGAAGAAAACAACAGAATGGGAAAGATTAGGATCTCTTCAGGAAAACTGGAGGTATCGAAGGAATATTTTGTCCAAAGATGAGCACAATAAAGGACAGAAAAGGTAGAGACCTAGTAGACACTGACGAGAACAAGAAGAGATGGAAAGAATGCACGGAAGAACTGCAAAAAAGATCTAAATGAACCAGATGACTATAATGGTGTGGTCAGCCACCCAGAGCCGGACATTCTGGAGAGCAAGTCAAATGGGCCTTAGGAAGCACTGCTGTTAATAAAACTAGTGGATGTGACAGAATTCCAGTAGAACTATTCAAAGCCCTAAAGGATGATGCCATCAAAGTGTTGCATTCAACATGTCAGCAAATGTGAAAGGCCTAGCAGCAGCCACAGGACTGGAAAAGTTCAATCCTCATCCCAATTCCCAAGAAGGGTAGTACCAAAGAATGTGCTAACTGTCGGACAATTGCACTCATCTCCATGCTGGTAAGGTCTTGCTTAAAATCTTGCATGCTAGGCTTCAGCATTATGTGAACCAAGAACTTCCAGATGTCCAAGCTGGGTTTAGAAAAAGAAAAAGAACCAGAGATCAAATTGCCAACACTCACTGGATCATGGAGAAAGGTAAGGAATTCCAGGAAAACTTTGCCTCTATGGCATTGACTATGCCGAAGCCTTTGACTATATGGAGCATAATAAACTGTGGAAAGCTCTTAAAGACATGGGAATATCAGCCCGTCTTACCTGTCTCCCGAGAAACCTGTATGTGGGTGAAGAAGCAACAGTTAGAACCCTATATGTAGCAACTGATTGGTTCAAGATTGAGAAAGGAGTACAACAGGGCTGTCTGTTGTCACCCTGTTTGTTTAACCTATACCCTGAGCACATCATGAGAAGTGCCAGGGCAAGTGAGTTACAAGCTGGAATCAAGATAGATGGGAAAAACATCAACGACCTGCTATTACAGTGGTAGGCAGATGATGCCTCTCTAATGGCAGAAAGAGAAGAGGAACTAGAGAGCCTCTTGATGAGGGTGAAGGAGGAGAGTGAGAGTCAGCTTGAGACTAACTATTAAAAACACTAAGATCATGGCATCTGGCCCCATTACTTCACACAAGTAGAAAGGGAAAAGGTGAAAATAGTGACAGATCTTCTCTTCTTGGGCTCTAAAATCACCGTGGATAGGGACAGCAGCCATGAAATCAGAAGACATCTGCTTCTTGGCAGGAAAGCTATGACAAACCTAGACAGTGTGTTGAAAAAACAGAGACATTACTCTGCCAACAAAGGTCTATATAATCAAGCTTATGGTCTTCCTAGTGGTCACATATGTTTGTGTGAGCTGGACCATAAAATAGGTGGAGTGTTGAAGAATTGATGCCTTTGAACTGTGGTGCTGGAGAAGACTTTTGAGAGTCCTTGGATAGCAAGGACATCAAACCAGTCAGAGTTAAGGGAAATCAACCCTGAGTACTCATTGGAAAGACTGATGCTGAAGCTTAAACTCCAGTATTTTGGTCATCTGATGCAAACAGATGACTCATTGGAAAAGTCCCTGATGTTGGGAAAGATTGAGGGCAGAAGGAGAAGAGGGCATCAGAGGATGAGATGGCTGGAGGGCATCACCAATAAGATGGGCATGAACTTGGACAAACTTCGGGAGATGGTGAGGGACAGGGAGGCCTGGAGTGCTGCAGTCCATGGGGTTGCAGAGTTGGACACAACTGGGTGATTGAACAGCAACAGTGATTGAGTTCAAATGGGCAAAAAGTTCATTCAGATTTTGCCATAGGAGTGTATGGAAAAACCTGAACGAACATTTTGGCCAACCCAATACATAAGCTTTTTGTGCTTCAATTTTCTTTTCCTGAAAATGAGGATACTAATGATCCCTACCTCACAGAGTTTCTGGTATAGTAAGTTTGTGTTAAGATATTTCAAACAGTGCCTGGAAGACAGTAACGTCACAGAGAATGACAATCATCATTATTATTTACTATGGGAGTTGAGACTTGATAACAAGCCTCCTGACTCCCTGACTTTGATGCTCATCACCAGGTTTTTCTTCTTAGCTTTCTTGTACTGAACATAACTGCATTATAGTCTCTGCTGCTGCTGCTGCTGCTAAGCCGCTTCGGTCATGTCCGACTCTGTGCGACCCCGTGGACTGCAGCCTACCAGGCTCCTCTGTCCATGGGATTTTCCAGGCAAGAGTACTGGAGTGGGTTGCCATTGCCTTCTCCTGTGTTATAGTCTCTACATGGCAAGTATGAAGTGAAAGTGAAAGTCCCTCAGTTGTGTCCAGCTCTTTGCAACCCCATGGACTATACAGTCCGTGGAATTCTCCAAGCCAGAATACTGGAGTGGGTAGCCTTTCCTTCCCCAGGGGATCTTCCCAACCCATGGACTGAACCCAGGTCTCCTGTACTGCAGGCAGATTCTTTACCAGCTGAGCCATAAGGAAAGACACAAGGGAAGACATGGCAAGCATAGTCAGGATTAAAAAAATAAACTGGATCATGTCAGCTTCCTAGTTGAATCCTTCAGTGGTTTCCCCTGCCTGGCATTACATATCTCTTCCCTGATGGCTCAGATGGTAAAGAATCTGCCTGCAATGCAGGATACATGGGTTTAAGCCTCAGGTCAGGAAGATCCCCTGGAAGAGGGCATGGCAACCCACTCCAGTATCCTTGCCTGGAGAATTCCATGGACAGAGGAGCCTGGCAGGCTACAGTCCATGGGGTTGCAAAGAGTCAGACATGGCTGAGCAGCTCTCTTTATCTCCCTTCCTGCATGCCTCTCTCCTTGGGCTTCAGTCACTCTCTCCTACTTGATTTCCTCATAAGGCTCCATGTTTCTTTGGTCTTGAAACTTTTGCTTGCATTGTTCTCTTTAGAACGTTTCTCCCTCCCTCCCTTTTCATTTTGCCTTTTCATTCCTCCCTGTCCCTTTTCATCTTGTCAGCTTTTACTCATCCTGCAGAATTCACCTCAAGAATTGCCCTCAAGTGAAGATAAACAGCAGCCTTTATGGGGACTTTCCTTGGTCCCCCATTATTTTAGCTGCCCCTGCCCACTGACATGCTCCTGTGATATTATATGTATTATACTTTCTATGAAGAAATTATGTGTATTATACATAATGTAAGGGCAAACCAGTGGTTCAGCGGTAAAGAATCTGCCTGCCATTCAGGAAATGCAGTAAACATGGGTTCGATCCCTGGGTCAGGAATATCCCCTGGAGGATGGTGTGGCAAACCATGCCAGTATTCTTGCCTGGAGAACCTCATGGACAGAGGAGCCTGGGCTCCAACATGACTGAAGCGACTGAACACTCATGAATGAATGTATGTACATGCATGCATCCACCAACAAAGCTCTAGGCATGATGAACCCAAGATCAAAATAGAATTTATTATAATTGGGCTTATTTCTGGGTTCTGGGACCCTAAATGACTTTGATAATTTTTCTCTCTCTCTCTTCTTTCTCTTGTCAAGAGTGCTGTAAAACCGTGAAATCTTTCTCTTTCCCTTTCCTTCTCCTAACACTTTGAATAGTTCCTTCCCTACTAGTTTGTAAGACCCATGAAAATATCATTAATATTATTATTATCACAAATATTCTATCATTATATTTCTTTGTACCTACATAATGTACTGGAGAAGGAAATGGCAACCCACTCCAGTGTTCTTGCCTGGAGAATCCCAGGGACAGGGGAGCCTGGTGGGCTGCCGTCTTTGGGGTTGCACAGAATTGGACACGACTGAAGTGACTTAGCAGCAGCAGCAGCATAATGTACGTAGTGGTACTGAATAGTTGTTTCTGGAATAAGTGAATAAAAGAAATAATGAATAATAATATTTCTACTGATACAGCATCTGTATGTATACAAGGGGTGACACTTGAGCAGAATACTTCTGGTTTTTATTACCCTTCATCTTTGAAAGTGTACACTTGTAGATTTTTTAAAAGTACTATTTGAATTCATTGCAATAGAACAAGTTGATTGTTAAACAACATTTCCGTTAGTATAAACTAGTTCCTTCTTCTTTCTCTGCCCAATGCTAGTTTACATAATACCACATTTCTGCCACTCTCCAAAAAAGCATAAACTGCTTTTCTGGAGCCTCACATTTTAAAATAGATCCTTACTTTCTGTACAGGCAAAAGCATTTTCTGTCTTTTCCTCCGATTACAGCATGTATTAGTTTCCTGTTGCTGCTATAACAAATTACTACAAATTTAGTGATTTAAAATGGCATAAGTATATTGTCTTACATTTCTGGATGTGAGAAATCCAAAATGGGTCTCATTAGGCTAAAATCAAGATATCAATTTCCTGCACTCCTTCTGAAGTGTCAAGGGGAAAACTGTTCCTTGTCTTTTCCAACTTCTAGAGGTTGCCAGCATCCATTGGCTCAAAGACACCACTCCAAACTCTGCTTTGTTGATTTCTCTCCTTCTCAGACTCTCCTCCTACCTTCCTCTTATAAGGATCCTTATGATTACATTAAGTCACTCAGATTATCCAGGATAATCTTCCCACCTCAAGGTCCTTAATACCTTTGCAAATTCCCCTTTGCAAAGTATAGTGTGTACAGTGTGTACATGTTCAGCCGTGTCCTTCTCTTTGAGACCCCCATGGACTGTGGCCCACCAGGTTCCTCTGTCCACAGAATTTTCCAGGCAAGAATACTGGAGCGGGTTGCCATTTCCTACTCCAGAGGATCTCTCCACCCCAGGAATCTAACCCATGTTTCCTGTGTCTCCTCCCTTGCAGGATGATTCTCAACCACTGAGCCATATAGTCACAGTTTTCTGGGATTAGAAAGTGGATATCTTTGGTGAGAATGCGGCCTTCTGCTACTATACTTTGCTTTTCAGACAGGATGCAGATTTAGAACAGTTGTTTCATCAAATCCATTCAAGACTTAGAAATAATACAGTTCAATTCTTCTTATAAATGAGAAGACAGAGTCGTTTAGGAAAGATGCAACTTGTCTTTGTCCTTGCTCACAAGAAGAGTGGGTGGTTACTGAGCTCCATGACTCCAAGCCAGAGCTTTCTCACGGCACAATGTTGTCCTCAGAGTGAAGGAGCACAGAGGGATGAGTTCACATGCAAGTACCAGCAGGCCTCTGAGTGGGTTTGCATTTCATAAGGTAATATGAGCATCACACTCTTCTAATTAGAATTATTAGTTGCTGGAATCAGAAGGAAGAGTTCAGAGTCTTTCATATCCTGGGCTATTAAAATGAAACAAATTTTACCCCAGGAATCGCTCCATATTTATGCCTTGTTTTAAGCTAGTTTTTTTTTTTTTTTTTAGGAGCTTGATTAGAATCTTACTCATAGTTGAATTTGTTCCATTTGCTACATGGCCTTTTACAGCAGACATTGCCCTGATTTTTGAGTTGGTTGCTTGCCATCTATACTAGAGCTTCTCTACTAGGCTGCCCTTGGCATTGGGCTGTGATCTTGGGCCCAATCAGTTAAGACGAACAGAATAGAATTGCTGTGATTGATTGTAAGACGTTGCTTTGCAAATCCCAAAGAGGTATAAGAGGAGTCTGTTCTTGTCCAGACCAGGAGGGAGGTACAGTCATAGCCAAGTGCCCTGAGGCCTCAGGTCCATCTAGAACAGTACAATTCTATGAAATACAGGGCAGAGAAAGGGACTTAGCCAGGCTCCTCAGTTTACTTGCATGCAAGTTTAACATCTGACTTAGCTGATTTTTTGGACCTTCTTTGGATAAATTGCAGTGACTGGAAAGAGTTTATGCCGAAGCATTTATGTACATGAGTTTATGTATATTGGTTCTTTTCACAAGTGGCACAAAAAGAATGAAGGGGCACTGACAAAAGCCTTTCAGTGCTCTTTTTGAAGTAATCTTAAAAAAAAAAAAACTTTAGTGGAGAATAATTCACAATAAAACTAATATGATGAATTAATATACATAGACATTGTAGCATGATCACCAAGATCAAGATGCTTGACACATCTGTCACCTCACATAGTTAACTCTTTATTTTTTATGTGATGAGAATGCTTCAGAACTACTCAGTGACTTTTAACATAATATATATTATCAACTATAGTTGTCATGTTGTACACTGGCTCCTCAAAGCTTTTTCTTCTTATAACTGAAAATGTCTATCTTTGACCTATATTACCTTAGTTGCCCCCTTTTCAGCCCCTGGAACTGCTATTCTATTCTTTGTTTCTATAAAATGGCTTGTTTTTCAGATTCCACATATAAGTGATTCTGCACATTAATTGTGTTTCTCTGTCTGACTTACTTCACTCTGCATAATGCCCTCTAGTTTCATCCTTGTTGTTGCAAATGGTAAGATTTCCTTCTCTTTTATGGTTGAATAATATCCCATTTTAAATATATGCCACATTTTCTTCATATATTCATCTGCTGAGGGATACATAAGTTGTTTCCATATTTTGGCTATTGTGAAAAATGCTGCAATAAATATGGGTATGCAGATAGGTCTTTGAAATCCTGATCTTAACTCCTTTGGATAGGCATCCAAGACAGGGATTTCTGACCATAACAGTTCAATTTTTAATTTGAGGAATCACTATACCTTTTCTATAATAGCTGTGCCAGTTTATATCCCCATCAGCTCTATTCAAAGGTTCCTTTTCTGCACATCCTTGCCAACATTTGTTATCACTTGTCTTTTTTATAATAGCCATCCTAACAAGTGTGAGGTGATATTTCACTGTGGCTTTCATTTTCATTTCCCTAACGATGAGTGATGAGCACCTTTTCATGTACTCATTGGCCACTTGTATATCTTCTTTGGAAATACGTATTAATATGCTGCAATTTAGAAATTTTGAAACTAGAGTTCAAAAGAGGTATTAGTTGGGTTGAATGCTTTTAGAATTACTAAATATAGACCACTGAGATAAACAAACCAGTGATGCTATTTCTTTTAGGTGTGCAGAAGATAAGATGTTATCTCCAGCCATTTGGAAACATTCATAGGCATGTTTACAGAAAGGATTTTTAATTTATTATTTAAGGGAAGTTCTTCTATATTAGCATTCCAATACTTTTAGTATAGTGATCTTATATGAACTCATGTCATAGTTAGAGTCAAACAATGTTGAACTTTTCCAGATTTCATGAAAAAAAAAAATGAAGCTAATGAGTAGAATGGGCTTCCCTGGTGGTTCAGTGGTAAAGAATCCTCCTGTCAATGCAGGACAGTTGGGTTCGATACCTGGGTCAGGAAGATCCCCTAGAGGAGGAAATGGCAACCCACTCCAGTATTTTTGTCTGGGAAATTCCAAGGACAGAGGAGCCTGGGGGGCTATAGTCCATGGGGTTGTAAAAGAGTTTAGAGTTAGTGACTAAATAAGAGTGAGTAGAATAATCCATTTTTCTCTCATGTATGTCTTCGTGTCTGATACTACTCATTTAGTATCATATATGCATGTAGCTATTTCATTTTTTAAAACTCCTTATTATTGGAGTAGGCTTAATTTTTGCCATTTCATGGTAATCCATAAACAGTGTCATGACTTCCAGCCCCTTTACTATTTGAATAAAGTTTAGAATACAGTTTGAGCACCCTATTCCAGGTCTTTCTTTCAATCTATAGGCCTAAGTCTCCAACTAATTGACATGGTGACTAAATATATCTGAGTGCCCTCAAACATGATGATTCTAAAGTGTAAAAGTTCCTTTCAACCTGCCTGTCATCTTGTTTCCTCACCATTCTTCCAGCTTCCCAAGCTTGAGACTGAGAGACACTCTTGATTCCTTTTTTCCCCTAATATTTAAAGGATTGCCATGTTCTATCAAATTTACCTCTTCAACGTCCCTGTCATTCACCTCTACCCATTTCTGATTTTATTATTTTGACTCCAGTTTCTCTCTTGAGAATGAGATACTAAAGCAACTTTCCAATCTACTCCTGCAGTCTTTACCCTTACATCTTTTCTCTGTGCTGCACCCAGAAGGTTCTTTCAAAAACACAAATGTAATCATCATACCATCCTGCTGGAAAATAATTTGTTAGCCTCAGGAAAAAGCCAAAATTTCTAGTGTGGCCTGCAATACCATCTGGGAATAGCGAACTCCCTTTGCATCATTTGAAGTTAATGCCACATATGAATTATCTCTTTTAACGTAAAGCTTAAAGCTCAACATTCAGAAAACTAAGATCATGGCATCCAGTCCCATCACTTCATGGGAAATAGATGGGGAAACAGTGGAAACAGTGTCAGACTTTAATTTTGGGGGGCTCCAAAATCACTGCAGATGGTGATTGCAGCCATGAAATTAAAAGACACTTACTCCTTGGAAGGAAAGTTATGATCAACCTAGATAGCATATTGAAAAGCAGAGACATTACTTTGCCAACAAAGGTCTGCCTAGTCAAGGCTATGGTTTTTCCAGTGGTCATGTATAGATGTGAGAGTTGGACTGTGAAGAAAGCTGAGTGCCGAAGAATTGATGCTTTTGAACTGTGGTGTTGGAGAAGACTCTTGAGAGTCCCTTGGACTGCTAGGAGATCCAACCAGTCCCTTCTGAAGGAGATCAGCCCTGGGTGTTCATTGGAAGGACTGATGCTGAAGCTGAAATTCCAATACTTTGGCCACCTCATGCAAAGAGTTGACTCATTGGAAAATACCCTGATGCTGGGAAGGTTTGGGGGCAGGAAGCGAAGGGGATGGCAGAGGATGATATGGCTGGATGGCATCACCGACTCGATGGACATGAATTTGGGTAAACTCTGGGAGTTGGTGATGGACAGGGAGGCCTGGCATGCTGTGATTCATGGGGTGGCAGAATTGGACACGACTGAGTGACTGAACTGAACTGACAAAGAGTTGGGAATCAAAATAACATTAGATATGCTAGAAAACCTTTCCTAGAGACAATGAAGTTACAAAATGTAATTCTATATCCAGCTGAACTAACTAACAAACATGCATCTAGGTAGAAGAAAGACCTGAAATTTCTTGTCTATAGACAGAAGAATGGACAAAGATGTGGCATAATATGTATGTGATGGAATATTACTCAGCCACTAAAAGCAATTAAATAGTGTCATTTGCAGCAGTATGGATGGACATAGGGAATGTCATACTGAGTGAAATGTCAGACAGAGAAGGAGAGATATTGTACGACATCCCACATATGTGGAATCTAAAATGAAATTATACAAATGAACTTATTTACGAAAAAGAAACAGACTCACAGACTTAGAAAACAAGCTTATAGTTGCCAAAGAAAGGATTAGGGGCATTTGGGATGGACATGGATACAGTGCTATATTTAAAGTGGATAACCAAAGAGGACCTACCATATAACACACAGAACTCTGCTCAGTGTTATGTGGCAGACTAGATGGGAGGGGGGTTTGGGAGAGAATGTGTACATGTGTATGTATGGTTGAGTCCCTTTGCTGTTCACCTGAAACTATCAAAACATTGTTATTAGGCTGTACTCCAATATAAAATAAGTTTAAAAATTGTTTTGGGTCTCGAGCACCCTTTTTAGGAAGTTCCTAAAAGATGCGCTTTGTTTCACACAAGAGAGGAGAAGCAAGGTGTCCTGAAATCAAGGCTTATGACACAGGAACAGGGTGAAAGCAATTCCTAGGATGACCAGAAGTCTTAGGACAATTAATGTGTGGCAGACCTCTGGAGACCAGTCTAGAGCAGGACCGAGATCTCCAGCAGTGGTGTGTGCAAGGAACAATGACAACAACAAAAAGTGAATCTTACGGGTTTCCTGGTGTGCTGGAATCCAGCTCTGTCAGAACTAGGGAATGAATGTGTGACGGTTATATAGCAAATGAAACAGCTGGACTAAATGAAGAAAGCATTAATTCCAGGGAGGACAATATAGACGATAGGAAATGAAACTGTAACACACTATATGGGTCTACTCTGCATTACTTTTACATAAAATGTAAACAATAAACATTAATTAACTTGAGAAAGGGTAATATAGCTCTTTTAGAAGAATAGGAAAAGATGAAGATTATATAGTTGTGTGTGAGAGAATGAGAGAAGTGGCTATGAGAGTTAAAATTCTCATTTTATTAGTAGGAATTAATAGATAACACTTAAATTTTTTATAAAATCATAAGAGAGCAGTGTAAAGAAGCTATCTTAAAATATGGAAATAAATACCAAGATAAACTGTCAAAAATATTGAAAGTGGTTGCTTCTGGGGAATTGGAATTAGGAATAAACACCAGGATAAACTGTCAAAAATATTGAAACTGGTTGCTTCTGGGGGATTGGGAATTAGGAAAGAATGGGAAGATATCTGATTTTTTGTGCATTATTTTAAACAATAAGAATTTTAAAATTAAATTTAAAAAGAAAAAATACTGTTCTAAAATCTAACATTTTGACAAACATCTTGTTATATAATTCTTACAGAATGGTAACTATTCTGACTTTTTAGCCAAACGTCTAATGATGAGATATCTGAAAAGAATTCCAAAGTAGTAAAGTAGAAAAGCTACAAAGTTCCTTATTCCTGTATTACAAATTATTTTAAAAACTATGTAGTCTGTTTAAAAGTATTTCAATAGTAGAAAGACATTCAAGAAATATTTTTAAGTAAAAAACTGAACATGAGCAGTAAGTGTTCCAACTTTTAAAAATAATGAGGTCAGGTTTTTTCAACTATAAAATTATAGATTATGTTTTGTCTGTGTTTAAGTTCAATGCTACTCAACACAGGATCTGACCATACTATGAGAGATGCTTGCTAAGTGTTTGGATGGAACTGAATTTTTGAGTCCCTTGGAGATCTGATCAAGCCAAGAATTAAGGGAGGAGGTGTTCTTAGTTGACTTGATACAATTTGATTTTTCTTTTTTTTTGGAAAGAAAATGAAATTCACAAATTCCTAGAGTCTTTTACTAGGAGTGAAATTCCAAGCTTTTATGATCCTTGTCTGTAAAGGAACTTACTGGACTCTACGCCTTAGATTACTGACCTACATCTGGATTCTAGATGGATTCACTGTTTTCCTCATAGTTTATAAATCACACATCCAAAATGAAACTTCTTTTAATCTATTCCAGCCACAGCAGCTTGTCAGTATTTTGTTAGCAAGTGAAGAATGGGTCAAATAAAAGTTATTTTAATTTAGGGAACATTTTTTTCTATTTCCTTCTTTTTTTATATTTGAATTGTGTTCTCCTTCAGTTAAAATCTTCTTTTTCATCTGTTAATTGGTAATTCTTACGATAACAGTTTCTCCTTTGAGTAGTCTTTCCCAGTTATTTTAAGGTAAATGTTTAATCAATACATACATATTGCTTATGGAAAATGTGATAGAAAACAGAGGGGGAAAAAACATGTCGTTGCTCTCATTACTATCCATATCGCTTCTTTGCTATTGGAGTATAGGATGTGAGGATTGATTATAGTGCTGAGAATGTAAACAGACTTACAGGATGCTGGATTTAGTCACCACAGCTTCTTATGACTTATCTACCCCAGTTGATATTGCTATCCTCAAACCTGTTGCCCTAAGGAATATATAAAATATTGTTAATGTTTCTAGGTGGTGTTTTCAAGGAGAAGAAATTCCTGCCTTGACCAGATGTGTGGAGCATCTACAAATGAATGAATAATGTTATTTACATACAAACCACTATGTAGAAAAGCATACATGGAGCTTGACAGCTTGTCTCTGGTGGTGTAAGGAGGCCTGAAGGGCCTTGGCGTTCAATGTTGTGCTGTTATAAGCTATTTATCGTAAGGTAGGCTAGAAAAGGGGCTTTATGTGTCTGATTGCTACATATTGATTCTATTGCTGCTTCTTTCTGACTACTTTTTTGTCATTAGAGTCGTTTGTTTTTGTCGTGTGGTGAGTGGTCCTGTTGACTGTATTTTGATTGTTGTGTTGCCACCAGAATCCGAATCCAGTTCAATAAAAGGTCAAGGAAGCTTTTAGGAGCTACCAAAGTCAGTGTCATTGTGCATTCTGTTTTTAAGAAGCTGTTTGGGCTGTCAACAGTGTACATGATAGTACATGTGCAGTACCATAAGTTATTTAACATTTAAAAGAGGAGAATCACGATAGAGCTGTTTTAAAAACCTGAGTGTAATCTATTGCTGTTTTATTTATTATTTAAAACTGTGCAAAGTGTCTGTAGATTGCTTACAGTGTTCAGACACCGTGGTTGGGTTGTCGGTATTTGACATGCAAATTTGCCTGCTAGGACCATAATATTCCATTTTTAAATGAATGTAAGAAATGAAAACTACTGCATTTGTGTCTTTTGAAGGCAAAGATCCTTGAATTTTAAAGGAAGATGATGTACTTTGAGGGTGCTCACAGACTAATAATACCGTAGGGCTCGAAGGGAAGCCTGTTCTCTCTGAATTATAAGAAACCATCACTTAGCTTGCAGTAAGTAATTTTGTTACAGCATCAGCTGTGTTGTTTATTTTAAATTGTGATAACCACCATCATGGCCATTAATGGCTTTATCTCTCATATTGGCTTTCACCTGTGCAAAATCCATAATCCTTCAAACTTAACATGAATGTATGTATTATGAAGATTGTTCTCTAGGATGCCATTTTAAAGAAAAATTACTTCAATGGTATGCAGTATGTTTATTCTGTTTATGAAAGAACCATGTTAAGAGTTTCTGCCTATATAATACTGAGAGATGGTTTTCTCCTATAGGATATTTATCCACCTTCTCTCTACTGTCTTCTTTGCCTTAAGGGACACTTTTAGCCATCATTTTTTGGCTCTAATTTAGGACTCTTGAGACGTAACCTTTAGAATGTAATGATATTTAAATTTGTTTCTGAAATTCTGTGGTGGGGTAGACTTGGGATAGGAAAATGAAATTAATTGTTCCACTGGTTTGAGAACTAGGAAGGAAGATGATTCACTTTACTATTTAAGCCAAGGTTCATTTTTATCATTTAAAGTGACTAGAAAGTTAAGTTTCTGCAGGGGTTGTTTTGGAATAAATAAAAGATAGAGATGCTAGCCTTCAGATGAGCTTTGGTGACAGTACTTTATTTTTATATATAGTCTAATATTTGGAAAGTCATCATTGTTATAAAGTAAAATTCTCTCTTCCTATTCTAATACTATATCATGTTTCAAGCTTCTATTTGAAAACAAGTATAAGAGATGACATGATAAGAAAATTTAATAGATGCTCTTTTTGCTTGATTGACATATAATCACTGTGTTTCATGATAACTGCTTTTGGAATAATAATAAGTTTTGTGAAATGCTGACCTTGTGTATATCTTAGAATGCAAAATTAATAAATTGTGTACACATGCATAAAATTCAAAAAAAAAAAAAAAAAAAGAAAACACTAGGCAAATATTTATAATAATTTGTAAGGCAATGGGACCCCACTCCAGTACTCTTGCCTGGAAAATCCCATGGATGGAGGAGCCTGGTAGGCTGCAGTCCATGGGGTCGTGAAGAGTCGGACACGACTGAGCGACTTCACTTTCACGCATTGGAGAAGGAAATGACAACCCACTCTAGTGTTCTTGCCTGGAGAAACCCAGGGGTGGGGGAGCCTGGTGGGCTGCCGTCTATGGGGTTGCACAGAGTCAGACACGACAGAAGTGACTTAGCAGCAGCAGTACAATATTCACCGTGTAAGAGGATTGTTCTGAATATTTTACTCATAAAAGCTCACTTCACCCTCTTGTATTAGTTTTCTATTATTGCTACAACAAATTACCACAAGTTTTGTGCATTAAAACAACACAAATTTATATTACAGTTCTGGTGTTCAAAATTCCAACATAACTCCACTGGGCTAAAGTCAAGGTGTCAGTAGGGCTTCATTTCCCCCACAAAGACTCTAGGAAAGAATGCTTCCTTTTCTCCCCCAGTTTCTGGAATCTTCCCACATTCACTGGTTCGTGGTCCCTCCCTCCATCTTCAAAGCCAGCAACATAGCATCCTTCTGCCACTGCTTATGTTGTGACATCTCTTTCTCTGACTCCCTTCTTCCACTTGCAGGGACCCTTGTGATTATCTTGGGCCCACTAGATAACTCTCCGTAATCTCCCTATTTTAAGGTCAATTGTTAGCAACCTTGGTTCCGTCTGCAATTTAATTTTCTCTTTGCTAGGTAAGGTAACATACAGTTTTTAGAGTTTGGAACATGGGCATTATGGGTATATTCTGCCTATCATATCTCTTAACAACACTGTAGTACTTATGAAACTACTATTATTTTTTACCCCAACTTTACAGGTAAGGCACAGAGAAGCTATGTGAATTCCCTAAGGTCCTTGTCCTTAAAGATTACATTTACACCAAGGTAACTCATCATTGGTATATTGTACTTTTAAAAAATGTCTTATTGGGTTCTGTTTTTATAGATTGTAGGCATAGTTTTGTAGGCTTTTCTCTTCATACTGTTTCTGTTCCATTCACATTACTACATGAACTTCCCCCAGATCTTTAAAATGTCTGTATTGTATCTAATTTCAGCTTCAGGGCCTTTGCACATGCTACTTCCCCTGAGTGCACTGCTCACCCATATCTTCCTGTGGCTTACTCCCCCTTCACTGTGCAGATATCATCTCATCAAGGAAGCCTTCCTTAGCCACTGTTTCTAAAGGGACATACTATCACTCTCAGTCTGTACCTTCCTCTTTATTTCCTTCCTATCATTTGTCACTAACTGATTTTATGCAATATATCTATTATTTGTCTCCCTTACTAGAATGTAATCTCCATGAGGACAAGGGCTGTATTTTTCTCTTTGTAGGTATTCAGTAAGTATTTCTTCAATGAAGGAATAAGCAGTGGATATTTTAAAATTAAGGAGAGTCATTCCCAATACCAGTACCATAACAAGTACCAGCTTTCCTCATGTTCTTTTCATTCCATAGACATAATTTTATGTATATAATTTTAGCAGAGAGGCAATTACATGTGTGTGTGTGTACTTACCTAAATTTTATACATTTTCCATCTTGCTCGATGGTTTTCATACCTGTTAGTCTTAATAGTTATATGGAAAACATTAAATCAATGTACATAATTAAATATTATTCCATTCACTATCACTTAGGTTAAATTTTCCTCTTTTCTTAACCATGTGCTTAATCTTTCACAAGTAACAATGTCTTTGCCCATTTCCTCACTAGGAAAAGAATATCTAAATTATTACTGTTAAATATAACATTAGTAAAGTACCCAGATAATGACTAACAAATAATTGTTACTCAAAAAATTATTTGTTTCCTTTATTTAGGTGTCATTTATGATATATTCCTATTACAAAATAATGCTATATTGAACACTTTATGCTGTTGAAAATTTTGTATTCTTTACTTAGAATAGATACCAAGGAGTGGTATTATTATATTGGTGTGGTTCAAAATATTTGCTAAATTAATAAAACTGAGTCAATCTATGGTAAATACTCATATCTTGGTTTAAAGTATGAGGTTTCCCAAAGACAGATGAGTGACATTATTCTTAATATTATATTTTATTTAGAATATAAAGTTCTTATTATTTCAGAAATATATATTTTCTATTCCTAGTAATATGTTAAGTCTTTCAAGGTATGAAATTCTTCTTTATGCCTCAAAACATTCAGAATTTTGTTTAAATTGGAAAATGATGATTTCACCTCTCTGTGGGCTGAGTGGATTGCTCATTTACTCCAGCTCTGAATCTCCTTTGCATTTCTTAGAATTGGTGCCCAAATGACTTCCTTCTCCTTTTTTATTTTTATTTGACAAATCTTTTTAATTTAACAGTTGCTCTTAAAAATAAATTCATCATAAGTTTGTTGCTATACTTGTCTCCATCTTTCCTGGTCTCAATTTAGTCACAGCATCTGTGCAAAATGGTAGGAAATTTATTTATTACTCTACCATCCAGAGGGAATGCTTGATTCTTGACATTTATATTCCTTGAACATAAAAGCCAGATAAAAAGAAAATCAAACTTCATCCTCTAGGGACTGAACAGATTGCTTACCATGGTTAAGAGAGACTTGCCTCCCCCGCCTCCTCTTCCTGAATTATAAATACACTCTCAGGGTTTGTGTCCCCAAGTGACCAGATAGTTTTATTCTAAGTCACATTTTGTTGGGGTGATTTAAACTGAGGGGAAAAAACCTGTTGGCCTGGCAGTTGAATGGTTAAGAAAATAGTCTTTGGAGGTCTGCTGATCTGAGGGTCCTCAGCATTTCTGTGACCCAATCCAGTGATTCTTCCTTTGCTCATCCAATTCCTGAGCTGTCACTGTGATGATAATCACTAGCTCAAAGTCTGTGTAAGGAGTGAATGAATGCAAAATGTATGCAAGACAATGGAGTACTTTTGTATGTTTGAGGCAGTGAGTTTTATATCCAGGCAAACCATTATTTAAGTAGTAGAATGTAAGAAAGATATCCTGAGGCATATATGTCTTCAGAAGGTTTACTAAACAAAGATCTTATAAATCCAGAAGAAAGTGATAGGCTATGTGGGATAAGAGTAAGCATTACAGATTGAATGTGTTGCCCCAACATTCATCTGTTCGAATCTTACTCCCTCCCCAATGTGATGGTATTAGGAGGTGGGGCTTGAGGGAGGTAATTAGGATTAAAGAAAGTGATGGGCTTTCCTGGTTCAGCAATAAAGAACCTGCCTGCCAATGCAGAAGATGCAGGTTCAATCCCTGGGTCAGGAAGAGTCCTTGGAGAAGAAAATGGCAACCCATTCCAAACTTCTTGCCTGGAAAATCCCGTGGGCAGTGGGGTTTTGTGGGCTACAGTCCATGGGGTTGCAAAGACTGGGACACAATTTAGTGACTGAACATGCACGAAGGTTATGAGGGTGAAGTCTTCCTCATGAATACAGTTAGAATTCTTATAACAACCATGTTCCTCTATGTGAGGGTACAAGGAGAAGGAAGTCGTTCGCATCCCCAAAGAGGCTTCTCAACAGAACTCATTTGTGCTGGCAGTGTGATCTCAGAATTCTAGCCTCTCGGATTGTGAGACATTCATGTTTGTTGTTTAAATCACTCCCATTTGGTAATTTGCTATTGCAGCCCGAACTGCCTAGGGCAATTAATAACTTAGTAAAGTTCAATTTTGTTTCAAAAGAAAAAACCTAAAAAAGTATATTCCTAGTAATATAGACCAAATTTTTGGTCAAGGACAGAGGAAGGCAAAATATTTATTTACAAAGTGGATATTGACATTTAAGAAGTTAAATAATAAACACAACAATTGGTTTTAATAAGTTGGTATAATCATCAAATGATAAAGATAGAATATGTAAATCTTCAAGTGGGAAGAAGAGAGCCTAATCTATTTTTTGAAGGGCAGAAAAAGAAAAAGAAGCAGAATAAAAGTGTGGTAAATTGAAAAGATGAAAAGGGTAATGGAAACACATTCTAAAATAAAATAAGAATAAATACAAATGGATTTAGCTTATTGGGCAAAAGATAGTTTCAGAGATGTATTTTAAAAGTATGTCCCACATATAGAGCTTATATAAAAGGCATATTTGAAAGATAAAGAAAAGTTGACATTACATGTATGGCAAAATGCAATCTAGACAAAGTTGTGATAGCAATTTTGATACTAAAATGTGAAAACATAAGGGTAAAAGTGTAGCATAAAAGAACAATAGACTAAGAAACTAACTAGAGACATATATGTACTTTACAAGATAGGCTAAAATAAAAGCTACAAATAGGATTATTGGAGAAAATGAATAAAGCTATACTTAACAGTGGGGGCTTCCCTGATAGCTCAGTTGGTAAAGAATCCACTTGCAATGCAGGAGACCCTGGTTTGAATCCTGGCTCAGGAAGATCTGCTGGAGAAAGGATAGGCTACCCACTCCAGTATTCTAGGGCTTCCCTTGTGGCTCAGCTGGTAAAGAATCCCTATGCAGGAGACCTGGGTTCGATCCCTGGGTTGGGAAGATCCCCCTGGACAAGGAAACAGCTACCCCCTCCAGTATTCTGGCCTCGAGACTATACAGTCCATGGGGTCTCAAAGAGTTGGACATGACTGAGGAACTTTCACTTTTCCCTTTTCATACTTAACAGTAGCACATTTAAACATACTCCTTTCAGAAACTGCTAGATCAAGCAAAATGTAAATGTATTACTAAATCACTTTGGTGAAAGAGAGAAATTATAAGAAAAATTGAAAATACTTAAAATTAAACAAACAAAAATAGTACATGTTAAAACTGTGGACTCAGCTCCAATAGTATGGAGGGTAAAATTTATAGCTCTAAAAATGTTTTTCACAAAACCACACAGATGAAAACAAATGAGCTGAAGATCCACAGTTGTAGAAACTGGAAAACAAATAACAGAGCAAATTGAAGGAACCAAAGAGAAGATATGAGCTAAATATCAGGGGGAAAAAAATCAGTGAGTTAGAGAATAACAATAACTAATGACTGCCAACTAAAAAGGAAAACAAAATTTAAAAACCAGAAAAGGAGAAACTAAGATAAAAGGGCTGGTAGCAGATACCAAATTTATCTTAATATGGAACTGAGTCTAAGTAATTGTGAGAACCACAAGTACAGAGAGAATGCAAATTTCTGTAAGCCTTCACTTGCTGGAATAATAATAAAAGAATTATGTTAGGCTGAATAATGCCTTCTAAAAGTTAGCCATGTTCCAACCCCCAGAACCTGTGAATGTTAACTTTAATGGAAAACAGAAATTCTTAGATGTGACTAAGTTGGATGGGGAGGTCATTGTGTGTTATCTAGGTTGGCCTTGAATGCAGTCACACTTATTCTTACAAGACAGAGAGAGAGGGAGAGATGAAGAAGAGGAGAAGACCATGAGACCCCAGAGGCAGCGATTAGACAGAGCCACAAGCCAAGGAATGCTGGAAGCCACCATCAGCGTGAAGAAGCAGGTCTAGGGCTCTCTCCTAGAGGCTTCAGAAAGCGTGGGCCTGCTGACAACTCGATTTTAGCTCAGGGAAACTGATTTTGCCCTTTGGCCTCTGGAGTAGTAAGAATATAAATTTCTGCTCTTTAAGGCATTAAGTTTGTGGTAATGTGTTAGAGCATCACAGAAAAATGATATAATAACCAAAGAAAATTTGAGGTGGGGAGAGGGGTAATAAGGAAAGGAAGCAAAAATATAGTAATTTCCTCATCTCTATCAGAGAGTTAATAAATATTGTTTAAAGTTTAAAAAGACTTCCAATAACCCCACCCCTCAATGTTGTAATTTATTTTTAATGTTTTCATATTCTTAAAGGTTATTTTTTGGAGGTACTATCTCTGACATTTATTCAGATTTACTTGTTTCTTTCTATTCCTGTTACAATCAAGCAGAAAATTATTGTATCTATCTTTAAGACTATATACATAGTATAATCCTTTCTTGCAAATATGTTTATCTATATTGCTCTATACTTGTTCTTCCCTTTCTGTGGCACATAGAAAAATATGTAGAATGATGTCATTAAATATTAGTGATGGTTGCTTTAGGGAATAAAATTTTGGATGAATTTTCAACATTTTTCTTTCTATTTTTCTGTATTAGTTGACTTAAGCAAAAGACAAGTATATGCAGAGTACATCATGAGAAACACTGGACTGGAGGAAACACAAGCTGGAATCAAGATTGCCGGGAGAAATGCAAATGACATCACCCTGATGGCAGAAAGTGAAGAGGAACTAAAAAGCCTCTTGATGAAAGTGAAAGAGGAGAGTGAAAAAGTTGGCTTAAAGCTCAACATTCAGAAAACGAAGATCATGGCATCTGGTCCCATCACTTCATGGGAAATAGATGGGGAAACAGTGGAAACAGTGTCAGACTTTATTTTTCTGGGCTCCAAAATCACTGCAGATGGTGACTGCAGCCATGAAATTAAAAGACAATTACTCCTTGGAAGGAAAGTTATGACCAACTTAGATAGCATATTCAGAAGCAGAGACATTACTTTGCCGACTAAGGTCCATCTAGTCAAGGCTATGGTTTTTCCTGTGGTCATGTATGGATGTGAGAGTTGGACTGTGAAGAGGGCTGAGCACTGAAGAACTGATGCATTTGAAGTGTGGTGTTGGAGAAGACTCTTGAGAGTCCCTTGGACTGCAAGGAGATCCAACCAGTCCATTCTGAAGGAGATCAGCCCTGGGATTTCTTTGGAAGGAATGATGCTAAAGCTGAAACTCCAGTACTTTGGCCACCTCATCTGAAGAGTTGACTCATTGGAAAACACTTTGATGCTGGGAGGGATTGGGGGCAGGAGGAGAAGGGGACGACAGAGGATGAGATGGCTGGATGGCATCACTGACTCAATCGACGTGAATCTGAGTGAACTCTGGGAGATGGTGATGGACAGGGAGGCCTGGTGTGCTGTGATTCATGGGGTTGTGGAGAGTTGGACACAACTGAGCGACTGAACTGAACTGAACTGATCTAAAATTTTTGCAAATACAGAATCATTATTCTTTTTGGGGGTATGATTTGGCTGGATGAAGCACAAGCTGGAATCAAGATTGCTGGGAGAAGTATCAATAACCTCAGATATGCAGATGACACCACTCTTATGGCAGAAAGTGAAGAAGAACTAAAGAGCCTCTTGATGAAAGTGAAAGAGGAGAGTGAACAAGTTGGTTTAAAGTCCAACATTCAGAAAACGAAGATCATGGCATCTAGTTCCTTCAGTTCGTGGCAAATAGATGGGGAAACAGTGGCAGACTTTATTTTTTTGGGCCCCAAAATCACTGCAGATGGTGACTGCAGCCATGAAGTTAAAGAATGCTTGCTCCTTGGAAGAAAAGCTATGACCAACCTAGACAGCATATTAAAAAGCAGAGAGATTACTTTGCCAACAAAGGTCTGTCTAGTCAAAGCTATGGCTTTTCCAGTAGTCATGTATGGATGTGAGAGTTGGACTGTAAAGAAAGCTGAGCACCAAAGAATTGATGCTTTTGAATTGTAGTGTTGGAAGACTCTTGAGAGTCCCTTGGACTGCAAGGAGATCCAAACAGTCCATCCTAAGGAAAATCAGTCCTGAATATTCACTGGAAGGACTGATGTTGAAGCTGAAACTCCAGTACTTTGGCCACCTGATGCAAAGAGCTGACTCATTGGAAAAGACCCTGATGCTAGGAAAGACTGAAGGCAGGAGGAGAAGGGGATGACAGAGGATGAGATGGTTGGATGGCTTCAGTGAGTCAATAGACATGAGGTTGAGTAAACTCCAGGAGTTGGTGATGGACAGGGAAGCCTGGTGTGCTGCAGTCCATGAGGTCGAAAAGAGTCGGACACGATGGAGCGACTGAACTGAACTGAAAAGAACGTTTACTTATTTATTCATTTAAAATAAAAAATTATTTCAGTGTAGGTGATTTACATGTTGTGTAAGTTTTAGGTGTATGAAATCAGTCAAACTTATACATATATCCGATTTTTTTTACATTCTCTCCCCATACAGGCCATTACAGAATATTGAGCTCCCTGCACTATAAGTAAATGTTCAGTCGGTTCAATCACTCAGTCGTGTCTGACTCTTTGCGACCCCATGAATCACAGCACGCCAAGCCTCCCTGTCCATCACCAACACCTGGAGTCTACCCAAACTCATGTCCATCGAGTTGGTGATGCCATCCAGCCATCTCATTCTCTGTCTTCCCCTTCTCCTCATGCCCCCAATCCCTCCCAGCATCAGGGTCTTTTCCAGTGAGTGGACTCTTCACATCAGGTGGCCAAAGTATTGGACTTTCAGCTTCAGCATCAGTCCTTCCAATGAACACCCAGGACTGATCTCCTTTAGGATGGACTGGTTGTATCTCCTTTGTAATTAACAATTTTAGTAACAAAACAAAAGATTATTCTTTTATAATTACAAAGAAATCTATAAAGTCTTTTAATGTGTTCTTCGCAAACCAAGCATTTATAATTTTTCCAATCACTTCTCTTATAACCTACTTTTCAGAACTCTTAATTCACATGCTGGGTTTTCTATGCCCTTATTAGAATGAAATGAATACAAATTAATACCCTATGGATGGCTTGACCCTATCCAAAATCAATAATATTTTTTCTACATATTATTCTGAAATTCTAGAGATACTGGTCCCTGTAATGCCCTAAAAACTGTGACAGGAAATACTAGCTATGTGGAGAAGAAATCAGAGGATAAGGCAGAATGAAATGTCAAATGATATTTTAATACTATGAACTGTGTCTCTGGGGGTATGTGATGGTTTGAATGTGTGTGTCCTTTCAAAATTCCTATGTTGCAGTCATAACACCCAGTGTGCCTTTGGGAAGCAGTGGGGTCATGAGGCTGGGATCCTCATGAATGCAATTAGTGCTTTTGTAGAAGAGCCCTCAGAGACCTTGCTTACTTCCCTTCCATTCTGGAAAGACACAGCAACAAGGTGCTGGCTCTGCACCAGAAAGTGAGCCAAACAACAAGTCAGCTCGCACTGTGATCCTGGCCTTCCAGGGCTCCAGAACTGGGAGAAATGAATTCCTGTTGTCTCCAAGGAACTCAGTCTGTGATATTTTACTCTAGCTGCAGGAGCAGACTAAGAAAGGAGATTTACAGAGGGTGGAAATCACATAGTTAAAGAGCCCATTATCTCCCTTAATTAGTTTGCATCCAGGGTAGTGAAAATGAGGGTGAACAGTAGACACGCTGGCTGTCCTGCGGCTGAGTAAGCATAGTGACTTCATGAAGTTTCCAAAATAAAGCAAATGATACTTTGTGCTCCCTCACAATTCAAGGTTTTAGCTGGTAGGCATTCTGCTTGCAGAAAGCGTCTTTGAGTGGCTGATACTCTGCTTCCATGGGCCCCCAGGTGTGTTTAGCCTTGATGGTGTATTTTTCCTGATAGGTTGTGTGCCTCTCAATGTGTGGGTGATGAGGGCTGCACCTCTGAACACCTAAAGGACAGACAGTGATGATGGTGTGTACACCTAGCCCTTTGATACTTTTCTGTTCTTTCTTTGTCCTGGCAACTGAGGCCCCTGCATGATGAGACTACTGAGGACGGGTAAGCAGTCTGCTGTTACAGTGGAATGACCCTAGAGTGGGAATCAGGAGATTTGGGACTTATTTCTATTTTGCAATTAATTTGCTATGTACCTCCTGAAAAAATAATTTATTTCATTGGCTCATGCCTTTTAAAAAATCATCTATATATGACACAGTTGGGCTGAAGCAAAGTCCTTTACAGTTTTATCATTCTGTCACAATCACACTTAATATTTAATCAGCAGCAATGATAGGGATATTTCTATCCACATATGTGTTTTTAATTTAGTGTCATCATAAATAATAGTGGTCAGTTGTGATCCTTTTGGAATATCAGAGCTGAAGCTCCTCTAAGTGCTTTTGTGAAAATATTATCTCAAGGTAAATGACATTTATCTCTCAATTAGGTAGTAAAGGACAGGAATGGAATTTACATTCTGCTGATTTATGCACATATTTTATTGACTTCATTAAACTTTGCATTTAAACACTGTCAATGTGTGTAATTTATTAGAAAATTAAATGACAGTGATATTTGATACAGGCAGATGAGATGGAAAGGTTACATTTGCATGAATCCATGCTTCAGTTTTTTGTTTTAAGTTCTGAATTATAACAGAGTCCTTTCTCTTGTTATTAAAACGTTTTGCAGTGTATTGATTAAACCATCATCTGCTTGGAACTAGGAACTGTTTTTTATGGCCTTCAGGAAGCATTCCATCCATGGTTGAATGAAGGAGTGCCAGAGGCAGTCATATAACCATGTAGATGAACACTGCTGCCCTCCATGGTCTAATCTGAGTGAAGCCAGCCCTCTGTTGGTGGTCAGCTTTTAAGGTATTTTTGGCTACTTTTCCCATTTCCCTTAGATATTATTCCAAATCCTTATCTTTTACTACAAGCTACCTATACAACTCTTGCTTCTTTCGCTTTCAGCAAATGGCTCTCACACTTGCTTCCTTGAGAAAACAGGTGGTCATCCCAGTGCAGCGATGCTGTCCCTCACTGACTTTCGGTGCTCAACAGAAGCAACTCCTTGGGCAGTGCTATTAAGTGAGGCAGCTAGCTGGTTGGGAACTCTGAGGCCACATTGTATCTGAATGTGTTACTGCCAGGCACATCATACTAGAGTACACCAGTCAAGCGCTGCACACTTTCTCACAGACCTGAGCTCTTCCAGCTCTTACCATTCCTTCATTACAAGCCAGAAATATGTCCATACACCTACCATTCTATCCTCCCTTCCACCAGAACCCTTCCTTTCCAAGGCCCACCTTCCACAAATGCCTCCATTCCCTGCCTTCTCCAAGACTTTGCTTTTTCTCTTATGTCTTTAGTTTCTCTCTCTGCTGCCTGTTTTCTGTCAGTCCAGTTCATTCTTGCATTCATTCATTCATTTCAGATTGAATTATTGATCCTAATTCTCCTCTCCCCTTTAACAGGATTATACATCCATCCTTTTACCATATAACTTGGCAGTGTTCTCTCACTCTCATTTCTTTGGGTCTGTTTCCTCAAGTGCAAAAGGAACTAGTTGGATAAGATAAAATTCTTTATATAGTTTAATATCTTATGGCACACTCAATATTTAATTAGCAGCAATGATATGGACATTTCTCTCTGGGTATATGTTTTGAGTTATGCACCATAATCCTGAATAATAGTGGGCAGACTATATCAATACTTTCCCACCTCTTTGATGTTGGTCTTGGTCTTGTGACTTACTATGACCTGTGGAAAGTGCACAGAAGGAACAGTGTGCCAATCACAACCAAGGCTTCAGGAAGCATGACATGATTTTGCCCGCCTTCTTATTTTCCAGTGATCTACTGAAAGAATATGCCCCAGGCAGTCTCTAGCCCAAAGAGAATGGAGAAACACATGGTGCAGAACTGAACACGACCCACAGCCTGGAGCCAAGCCCGGCCAAGCTCGCTGAGATCAGCTGAACTCAAGCTGACCCACAGATTCATGGTCAAGAAAGGAATGCTTGTGATTTTTCAGACATCGAGTTTTAGGAAGATTTGTTATTTAGCATTATTGCAGTAAAAACTAACTCATACACTACCCAATCCATTTTTCCACTCAACAATTATTTATTGGGTAGCTAATAAATGCCAGATACTTGTAGGCTTCAGAGTTACTATGGTGAATAAAACAAAGAAGACAAAATAAATGAGCAGAGTGATTTCACATCCTGACAAATGCTGTGAATAAAACAAACTGAGATGAAAAATCAGTGATGGGGGCCATGGAAGAGTGTACCTTTGGTTTGGGTGGTCAGGCAAGGCCTCTGGATAGCCATTTCAATAAGACATAGATGACAAGGAGGCAGCCAGAGAATGACCCAGCCATAGCACATTCCTGCAAAGGAACAGCCATGGAAAATCCTTGGCTTCGGAACAGACTTGGGTCTCTCAAATAAGCAAAAACTGTAAAATTAACATGAAACATAATTCCAGGTACTAGAAGCTGGGCTGATATCTAGAAATAAAACCAAGCTGCAGGTAACAGCTGAGCCAGACTAGAAAATCAGGGTGGCTGCAAAGAGCGGCAGATTCTGGGCTTGAGATTTTGACCACTGTCATCCAACTCTAGGGTGAGTCATGCAGCTTATATGCAGCTGACAGACAACTGTCGTTCCACTGAACTGGACAGTTTCATTGTCTGCATCCTGCTTAGTATTTCTCGGGCCAAAATTGTTTCATCTCAGCTAGAGACACATTACATAGTTTTCACCAGATGCAAATACTCAGTTTTCTATGGGAAAACTCTGTTTGTTCCTCTTTTGTTGTCCCTCCACCCCCATTATTTTAATCAAAGTTATACACACACCTGGTTTGAAGAGTCAAAGAAGTCTATAAGGCTTCTTATAAGAAACAGCCATCATCCGTGAGCAGCCCCTGCACACTCGCATCCACCCTTCCCAAAGCACTTAACCTCATTTACCTGGTTATTATCCTTTCACTTTCGTGTCTCTAAATAACAGATATATTGCTACTTCTTGATTTCCAATCTTTTGATATTTCATGTTGATTCTTCACACTTGACTATGAGAATCTAGTTTTCTTTCTTTTCTCTTCTCCCATCAAATACATGTATCTATTCTGATAACCTTTTCCTCTCACTATAAGGTTATGAAAATTTTACTTACCTCACTGTCTGTTTATAGAAATGCTTTTGAAAGCTGAGTCATACAATACAATTTGACTACTTTTCTGTGTTAGGCAACCTCTGATATGGTCCCCAGTGATCCTTGCTGACTAGTATTCAAGACTACATATTCCCCTTCCCTGAGTAAGATGGGCTTACTGACTTACTTCTAACAAATAGAATATGGCAGAAGCGATGAGATGTCACTTATGAAATGAGATGTGGTGACATAAAGACAACTTACATTTGGGACATTCTGTTTTGTTCACACACTCTGAATGTGGTAGAGGTCTGTTGTTGCTGCTGCCAAGTCACTTCAGTTGTGTCCAACTCTGTGTGACCCCATAGATGGCAGCCCACCAGGCTCCCCCGCCCCTGGGATTCTCCAAGGCAAGAACACTGGAGTGGGTTGCCATTTCCTTCTCCAATGCATGAAAGTGACAAGTGAAAGTAAAGTTGCTCAGTCGTGTCCGACTCTTAGCGACCCCATGGACTGCAGCCTACCAGGCTTTTCCATCCATGGATTTTCCAGGCAAGAGTACTGGAGTGGGGTGCCATTGCCTTCTCTGGTGGTAGAGGTCTAAATTTCCCCAAATTCTCATTCCCTAGTTAATCAATCAAATAGTAATCTCAGTACTGCTGTGAAGAGATTCTGTAGATGGAATTAAGGTTCTTAATCAGCTGATCTTAAAATAAGAAGTATATTATGAACTGAGTGTGTGTGTTCCCCAAAATTCATATGTTGAAATCCTAATGCCCGATGTGATTATATTACAATGCAGGCCTTTGGGAAATAATTAGGACATAGCGTGAAACCCTCATGAATAGGATTAGTATTGTAAGGAAAGGGTCCCTAGAGAGCTTTCTCATCCTTTGTGCTGTGAGAAGACCCAGTGAGAAGACTGCTGTCTATGAACAAGGAAGCAGGTCCTCCCCAGATACAGAATCTCTCAGTGCCTTGATCTAGAACTTCCTAGCCTCCAGAATGTGAGAAGTACGTGTTTGTCATTCAAGCCGCCCAGCCTATGGGGGTTCTGATATAGCAGCCCCAAAAGACTTAGGAAAATAATTCTGGGTCATCCAAAGAGGCCATATGAACCCTTGAAAACAGAAGTGCAAGGCAGAGATGAGAAAAAAGAAGCAGATGTGTGGCAGAAGGGGAGACCAAAGATACTAAAAATATGAACAGGACTCAGGTCCCCATCAGCAGCTTCTAGATGAAGGGGGTCATGAGCCAGGGAATGTGGGCTTTGAAGCTGAGGGTGACCCTTGGTGAATAGCCAACAAGGAAAAGACAACCTAGTCTTACCACCATATGGGACTAAATTCTGCCAACCTCCTGAAGAGCCTGGATGTGGATTCTTCCCCAGAGCACCAGACAAGAGCCCAGTCTGAGACACAGAGCAGAGGCTCTGAGCTTACCTGGACTTCTGACCAATGGACCTGTAAGATAATATGTGGGTGTTTTTTTAAGCTGCTAAATTTGTGGTAATTGTTACAGCATCAATAGGAAGCAAAAACATTGCAGAAGCCACTGGTCAAACTGTGAGCAAACAAAGGAAGTTGGGAAAGTGATGTACCAAGGATTCACGATAAGGTTGGGTAAGGTTACTTTATTAGATAAAATTTTCTCAAAAGATTACACGAAAGAGGTCATGCACTTAAATGCTTATTGAGTGCATGCTGGGGACACTGCCATGAAGAAGACAATGGTTCTGTTGCTGTGGAATTAACAATTTTAGTTAGAAAAGAGGGTGTGTGGCTATCAATTACATTTATGTTCTGTTCTTCCAAGTATACTCACAACCAAGAGAGACTTCATCATACTTATTTTGATACATTTTAGGAAAATCCAAGATTATTTGACAAACATTTAATTTGTTGTTGTTCAGTCGCTCAGTCATGTCCAACTCTGCAACCCCATGGATTGCAGCTTGCCAGGCTTTTCCATCATTCACCTTATCATGGAGTTTGCTCAAACTCATGTCCTTTAAGTTGATGATGTCATCCAATCATCTCATCCTCTGTCACCCTCTTCTCCTCCTGCTCTCAATCTTTGCCAGCATCAGGGTCTTTTCCAATGAGTTGGCTCTTCTCATCATGTGGAAAAAATATTGGAGCTCCAGCTTCAGCATCAGTCTTTTCAGTGAATATTCAGGGTTGATTAAACATTGACTAAATCCTCAGATTGTGCAGAAGCTTTTAATTTTAATTAGATCCCATTTTTTTATTTTTGCTTTTATTTCCAGAATTCTGGGAGGTGGATCATAGAGGATCCTGCTGTGATTTATGTCGGAGAGTGTTTTGCCTGTATTCTCCTCTAGGAGTTTTATAGTTTCTGATCTTACATTTAGATCTTTAATCCATTTTGAGTTTATTTTTGTGTATGGTGTTAGAAAGTGATCTAGTTTCATCCTTTTACAAGTGGTTGACCAGTTTTCCCAGCACCACTTGTTAAAGAGATTGTCTTTACTCCATTGTATATTCTTGCCTCCTTTGTCAAAGATAAGGTGTCCATATGTGTGTGGATTTATCTCTGGGCTTTCTATTTTGTTCCATTGATCTATATGTCTGTCTTTGTGCCAGTACCATACTGTCTTGATGACTGTGGCTTTGTAGTAGAGCCTGAAGTAAGGCAAGTTGATTCCTCCAGTTCCATTCTTCTTTCTCAAGATTGCTTTGGCTATTCGAGGTTTTTTGTATTTCCATACAAATCTTGAAATTGTTTGTTCTAGTTCTGTGAAAAATGTG
Organism: Ovis canadensis; assembly: GCF_042477335.2. Classification (NCBI taxonomy): domain Eukaryota; kingdom Metazoa; phylum Chordata; class Mammalia; order Artiodactyla; family Bovidae; genus Ovis; species Ovis canadensis. The sequence continues at coordinate 29,116,519 of NC_091259.1, read as the reverse complement.
GCTGGTAGCTTGACAGGGATTGCATTGAATTTGTAAATTGCTTTGGAAGCATAAATAAACAAATGGGATCTAATTAAAATTAAAAGCTTCTGCACAACAAAGGAAAATATAAGCAAGGTGAAAAGACAGCCTTCTGAATGGGAGAAAATAATAGCAAATGAAGCAACTGACAAACAACTAATCTCAAAAATATACAAGCAACTTATGCAGCTCAACTCCAGAAAAATAAACGACCCAATCAAAAAATGGGCCAAAGAACTAAATAGACATTTCTCCAAAGAAGACATACGAATGGCTAACAAACACATGAAAAGATGCTCAACATCACTCATTATTAGAGAAATGCAAATCAAAACCACAATGAGGTACCACTTCACACCAGTCAGAATGGCTGCGATCCAAAAATCTGCAAGCAATAAATGCTGGAGAGGGTGTGGAGAAAAGGGAACCCTCCTACACTGTTGGTGGGAATGCAAACTAGTACAGCCACTATGGAGAACAGTGTGGAGATTCCTTAAAAAATTGCAAATAGAACTACCTTATGACCCAGCAATCCCACTGCTGGGCATACACACCGAGGAAACCAGAATTGAAAGAGACACATGTACCCCAATGTTCATCGCAGCACTGTTTATAATAGCCAGGACATGGAAACAACCTAGATGTCCATCCGCAGATGAATGGATAAGAAAGCTGTGGTACATATACACAATGGAGTATTACTCAGCCGTTAAAAAGAATTCATTTGAATCAGTTCTGATGAGATGGATGAAACTGGAGCCGATTATACAGAGTGAAGTAAGCCAGAAAGAAAAACACCAATACAGTATATTAACACATATATATGGAATTTAGGAAGATGGCAATGACGACCCTGTATGCAAGACAGGAAAAAAGACACAGATGTGTATAACGGACTTTTGGACTCAGAGGGAGAGGGAGAGGGTGGGATAATTTGGGAGAATGGGAATTCTAACATGTATACTATCATGTAAGAATTGAATCGCCAGTCCATGTCTGACGTAGGGTGCAGCATGCTTGGGGCTGGTGCATGGGGATGACCCAGAGAGATGTTGTGGGGAGGGAGGTGGGAGGGGGGGTCATGTTTGGGAACGCATGTAAGAATTAAAGATTTTAAAATTAAAAAAAAAAATCCTCAGATTGGTCCAGGCCCAGGTGGTAAACAATGATTCCTGGCCTCACAATGTTTATGTACGAAGAAGGCCAGTGTGGAAGGGTATTCCTACCTTCCTATCCTACACAGTGTGATGTTTAAAAGAGGAGAAGAGAAGGGGCCCAAGGAGGAGCAAGGTCAGGTTGTTAGAGCACTGACTGGGGTGCACATTAGTTAGGATATTTTTAATTTAGCAAGTTGTCTTTCAAAATAATAAGGAATATGGTATCTTCTAGTTCTCTTGTTTCTGATTCTACTACAGATGCAAGAGAAAACAAAGAATGCACTGCCCTTGCACATTGCCTAAATATTTACTTCTGCTCATAAAGTTAAGGGATCTATTAGAAATTTGGCCTTGAGCTGGACAGATGTGCCTATGTAATAGAAGATTAGGTTTTCGTGTTTTGTGCTCAAAAGCACTATGGTGTTGACATGTGCTTTTCCCAGAGTAATCTCATTACCATCACTCATTTACTAATTTAGTCAGAGACCATTTGCTTAGGGGACCCCTGTGTGTATTTTAAAAATAGCTACACATTCAGGTTTCCTTGATCTCATAAAAAGAAAAAGAAGAAGCTGTTTGTTTTCCATACAAAAATAACTGATCTCAACTCAATCTGTTTTCTCCTATATATAAACATGGGCACAGATGTGTGTAACCTGCACTGAAATGATTTTATATAAGTTTGCATATATGGTTCTCTGTGTTCTTTTTGTTGAATAAATGTTACTCTTTCTTATTCATTGTTGTGTTCCCATGTCTAGCATAATACCTGCTACACAGGAAGTATTTAACAATTATTTAATGAATAAAAAAAGTTTATCAGAATCTTATGAGTTTCCTAAAATTTAATATATATTTTCCATTTCTTATCTTTCTGGGCTGCATTTCAGGTGATTTCTGCTATCAGTTTTCTAATTTAGTTCTTATTCTCTTTATCTGTGCCATTCAGTGGATCATCAATTGAACGCTTTTTAAAAAAATTTTAATGTTGTTACTTTTAATTTCTAAATTAATTTTTCTCAGTTTGCTTTTTGGACTTTGTCCTTCCTCTGTTTCTCTGGGGGCTTCCCTCGTGGCTCAGAAGTAAAGAATCCACCTGCCAGTGCAAGAGACATAGGTTCGATCCCTGGGTGGGGAAGATCCATAAGAGGAGGAAATAGCAACCCACTCCAGTATTCTTGCCTAGGAAATCCCATGGACGGAGGAGCCTGGTGTGTTACAGTCCACAGGGTGGCAAGAGTCAAACACGACTTAGCAACTAAACAACAACAGCAACTATTTCTCTGTTTAGACATCTTTATCTGAAGTCACTGTGAGGATGCTCCAAGTTTGTAGATTCCGGCATTTGAAAGTTCTTGCCTGTACCATCCTCACTGCGCCCGTGCTCTGTCTCTGACACAGCTGACCACAGGAACTCTGAGCCGGGGATGCCAATGGGTGTTTTCAGGTGTGCCTCTGTTGAGGCTCTGTCCACCAAATGACTTTCAGATCAGTTTTTATATTAATGTCTCATTTTAGGTTGTTTTTTTTCTCTCTTGAGAATGTCTCATTTTAGGAATTGGGCTACCCACTTCAGACAGGAGTTTCTAGCTCTTGTTTCTGGTGGATGACTGGGAGTGGAGCCCAAAGCCTTCATTTCCTGGTCACGGTGCTTAAAACCATACCCCCCTTGGGCATATATGTGGTCCTTGTGCTTTGCCTGTCAGTTCCCTCTTCACTCTTGGCACCCTTTCTTGCTATTTTATGCTTGACCATGTATTAAAAACATTAAAAGAATACATTCTCCCCAGCATTTCTATGAGCTTGGAGCAGACACTGGGGTTTCCCACTGTGGTGGATACTGTGATATGTGGCCCAGAAACCCCTTCCCTGAAGGATTTGTTGACCCAGCTGCTGGCAGTGCTGTCTGTGGAGAGTCTTCAGCTGTCAGCTCCTCTGGGGATTGCTTCAGCTGTGGAGAAGCACCTCGTCCAAGGTCACAGCCTTTCCCCTGGGCGGCCTGCATGCGGTAATGGATTCATGTGGGCGTGTGAAGGCTAGGCCGGCCATCTTGGCCCAACTCTGGACTATGCTGAAAAGCCATTCTAGTTCTAAAGCCCCCCATACGTCTGGTCAAGGCAGTTATGGACCTGTCTCAGCTTGACTTTTCCCTTTGCTTGGTTCTGCTCCCATCCCTGCCTCTCCACAAGTGTTGATGCTAAGGTTGCTGCTGATTGAGAGCCTGTCCTCTAAACTTCACTTTAATGCCTTCTTCCTGGGACCCAACCTGTGATACCACATCCAGCCACTCTATACTGACCACAAGTCTTATATAGAAGGACTTTAGAGAATGCTTGTTTTTGATGATGTTAATATAACATCTGCCAAGCCAGTTGCCTCATTCTCCCATACTATGTGATAAGACTCATTCATTTTTCTAAGATTCAAATTCTTTTTTGAGATTTCTGTATTTCAACCCATCAAGATCTTTTAAAATATTGATTTCTTTTTCCCATTTGATTTCTTCTTTTTTTGCAGCTTTGTGACATTTTGCAGTGTGATATGTCTCCCCCCATACCTTCATTTGAATAACTGAGAAAATAACATTTAATAGGAAGGATTAAGAACTTCTGATAAATCCTCCTAGGAGCACAGACCACTATTTAGACTCTGATTTCAAATAGCTGCAAATCTATAATATAATCTGGTTTTTTTTGCCATGTTACCTAAACCATCTAGAGATGCATGACTAAATAAATGAAATCCAGGTTCAATCTGTATATCTCTCATTTAATAAGTATATGGGGTTCTCAAGGCAAGAATACTGCAGCGTTTTTTCCATTCCCTTCTCCAGTGGAGCACGTTTTGTCAGAACTCTCCACCATGACCCATCCATCTTGGGTAGCCCTACATGGCATGGCTTAGTTTCACTGAGTTAAGAGAAGGCTGTGATCCATGTGATCAGCTTGGTATTGTAGTTTTCATTCTGCCTTCTGATGGGTATGGATAAGAGGCTTGTAAAAGCTTCCTAATGGGAGGGACTAGCTGTAGGGAAATCTGGGTCTTGCTCTGGTGGCAAGACCATGCTCAGTAAATCTTTAATCCAATTCTCTGTTGATGGGTGGGGCTGTGTTCCCTTCCTATAGTTTGGCCAAACTATGGTAGGGGTAATGGAGGCAATGGTGACCTCCTTCTAAAGAACTAACGCCAGCACACCCAGGACTGTTGTACTCAGGGCCCCTGACCCCATGGCAGGCCACTGTCGACCCACACCTCTGCCAGAGACTCCTGAACACTCATAGGCAAGTCTGACTGAGTTTCTTGTGGGGTCATTGCTCCTTTCTCCTGTTTCCTGGTGTGCACAAGGTTTGATTTGTGCCCTTCAAGAGTCTGTTCCCCCAGTCCTGTGGAAGTTCTGTAATCAAATCTCACTGGCTTTCAAAGTCAAATTCCTGGGGGTTCTTAGTCCATTTGCCAGAACCCCAGGTTGGGGAAGCTGCTGTGGGCCCTAGAACTTTTGCAACAGTGGGAGAACTTTTTTGATGTAATTGTTCTCCAGTTTGTGGGTCATCTGCTCAGTGACTCTATGGTGGGGCTAATGGTGACCTTGGCCAGGAGGATTTATGTCACATACTGTGCCTCCCAGGTCTGCTGCAGCCAGAGCCTGTGCCCCACAGCAGGCCACAGCTGACCTGTGCCTCCACAGGAGACACTCAAACAATCAAAGGTCTGACTCAGTCTCTCGTGGGATCTCTGGGTCCTGGTGTGCACAAGGTTTTGTTTGAGTCTCTGAGCATCTCTGGTGGGTATGGGGTTTGATTCCAAATGCAGTTTTTCCCCTCTTACCATCTTGTTGGGGCTTATCCTTTGCCCTTGGAAATGAGGTATCTTTTTTTGATGGTATCCAACATTCCCTTGTCAATGGTTATTCAGCAGCAAGTTGCAATTTTGGAGTTCTCACAGGAGAAGAGAACTACTCTGCTATCCTGAGAAGTCAGAACTCTCCTAGGTGTGGATCTAACAGAAGCAGAAGATATTAAGAAGAGGTGGTAGGAGTACACAGAAGAATTAAACAAAAAAGATATTAATGACCCATATAACCATTATGGTATGATCACTCACCTAGAGACAGATCTCCTGGAGTGAGAAGTCAAGTGGGCCTTATGAAGAATCACTACAAATAAAGCTAGTGGAGGTGATGGAATTCCAGTAGAGCTATTTCAAATCCTAAAAGATGTATCGTAATAAACATTGACCTGAATGAGATAATTTGTATGTTTTATACTTTTACTTTTAGTAAAGTGAAGAATTCCTTCATTCAGTCTTCAGAGGATAGGAGAGATTGTACTTCATAGGCCTTTATTAATGCTGACAATCAGACTGACTTTGGGCTTTGGCCTGAAGGTCAGTGGCTCTGGACTCTCCACCTAGGATGCTATAGATGCTGTGAAAA